>NC_073230.2:91501071-91837500 GCF_029281585.2 Gorilla gorilla gorilla
CTATGGCCTCTGTTCCTTCTGTAAGATGTCAAGGGCATAGTTGCACCTTTAAGAGAGTCGCCATATTCTAGGTCTTCTTCCTTCACCTGTGGGAGGCATGATGAAGTCTGGGAGAAACACGATAGGAGTGTTTGCTATGGCTAGAAAGGGCTAGAGTGGCCATAGTAGTAAGAGTCAACGCAACCCAGAAGCGCCCGCCCATCTCATCCAGCCTGGGCTAACTTCATTTCTCCACTCAGCACTTCAGGTTCTCCTTTTGTAAAGTATGTATTTGGGGCAGGTAAACACTACCTAGCCCATATTTCATCAAAATGTGTATATTAGGTGGCAATTTACATATAGGAGTATACCGAACTGTTAGCTTCCTGAGGGCAGGAGCCATCTTTTCTCCTTCCTGGTCTCCTGCCATCTTGTAGAGCACCTCACATATAATGAATGTCCCATAAACGTTTATTGAATTGAATTAATTATAAGAATTAGACATGTTTTATACTGTGTGTTTATCAGGTCACTTGGGATTTATATAAAATCCTGTTTCTTTATTAAACAAGCAAAATTTCCCTTGGGCTTCAAGTACTGTACAAAAAACAAATTCAATTAAATCTAGCAGCAAAATTCTCTACAGACAAAAGAGCACATCTATATCCATTAGGAAATCCTTTCCACCTGACATAGGAATTAACCTCATACATACCAGCTCTCCCTTCAGTTCTTCTGTAAACCTGGATGCGTGAACATATCCAGAAAAAAAGTCTAACTCACAGAAAATGACCAGCCTTTGATCTGCTGAGATTTGTATCATAGAATATTTATGTTCTTCTATTTATTATTATAGTTGATGTTTAACATGATTCATCAACCTAATCTTACATATTTAATTGGTTTCTGTTCTTGTAGCTTCTTTCCCCCTTAGAGTGCGAAGACTCTGAATAAATAAACTTAAAATTAAATATCCTAACCCTGAGTAATTGATAAGGAGAATAGAAACAGCAAACAGGTGAGCAAAAAAAAGAAAACAGAAGGAAATTAAAAGTGAAGGAAGTATATGCTGTCCAAGTGCTTTATCTTATCTCCTGGGGTTTTATTTCGTCTGTTTGATGTCATTGCAAATATTTGCTGAGTACCTAAGTTAGGCTCTGTGCCAGGCATAAGAAGCACGACAATGAAGAAGACAAGGATCTTGAACTCAACCACTGGGGGACACAAACAAATCACTTTTTATAAAATAAGACAAAAGAAAATGAATTCTGAATAATTGCAAATAAGTGGGCATGCCCAGGAAAGAATAATTCATTCAGACTAGAGACCTGGGAAAGTTTAACAAAGAAGGTATCTAAAGTAGTGAACTCTAATATTTCAGAAAAGAGGAAGTTTCTGGCACTTAGATCCAGAGACAAGAAACTCTGGGTCTAGTGTAACAAACTGACCTTGGCCTAGATAGAGAAGTAGTTGCTCCAATCCCTTTCCTGCTGTGAGTTTTGATGTTCACTACCTGCAATGTGACAGTGGAGGTGTGGGGGAGGGAGAGAAAAAGAAAGAAGGGAATTGCTAAGTGAAAGCAAAATAGTGGCTTGCAAAATAGTGACCTGCACATATTCAATTTAGAATAGGATTTATCAGGCCAGGTGCGGTGGCTCAAGCTTGTAATCCCAGCACTTTGGGAGGGTGAGGTGGGCAGATTACCTAAGGTCAGGAGTTCAAGACCAGCCTGGCCAACATGGCGAAACCCCGTCTCTACTAAAAAGATACAAAAATTAGCCGGGCATGGTGGCGGGCGCCCTTAATCCCAGCTACTTGGAAGGCTGAGGCAGGGAGAATTGCTTGAACCCAGGAGGCAGAGCTTGCAGTGAGCTGAGACTGTCTCAAAAAAAAAGAAAAAGAATAGGATTTATCTAACCCACCTTCAACCTCAGCATGTTAATTTCGTTCTGATTAAATCATATTTACACCAAGCAACTCCATCCCACTTGCCAACCATGTGAACACATGCACACACACACACACACACACACACACAGACATACCTCTACCTTGGAGTTCATGTACTCATAACTTTGGCTTCTAAATATCTCAAGCATTAAGATTTAACTCCATGACTAACTACTAATAAGAACCATCCTCATGCCCTGCCCCACTAAATAACCCCACCCCAACTCTCTCTCTCCTAAAAACTGTCTAAAAACCCCTCTTCAAAACAGCCAAGAAAGATTCCTGCATTCAGGCAATAGCCAAGGAATATTTTCAATGTTTAGTGAGTTAAGGTCTCAAAAAGAAGAAATGTAACTTTATTTAAAAATGCACGTGTAGTTTTTTATTTTTATTTAAATTAAAGGAAATGTTCACATTGCAATAGAAAAATACCTAAATGTCTAAAAATGGGGAATAGTCAAATATTGATACCCACATATATTAAAATACTATATGGCTGTCAAAAATTATTTAGAAAAACAATTAAAGATGTTGGCAATATACAGTACATGATAAATTAAGTGAAAGAAGTAAATTATAAAACGAGATATAGAACATAATTGCATTATTTTTAAAATATGTATATTAACAGAACAAAGATTGGAAAGATAAACATCTAAATAAGATGTGATGGGATTGCAGGCCAAGTGCGGTGGCTCACGCCTGTAATCCCAGCACTTTGGGAGGCCAATGCGGGCAGATCACGAGGGTCAGGAGATCGAGACCATCCTGGCTAATACGGTGAAGCCCCATCTCTACTAAAAATACAAAAAAAAAAAATCGCCGGGCATGGTGACAGGCACCTGTAGTCCCAGCTACTCGGGAGGCTGAGACAGGAGAATGGTATGAACCTGGGAGGTGGAGCTTGCAGTGAGCCGAGATCACGCCACTGCACTCCAGCCTGGGCGACAGAGCGAGACTTCATCTGACAAAAAAAAAAAAAAAAAAAAAGATGTGATGGGAATGTGAATGATTTTTTTATTTCCTTTATACTTTTCTGCATTTTCCAAATTTTTAAGCAAAAACACATTACTTTTAAAGTAATTATAAAGGTCAAAATTGTTTAAACAACCCAGGAAAACTGTTTTTCCACTTCCTACTCAAATATACTGCTTTTGAATCTCACTTTTGACTTGAAATAAATGAGGTGGCTGTTGGTTCAGGTACAGGGAATCAAGTTACAAAATAATTTTCCCTTTCTTTAGGCAAAATCCATCATCCTGCAGATAATTCTCTATCTATCCCCCAGGGTGTCCTCTTTTCCTGTCTATCCTTATCTGCTGGTATGAGAGAGATAGAGACACCCCTCTCTGCCTCCAAAGAACTTATTACCATAGTTGGCCCCATCTATGCCCAAGTGCCCAATTTCTAGGCTTCCTTCGTCTCAGATCCCACAGGGAACAGCCTCTTTTAGTTCAGAGACAAAGACGTGTCTTCAGGGTGAAAATACAAAAAATAAAAGATACACAGAAGCCTCTGGGGGTTACATGTGCCTCTTAGATGTAAACAGTTATTATGTAATGTGAAAAACTTCCCTTTGCTGGAAACTCCTTTATTCCACCAAAGACTCAACACACAAGTGACAGAGTATGTGTGTGCCTTTGTTCTTGGTTGGTTCTGATCTAGAGGCTAAGGTTTATTTATTTATTATTATTATTATTATTATTATTATTATTATTATTTTGAGACGGAGTCTCGCTCTGTCGCTCAGGCTGGATTGTCCCAAAGCAAAATTCACGAAGAGGCTTCTCTGTTTTTTGCCTTTCAAAAAGTAATTCCAGCAGAAATGGTTTGCTTTCCCCATAGGGCAGTTTGGATTGTATGTATGCCTATGACTAGTATCAGGTGCAGAAATATTTATTTGGGAGAGTTAAGTTTTCTTATATTGTTTCAGGATGATTTTCCTCCTGATTGTATTCAACTATCTTCTCTTGCTTTCCTCTTTCTAGGCACATAGTCAGTGATAAATTTCTGCAGCCTTCGTAAGAGGTAGCTCTTAAGAATAGACATTTTCCACAAATACAGTCTTTGTTTACATATTATGTGCTCTAGGCATAAGAGCATCTTAAGAAGATACTATATAAAACAAAAACATTTCCAGTTCTAATAGGAATATATTCCTAATGGCAGCATTCTAGAGGCTATGAAAGTTGTTATGGAAGGAGTGTATTTTAAGCAAGGTCCTCCTGTATTCCCTTAAAACATTCCTCTCTGTAGACTTTCCTTCCTGCCAGCAGGCCGAGGCTCTGCTCCAGACTTGGAATCGGAAGAGCCGTGAGCTGTTTCTCCAGGGGTTGGAATGAATGGGAATTGATCTACCTGCGGTCTTGGTGAATCAGCTTGTGACCAGTCAAAGTTATCTGCAAGACTAAAAGTGCACTCAATTTCATGCCCTTGAGGGACCCTGAAATGCTCCCACATTTTTCAAGCAAGCATCCAAGGAAACTCCAACATTATCTCACTGCGTACAGTTTTCCTATGACTTTGACTTAATCACAATGTGGTGACTTAATCACCCTATCTTTAGCCAAAGAAGTTGGGCCACTTGGCTCAATCCTGATACAGCCGCAATCTTTGTGAGATAAACTGCCCTATCGCAGACCTTGAGGGTCCACCAACATAAGATCAACTATTCAATAGGATGCCCAGTATCCTCTACTAAGGAAAAAGTTAAGATCTGTATTTTCGTTTATTTATTTAACAAACATTGATTGAATACCAACTGTGTCAGGAATTCTTCTAGGTGCTAGAAATTCAGCAGTACAAGGCAGGAGCTGGTGAGAAAAATATCCCTGCTCTAATGGAATCTCCTGCTACTGAGGCAAAACAGATGATAACATAAGCAAGTAAAACGTGTACATGTTAGTTGGTGATTACTATAAAGAAAAATAGGGCCAGGCACGGTGGCTCATGCCTGTAATCCCAGCACTTTGGGAGGCCGAGGTGGGCGGATCACGAGGTCAGCAGATAGAGACCATCCTGGCTAAAACAGTGAAACCCCATCTCTACTAAAAATACAAAAAAAAAAAATTAACCGGGCGTGGTGGCGGGTACCTGTAGTCCCAGCTACTCGGGAGGCTGAGGCAGGCGAATGGCATGAACATGGGAGGTGGAGCTTGCAGTGAGCCGAGATGGCACCACTGCACTCCAGCCTGGGCAACAGAATGAGACTCCGTCTCAAAAAAAAAAAAAGAGAAAAGAAAAGAGAAAGAAAGCAGGGAGGCCAGGCATGATGGTTCATGCCTGTAATCCCAGAACTTTGGGAGGCCAAGGCGGGTGGATCACTTGAGGTCAAGGGTTCGAAACTAGCCTGGCCAACATGGCGAAACCCCATCTCTACTCCAAATACAAAAATTAGCCAGGCATGGTGCGTGCCTGTAATCCTAGCTACCTGAGAGGCTAAGATGGGAGAATTGCTTGAACCCGGGAGGCAGAAGTTGCAGTGAGCCGAGATCGTGCTGCTGCACTCCAGCCTGAGTGACAGAGTGAGATTCCACCTCAAAAAAATAAAATAAAATAATAAAGCAGCGTAGGGGCGTGGAGAGATTCATGTCTTGGAGAGGGATAGAGTGGCCAGGGAAAGCCACACTGAGAAGGTAACCACTGAGTACAGACCTGAAAAGGAGACGAAGGAAGCCATGTAGGTATCTTAACAGGGAGCACTCCACACAGCAAGAACAGAAGTACAAGAGCCCTAAGGCAGGAGACTCCTACTGTGTCTGAAGAACAACAAAGAGGCCAGAGTGGCTAGAACCCAGTGAGCAAGAAGAGAGAAGTCAAGGATGAAGTTAGAGAGGTCAAGGGGCAGGCATCACACTGACCATGTAGGGATTGAGGTTTTCCTCTTAGAGACATGAGAAGCCACTGAAAGAAAGCAGACTTATTTAACAGCCACACCCTGATTGTTGTGTTGACCAGACTGCAAGAAGGCAAGGGAAGAAGGAAGAGATCAGATAGAAGGTTTTATTTATTTGTTTTGGTTTTTGTTGAGACAGGTCTCGTTCCATTGCTCAGGCTGGAGTGCAGTGTCATGATCATGGCTCACTACAGCCTCAGCTTCTCGGGCTCAGTTGATTCTCCCACTCAGCCTCCCGAGTAGCTGGGACTACAAGTAAACACCACTATGCCCAGCTAATTTTTTGTAATTTTAGTAGAGGTGGGGTTTCACCATGTTGCCCAGGCTGTTCTCAAACTCCTGGGCTCAAGTAATCCACCTGCCTTGGCCTCCCAATGTGCTGGAATTACAGGCGTGAGTCACTGCACCTGGCCAAGATAGGTTTTTGCAAAAATTCATAGACCAAAGATGATAGTTGCTTGTACGAGGACAGTGGCAGTGAAAGTGGTAAGAAGTTTTAAAACTATTCGACTAAACATATCTTTATTTGTATCATAGCTATACAGAAAACAGGTGTTAGTTCCCCATCCCTACTCCTAACTCCAGGGGAGTCTAAATAGGCTTTTATACTGACTGAATTAATATATAAGGGTGCCTACCCATTGACCTCTCTAACCTCATCCTTGACTTCTCTCTTCTTGCTCACTGGGTTCTAGCTACTCTGGCCTCTTTGTTGATCAGTAAAACAATAGTCAAAGGGTTAACTACTAGAAGGTTGACGAGTGAATTTAAATAGAATTTTCCATAACAAACACACAAGAGTAACTGTAATTTCCCACATTCAGTAGGTAAACAAGTATCATAAAATCAAGGTTAAGGGCAATATGCAATAAACCATTGTAGGTAAAATAGAGTTTTTGGGAAATATCTTGCAAATAGACTATGCAGCACTCATTTTATGATGACAAGATACAGAAAAGATAGAAATCTGAAAAGAAAGCATCCTCATTTCAGCCTTATAATCTGAGTGTCTTTAAGGCAGCTGATTTATAAATGGACTTCAGACTTCTTTCCTGACTCGAAAGGAAATGCAAACTGTAGCTCTTGGAGAATACAGAACACCAGGGCCAAGAATCTCTTTGTTCCTTCAAGCCTCTTCATTCAACATTGATTGAGACTTGCCGCCTCTATCATCAACTCTACCTCCATGCAAGACTGAATCAAAGAATCTGGGGCTTGTAATTTTGAGTTCTATGTCTATGCTATGCTGTGCTATGCTATGCCATAAGAAGCTCTCCTCAAACAGAGAAAGTGGTCACTAGACCAGTTGGGTTTTTTCTTTGGAAATTTGAAATGGGAAAGATTTAAACAACTGGCAATTGCGGTAGAGAGAAGGAAAGAGCAGCCGAGTCATGTTAGGGTAGAGAGGCAGGACTGTGTAGAGCTCTGTGAATCCTGACCAGGATTCCTCTCCCTCTTACTGCCTTAGGAATCCTAGCTTGAGGTAAGCTAAATGAGTTGGCTTCTTGCAACTAAAACTACCTCCACAGGCACTGAGAAAAAGAATACTATCTGAGACTTATTTCCAATTTATGATGGAAGATACTTAGAGGAAAAAAAGTGATTTATCTTCAAAACTTGAAATGATTATTCTGGGAAATGATTTTTCTAGAAAAGGTGTAGGAAATCATTTCCTAGAAAAATCATTTCTAATATATAGTTCATTGGCTGGTGAGATAAGTTTTCCTAGAAAGCATTTGTCTAGGAAAAATGATTTTTCTGGGCTTGGTCTCAGACATCACTTCTTCTTGTTACTATTTATTATACTTTAAGTTCTAGGGTACATGTGCACAACATGCAGGTTTGATACATAGGTATACATGTGCCATGTTAGTTTGCTGTACCCATCAACTCGTCATTTACGTTAGGTATTTCTCCTAATGCTATTCCTCCCCAAGCCCCCCACCCCCCGACAGGCTCCAGTGTGTGATGTTCCCGGCCCTTTGTCCAAGTGATCTCGTTGTTCGATTCCCACCTATGAGTGAGAACATGCGGTGTTTGGTTTTCTGTCTTCATGATAGTTTGCTGAGAATGATGGTTTCCAGTTTCATCAATGTCCTTGCAAAGGACATGAACTTATCCTTTTTTATGGCTGCATAGTATTACATGGTGTATATGTGCCACATTTTGTTAATGTAGTCTATCATTGATGGACATTTGGGTTGGTTCCAAGTCTTTGCTATTATGAATAGTGCTGCAATAAACATAAGTGTGCATGTGTCTTTATAGCAGCATGATTTATAATCTTTTGGGTATATACCCAGTAATGGGATTGCTGGGTCAAATGGTATTTCTAGTTCTAGATACTTGAGGAATCACCATGCTGTCTTCCACAATGGTTGAACTAGTTTACAGTCCCACCAACACTGTAAAAGTGTTCCTATTTCTCCACATCCTCTCCAGCATCAGTTGTTTTCTGACTTTTTAATGATCGCCATTCTAACTGGCATGAGATGGTATCTCATTGTGGTTTTGATTTGCATTTCTGTGATGCCTGGTGATGATGAGCATTTTTTCATGTGTCTGTTGGCTGCATAGGTGTCTTCTTTTGAGAAGTGTCTGTTCATATTGTTTGCCCAGTTTTGGATGGGGTTGTTTGCTTTTTTCTTGTAAATTTGTTTGAGTTCTTTGTAGATTCTGGATATTAGCCCTTTGTCAGATGGGTAGATTGCAAACATTTTCTCCCATTCTGTAGGTTGCCTGTTCACTCTGATGGTAGTTTCTTTTGCTGTGCAGAAGCTCTTTAGTTTAATTAGATCACATTTGTCAACTTTGGCTTTTGTTGCCATTGCTTTTGGTGTTTTAGTCATGAAGTCCTTGCCCATGCCTGTATCCTGAATGGTATTGTCTAGGTTTTCTTCTAGGATTTCTATGGTTTTAGGTCTAACATTTAAGTCTTTAATCCATCTTGAATTAAATTTTGTATAAGGTGTAAGGAAGAGATCCAGTTTCAGCTTTCTACACATGGCTAGCCAGTTTTCCCAGCACCATTTATTAAACAGGGAATCCTTTCCCCATTTCTTGTTTTTGTCAGGTTTGTCAAAGATCAGATGGTTGTAGATGTGTGCTGTTACTTCTGAGGCCTCTGTTCTGTTCCATTGGTCTATATATCTGTTTTGGTACAAGTAGCATGCTGTTTTGGTTACCGTAACCTTGTAGTATAGTTTGAAGTCAGGTAGCATGATGCCTCCAGCTTTGTTCTTTTTCCTTAGGATTGTCTTGGCAATGTGGGCTCTTCTTTGGTTCCATATGAACTTTAAAGTACTTTTTTCCAATTCTGTGAAGAAAGTCATTGGTAGCTTGATGGGGATGGCATTGAATCTATAAATTACCTCGGGAAGTATGGCCATTTTCACGATATTGATTCTTCCTATCCATGAGCATGGAATGTTCTTCCATTTGTTTGTGTCCTCTTTTACTTCATTGAGCAGTGGTTTATAGTTCTCTTTGAAGAGGTCCTTCACATCTCCTATAAGTCATATTCCTAGGTATTTTATTTTCTTTGTAGCAATTGTGAGTGGGAGTTCACTCATGATTTGGCTGTTTGTCTGTTACTGGTGTATAGGAATGCTTGTGAGTTTTGCACATTGATTTTGTATCCTGAGACTGTGCTCAAGTTGCTTATCAGCTTAAGGAGATTTTGGGCTGAGATGATGGGGTTTTCTAAATATACAATCATGTCATCTGCAAACAGGGACAATTTGACTTCCTCTTTTCCTCATTGAATACCCTTTATTTCTTTCTCTTGCCTGATTGCCCTGGCCAGAACTTCCAACACTATGTTGAATAGGAGTGGTGAGAGAGGGCATCCCTGTCTTGTGCCAGTTTTCAAAGGGAATGCTTCCAGTTTTTGCCCATTCAGTATGATATTGGCTATGGGTTTCTCATAAATAGCTCTTATTATTTTGAGATATGTTCCATCAATACCTAATTTATTGAGAGTTTTTAGCATGAAGGGCTGTTGAATTTTGTCAAAGGACTTTTCTGCATCTATTGAGACAATCATGTGTTTTTTGTCATTGGTTCTGTTTATGTGATGGATTATGTTTATTGATTTGCATATGTTGAACCAGCCTTGCATCCCAGGGATGAAGCTGACTTGATCGTGGTGGATAAGCTTTTTGATGTGCTGATGGATTCAGATTGCCAGTATTTTATTGAGGATTTTCGCATTGATGTTCATCAGGGATATTGGTCTAAAATTCTCTTTTTTTGTTGTGTCTCTGCCAGGCTTTGGTATCAGGATGATGCTGGCCTCATAAAATGAGGTAGGGAGGATTTCCTCTTTTTCTATTGATTGGAATAGTTTCAGAAGGAGTAGTACCAGCTCCTCTTTGTACCTCTGGCAGAATTCGGCTGTGAATCTGTCTGCTCCTGGATTTCTTTTTGGTTGGTAGGCTATTAATTATTGCCTCAATTTCAGAGCCTGTTATTGATCTATTCAGAGATTCAACTTCTTCCTGGTTTAGTCTTGGGAGGGTGTATGTGTCCAGGAATTTATCCATTTCTTCTAGATTTTCTAGTTTATTTGCATAGAGGTGTTTATAGTATTCTCTGATGGTAGTTTGTATTTCTGTGGGATCGGTGGTGATATCCCCTTTATCATTTTTTATTGTATCAATTTGATTCTACTCTCTTTTCTTCTTTATTAGTCTTGCTAGTGGTCTATCAGTTTTGTGGATCTTTTCAAAAAACCAGCTCCTGGAATCATTGATTTTTGAAGGGTTTTTTTTGTGTCTCTATCTCCTTCAGTTCTGCTCCGATCTTAGTTATTTCTTGCCTTTCTGCCAGCTTTTGAATTTGTTTGCTCTTGCTTCTCTAGTTCTTTTTTTTTTTTTTTTTTTTTTGAGACAGAGTCTCACTTTGTTGCCCAGGCTGGAGTGCAGTGGCCGATCTCAGCTCACTGCAAGCTCTGCCTCCTGGGTTCACACCATTCTCCTGCCTCAGCCTTCCGAGTAGCTGGGACCACAGGTGCCCGCCACCACGCCCAGCTAATTTTTTGTATGTTTTAGTAGAGACGGGGTTTCACCATGTTAGCCAGGATGGTCTTGATATCCTGACCTGGTGATCGGCTCGCCTTGGCCTCCCAAAGTGCTGGGATTACACGCATGAGCCACCGTGCCTGGCCACTTCTCTAGTTCTTTTAATTGTGGTGTTCGGGTGTTGATTTTGGATCTTTCTTGCTTTCTCTTGTGGGCATTTGGTGCTATAAATTTCCCTCTACACACTGCTTTAAATGTGTCCCAGAGATTCTGGTATGTTGTGTCTTTGTTCTCACTGGTTTCAAAGAACATCTTTATTTCTGCCTTCATTTCATTATTTACCCAGTAGTCATTCAGGAACAGGTTGTTCAGTTTCCATGTAGTTGTGACATTTTGCGTAAGTTTCTTAATCCTGAGTTCTAATTTGATTGCACTGTGTTCTGAGAGACAGTTTGTTGTGATTTCTGTTCTTTTACATTTGCTGAGGAGTGCTTTACTTCCAATTATGTAGTCAATTTTAGAATAAGTGCTATGTGTTGCTAAGAAGAATGTATATTCTGTTGATCTGGGGTGGAACATTCTGTAGATGTGTATTAGGTCTGCTTGGTGCGGAGCTGAGTTCAAGTCCTGGATATCCTTATTAATCTTCTGTGTCGTTGATCTGTCTAATATTGATAGTGGGGTGTTAAAGTCTCTCATTATTACTGTGTGGGAGTCTAAGTCTCTTTGTAGGTCACTCAGGACTTGCTTTGTGAATCTGGGTGCTCCTATCTTGGGTGCATATATATTTAGGATAGTTAGCTCTTCTTGTTGAATTGATCCCTTTACCATTATGTAATGGCCTTCTTTGTTTCTTTTGATTTTGTTGGTTTAAAGTCTGTTTTATCAGAGACTAGGATTGCAACCCCTGCTTTTTTTTTTTTTTTTGCTTTCCGTTTGCTTGTTAGATCTTCCTCCATCCCTTTATTTTGAGCCTATGTGTCTGCACATGAGATGGGTCTCCTGAATACAGCACACTGATGGGTCTTGATTCCTTATCCAATTTGCCAATCTGTGTCTTTCAACTGGGGCAGTTAGCCCATTTACATTTAAGGTTAATATTGTTATGTGTGAATTTGATCCTGTCATTATGATGTTAGCTGGTTATTTTGCCTGTTAATTGATACAGTTTCTTCATAGCATCGATGATCTTTACAATTTCGCATGTTCTTGCAGCGGCTGGTACCAGTTGTTTCTTTCCATGTTTAGTGCTTCCTTCAGGAGCTCTTGTAAGGCAGGCCTGGTGGTGACAAAATCTCTCAGCATTTGCTTGTCTATAAAGGATTTTGTTTCTCTTTCACTTATGAAGCTTAATTTGGCTGGATATGAAATTCTGGGTTGAAAATTCTTTTCTTTAAGAATGTTGAATATTGGCCCCCACTCTCTTCTGGCTTGTAGGGTTTTTGCCGAGAGATCTGCTGTTAGTCTGATGGGCTTCCCTTTGTGGGTAACCAGACCTTTCTCTCTGGCTGCCCTTAACATTTTTTCCTTCATTTCGACCTTGGTGAATCTGACTACTATGTGTCTTGGGGTTGCTGTTCTCAAGGAGTATCTTTGTGGTGTTCTCTGTATTTCCTGAATTTAAATGTTGGCCTGCCTTGCTAGGTTGGGTAAGTTCTCCTGGATAATATTCTGAAGAGTGTTTTCCATCTTGGTTCCATTCTCCCTATCACTTTCAGGTACACCTATCAAACGTAGATTTGGTCTTTTCACATAGCCCCATATTTCTTAGATGCTTTGTTTGTTTCTTTTTACTCTAACCCTGTCTTCTCACTTTATTTCATTCATTTGATCTTCAATCACTGATACCCTTTCTTCCACTTGATTGAATTGGCTGTTGAAGCTGTGCATGCATCACGAAGTTCTCGTGCCATGGTTTTCAGCTCCATCAGGTCATTTAAGGTCTTCTCTACACTATTTATTCTTTTGCCATTCGTCTAAACTTTTTTCAAGGTTTTTAGCTTCCTTGCAATGGGTTTGAACATGCTCCTTTAGCTCAGAGAAGTTTGTTATTACTGACCTTCTGAAGCCTGCTTCTGTCAGCTCGTCAAAGTCATTCTTTGTCCAGCTTTGTTCCATTGCTAGTGAGGAGCTGCAATCCTTTGGAGAAGAGGCGCTCTGGTTTTTAGAATTTTCCACTTTTCTGTTCTGGTTTCTTCCCACCTTTGTGGTTTTATCTACCTTTTGTCTTTGATACTGGTGACCTACAGATGGGGTTTTGGTGTAGATATCCATTTTGGTGATGTTGGTGCTATTCCTTTCCATTGGTTAGTTTTCCTTCTAACAGTCAGGTCCCTCAGCTGCAGGTCTGTTGGAGTTTGCTGGAGTTCCACTCCAGACCCTGTTTGCCTGGGTGTCACCAATAGAGGCTGCAGAACAGCAAATATTGCTGCCTAGTCCTTCCTCTGGAAGCTTTGTCCCAGAGGGGCACCTGCCTATATGAGGTGTTTATTGGCCCCTACTGGGAGATGTCTCCCAGTTAGGCTACACGGGCATCAGGGACCCACTTGAGGAAGCAATCTGTCCATTCTCAGAGCTCAAATGCCATGCTGGGAGAACCACTGCTCTCTTCAGAGCTGTCAGACAGGGACATTTAAGTCTGCAGAAGCTATCTGCTGCCTTTTGTACAGCTATGCCCTGCACACAGAGGTGGAATCTATAGAGGCAGAGGCCTTGCTGAGCTGTGGTGGGCTCTGCCCAGTTTGAGCTTCCCTGCTGCTTTGTTTACCTACTCAAGCCTCAGCGATGGCGGACACCCCTCCCCCAGCCAGGCTGCCACCTCGCAGTTCAATCTCAGACTGCTGCACTAGCAGTGAGCAAGGCTCCATGGGCGTGGGACCTGCCGAGCCAGGCACAGGGGAGAATCTGTCTGCCAGTTGCTAAGAAAAACTGGGAAAAGCGCAATATATGGGCGGGAGTTTCCTGTTTTTCCAGGTACAGTTTGTCACGGCTTCCCTCGGCTAGGAAAGGGAAATCCCCTGACCCCTTGTGCTTCCCGGGTGAGGCAATGCCCTGCCCTGCTTTGGCTGGCCCTCCATAGGCTGCACCCACTGTCCAACCAGTCCCAGTGAGATGAACCAGGTAGCTCAGCTGGAAATGCAGAAATCACCCATCTTCTGCATCAGTCACACTGGGAGCTGCACACCAGAGCTGTTCCTATTCAGCCATCTTGGAGCGGATCTCTCCCATCACTTCTTATTTACATGATGCTTGTCCCAATGTATGGCCAGAAAAAGAAGTCTATGGCCACCATGGCACAGAAGAAAAAAAAAACAAAACAAAAAAACTCAATCTTTCATGTCCTCATAAGCCCTGTAAGCAATTGAATTGCACTCTATAAATAATCTTCTTTGTGAACCACGTGGCCTTTTGAATAAACTTGTTTACTAATAGCCCATTCATAAACACGATATAAATAATAAAGTTATTAGCTACTACTTACCAGCACCTAGCAAGTTTCAGGCCCTGTGCTAAGAGCTTTATGTACATTACTACAGTTAATCCTTAGACGCATGAGGCCACATTTTTATCCATTTTTGCAGAAGAGAGATCATGACTTACAGAAGCTGTGTGGCTGATAGAGTCACACAGCTAGTGAGGAACAGCCAGGATTTGAAACCAGGTATGTCTTTAGGCCACTTCCTTATTCCCCAACCACATCCAAAAGCTAGAGGAACATTGATGGTGGTTGTGTGGGAAGGCAGGGTTGAGGTTCAAGGCACATGAGTGAGAAATAATCCAAACTGGTGACTTTCCTATAGTTACAGAGCTGGTGAGGTGCTGGGACACTACCTTTACTTGCTGCCGGTGAATATTTAGTCTCAAGATACTGCCTTATAATGACCAGACAGAAGAACAGGAAGATAGAGACAGGTGTTAAGTAAAGTTTAGCCTAAGGCTGCCTCCTTACATATTTTAAGTTCAGTCTACAGGTTTCTCCACACATAGGGAACTATAACCTAACTGGATGTTTCAGCAGACTGTAACCTATTATATCAATCACCAAACTTCAGCCAATCAAAGGAAGCCAACTGTTCAAACCATATTCAAATAAGGCAAATGCCCAGCTGTAACCAATCTAGTTTCTCTACCTCACTTCTGTTTTCTGTATGTCATTTTCTTTTTTCTGTCCATAAGTCCTCTCTGACCATGTGTCAGTGCTGGAGTAGCTCTGAATCTATTCTGGTTTGGGGGGCTACCCAATCTGAAATTATTCTTTGCTCAATTAAACTCAGTTAAATTTAACTTTTCTAAAGTTTTTTGTTTTGTTTTGTTCTAACAGATGACATTAGAAGTGGAACCCAAAGTAGAGCCTCTTGCAACCCCCAGGAGCACCGAGAGACCAAGAAAAATACCTACCAGGCCCATTGTGTTCATTGCTCTCTTGCAGAAACTGGTGATTGTGGGTAAGTTCACTCTTGGATTCCAAAGCTCCATGGACTTGTGTTTTGAGCTATCTAAATTAGTTTGAGCAAATTTTTTATCTGAACTGGATTAGGACCTTAGGACAGAAACTGGACAGAGTCTAGGATTACACTAATTAGATGAACCAGGTAGCTCAGCTGGAAATGCAGAAATCACCCATCTTCTGCATCAGTCACACTGGGATTCACACTAGACTAATTAATCTAGTCTAATCCTAGACTCGAGCTGAAAAGTAACTGGCTTGGATCCAGCTAGAGTCCTTGGATATCTGACTGGATGAAACAGAAACTGGCAGTAAATGGCAATGCTACAGGGGGTGCAAACTTCAACTTTTGGAAATTCGCAGAGATTTTTGTGTTCTGTCTCTTTTGATTTTTTTCTCTGGCATGTTTAGGTAGGAAAAAATCATCGGATAAGTTGATCAGGGGGATTTAAGAGCCAAAACCAAGATTTGACACAAAAATGGGATTCTTAATTTCTAAAAAACTGATTACTCCACCTTCCAATTATACTTACAATTGCATGTGTAAGTATTAGACCCTGGAAGCAGCAAATGCTTACAAAAATGTTGAAATCTTACTAAAGATAATGTAATGGGAGAGTTCCCTGAGCCCCTCGCGGGACTCGTGATAGGGGTGTGACTCGTTTGCTCAGCTGCTGCACACTCAAACCCCTTTCAGGAGGAGGAGTATGCAGACAGGCAGGTGCAAGAGCCAGGGAAAGCACTTTTGGGCTCCAGCCCCACGGTAGCATCTAGGGGTGTGTTACAATTAATGCTCTCTTAGCAGTTGCCACCTGCAGATGGCTAAGTATTAAACCAGCTCAGTGGAGAGCCAGGGTGACAGCCTTTTACACCCTGCCCTGTTGGTACCCGGGTCCTTGTCCAGCGTCCAGGAAGAATCAGGTCACACAGACTTGAAGGATGGTGAATGCGGGGATTTTATTGAGTGGTGGAGGTGGCTTTCAGCAGGACAGATGGGGAGCTGGAAAGGGGATGGAGTAGAAAGATGATCTTCCCCTGGAGTTCGGCTGTCCCACAGCTGATCTCCTCTCCAACCATCCCCAGCCAGACTCCTCTCAATGTTCAGATGCTCCTTCTCTCCTTCTCTGCCACGCCACTCAGCCACTCATCTGTTTCTCTGCTTGTCAGCTTCTGGAGGCTGAGGTTTAGGGTTTTTATGAGTACAGGATAGGGGGATGTGGCAGGCCAAAAGGCAACATTTGGGCATGAAAACAGGAATGCCTGTTCCCATTTAGGGCTGCAGGTTTCCAGGCTTGAGAGTGGGACCTCTGCCAGACAACCGCCCTCTTCTACCCAGTATTTCCCTGCCTCCTGTCCGTATCAATACCAAATCACTATGAAACATTCCAAATGAACAACACTGCACTTTAAGAAGTGCATTTAAAATGAAGGTTCCCAAATTTGTCTCATGCAGGGAGGCTTATTGATGTGCAGAAGCTTCTAAAAAGATTTCAATATTTTATTGCCTTTTTAAAAAGACTATATGAGGCAAATAAAAGGCTTAAGCAACTGATTGGTAAGAAAAATTAAATCTACTAACCTTTTGCTTAGTTACTATTATACCCTAAAGGCTGAAAAAAAGCTATCTTGGATGAAGTATTTATAAAAGGTAGTCCCCCAGTAAAGTAAGTTTGCTTCTTTTTTTTTTTTTTTTCCAAAGCTATCTATGCCAAGTGCTGAGTCCAGGCATAGAGAATTGGTTCTTTGTGCTTTTTCTTCTTAATGAGCTCCACTCTGAACTCAGTAATTTTAGCTAAGAAACAGTAGCTAAGTTAAAAAGATGTACTATTAAACTAAATCAGTCTCCAAAATATAACTTTCTGGCATTTAGCTAGCTATTTTGAAATTCTTTTGTAAAAAAAATTTACATCTATGAAAAATGTCTTCTGTTTTTTTTTTCTTTTTTTTTTTTTTGAGATGGAGTCTTGCTCTGTCACCCAGGCTGGAGTGCAGTGATGCGATCTCAGTTCACTGCAAGCTCTGCCTCCAGGGTTCACGCCATTCTCCTGCCTCAGCTTCCCGAGTAGCTGGGACTACAGGCGCCCACCACTACGCCTGGCTAATTTTTTTGTATTTTTAGTAGAGATGGGGTTTCACCATGTTAGCCCGGATGGTCTCCATCTCCTGACCTTGTGATCTACCTGACTCGGCCTCCCAAAGTGCTGGGATTACAGGCATGAGCCACCACACTTGGCCAAACGTCTTCATTTTTAAGGGTGTGTTCCTCTGTACACCAAGAAGAGACAGAGGCCTGAGTCACTAGAAACTCTTACCATTGTTTCAAATTTACATAACAAGTCTTTTGTTTAAGGTACCTTTGATATGGACAGGAGACAGGGAAATATTGGGTGGAAGAGGGCAGTTCCCCAGTCAAGGCCCCACCCTCAAGCCTGGAAGCCCACAGCCCTAAATGGGAACAGGCATTTCTGTTTTCATGCCCAAATATTGCCTTTTGTCCTACCACACCCCCCTATTCTGTACCCATATAAACCCCAAACCCAAAGCCCCATGAGCAGAAGAGCAAAGGAGCAGAAGAGTGGCATGACAGAGAAGGAGTGTCTAAAGGTCGAGAGGAGTTCAGCTGGGGACAGTCGGAGAGGAGATCAGCTGCAGGCGGCTGAACTCCAGGGGAAGATCATCTTCCCACCCTACTCCATCCCCTCTCCAGCTCCCTGTCCATCCTGCTGAGAGCCACCTACACCTGGCAAAAAAGTCCCCCACATTTACCATCCTTCAATTTGTCCGTGTGACCTGATTCTTCCTGGATGCTGGACAAGGACCCAGGTACCAAGAGGGCATTGAGCTCATTAACACTTAAGCTGTCTGAAGATGGCAGAGTTAAAAGAGCAGTGTAACATCCTCACTTGGGCTCTGGGAGTTGCAGGCACCCACCCCTAGATGCTACCGTGGGGCTGGAGCCCAAAAGCACTCACCCTGGCTCCTGCACCTGCCCATCTGCTCCCCCTCCAATAAGGGGTTTGAGCATGGGTGGCCAAGCAGATGAGCCACACCCCTGTCACACATCCTGCAAAGGGGGGTCAGGGAACTCTCCCATTTAACTTTTTCTTATAATTTTAACTGGGCCTTACCTCTACCCTTTTCCCTTGGTTTAGACAAATGATGGTACAATATTTAGGCCTGAGGCCTACCTCTGTGATTTTGAGATATAAACTTTCTACCTTGTTTCACCTAAGAGTCATCTTGTTAGAAATGCAAATTTAGAGTTGCCTAGCTGACAATTACTGAGGGCAATAAAACAAGTCACTGGAAGATTGATAGTCTGAATGGAAAAAAAACTGTTTGAAAGCCAGCAAATGAGAATTCTTTATGAAAGTTATAAGACCTGCTTCTGTCAGGCACAGTGGCTCATGCCTGTAATCCCACCACTTTGGGAGGCTGAGGCTGGTGGATCACCTGAGGTCAGGAGTTCAAGACCAGCCTGACCAACATGGTGAAACCCCATCTCTACTAAATACAAAAAATTAGCCGGGCGTGGTGGTGCATGCCTGTAGTCCCAGCTACTTGGGAGGCTGAGGCAGGAGAATCACTTGAACCTGGGAGGCAGAGGTTACAGTGAGCTGAGATTGCACCACTGCACTCCAGCCTGGGCGACAGAGCGAGACCCCGTCTCAAAAAAAATAAAAAATAAAAAATAAGACCTGCTTCTGTCTGTCTGTATTTCTATATGTCTATATGTGTTATGCTATGTGATAGTATTTTGTAAATAAAGCTGGTTTTTAAATTGATAGTAAAATAAAATAAGAATGAATTCAGAATTGTCAGTTTAGTATAATTCAGGCTTCTTTATCTTCAAATACTGGTCAGAGAGGTTTATGCTGTCTCTGATACCTGTTTTAATGTTATGAAATTGCTGCTTCTGTAATATTTTTGATACTTACTTGATTTGTTTGTAAGCTAAAGTTGTAAGAGCTGGTTGCTGGGCTTCCTTGAAACACGCATCTTACTGTGTGTTTGGTTTTGAGCCTTTGGATTCCAGGGCTTGACAAGTGGCCATGCTGAGCCCTGGGGATATGTTCTCAGTGCCTAGATGGCAGAATAAAGCCCAAAATGGCCCCTTCCTCCCCGGTGCAGCTTTGCCTTCTGGCCATTCAGGGAGGCGTTGAATCCTCCAGGGATCCTCTTCCCAGCTCTGTCCTCTATCCTGAGCTCTATAGACAGTGTGTAAATTCAGGACCTAGGTGATTCCCACCCTTCCTAGTCATCCTAGTCAACCACATGAGTATTTGGGACCCAGTACAACCAGAGAAGATGTCAGGGAGGGTACCAGTGTCATAGTTTCACAATTCTTTTGTGTGTGTGTGTGTGATGGAGTTTTGCTCTTGTTGCCCAGGCTGGAGTGCAATGGCATGATCTCAGCTCACTGCAACCTCTGCCTCCAAGGTTCAAGCAATTCTCCTGCCCCAGCCTCCCAAGTAGCTGGGATTGCAGGCTTGCACCACCACACCCGGCTAATTTTGTATTTTTAGTAGAGACAGGGTTTCTCCATGTTGGTCAGGCTAGTCTCAAACTACCGACCTCAGGTGATCCACCCCCCTCGACCTCCCAAAGTGCTCGGATTACAGGCGTGAGCCACTGCGCCTGGCCATAGTTTCACAGTTCTTTTCAGTTTTCATGTTATGTTAAATCAAGTAATAGGTGGTCATAAAATGTCAAGTCATTTCTAAGTTAAAATACCGAAACATTAATTATTAAACATATGTTTGTTTATATACTTTGCATCTTATATTTATATGGTATAGAAAAGCTAAATATATCTAGATTAGTTAATTAAAAAATTGCCAGGAAACATCTTTCTTAACAATTATGAAATGGTTTTCATCTACAAATACTGATATAAAACAGTTCAAAATTACTTACTTCCTAGAATTTCACTAGAAATTAGGGTTACTAAGTTGAATTTGTAGCTAATATATGTAATTAAAACTACTAGATTTACAATTGTTTACTAGAGAAATAATTCTGTATACAGAGTGTATAAAGAAAAGCAATATATGTTTTTGGTGAGGAACATTGTAAAGGCATGAAAATATGTGCTTGTTGAGAAACAAATAATTTTGTCTAGAAGAGAAGTTATTTAAAGTTTGTTTCAAAATAAAGGAATAAAAATGACAGATAAAATTAAGTGAATATAGACAGTTGAAAAGAGAAAGAGAATAGAAAGAAGTTCTGTAGAAAATTATAAAAGGTTTACTGAAATCTTGTGTGGTCAAAAGCTGATTGAGATTGAATGGATTTGCTAAGATTGCTAAAGTTAGCTTTGGTATTGATAACACACTAATACAAAAGTAAGTTTTGGTTTTATATTTTGAACAAGGATTTCATGTAGTGTTAATAAGAGACAGTAAAATATCTTTGTTCAGCTTTTGAGTAAAATGCAAAAAAAAAAAAAGAAAAAAGGAAGAAGAGAGATTCTGTTTCATGTTGTCTTTTTTAGGTCTCTTGATTGGGAAACTGAGTTTCCTCTCTGTGAAAGAATGAAGATTTTTGCTTTTTAAAAACTTTAAAAGGCGAAACATTTATGTGATCTGAAGAGAAACCAGAGTATTGCTTTTTAAAAACTTTAAATTGTCACTTAGGCTAAATTAATCACTATTATTTTACAGTGATCTTTGATCCTGTTTTGATTGTTTTAAACCTTTGACGTATTTGACAAGCTTTCTAAAATCAAATTTAAAATTAAATCTTTTTGACTGAAAACTAACTTTGGGATGTTGCAGAAGACCCTTGAAGCCTCCTAAAGAGAGAATAAACAGATTTATTTGATATGTTAAATTACATGGAAAGGATTGTCAAATAAGAAAGGTTTAACCTTCCTTGAGTTATATTTTGTGAAAATGTTATCAATATATGTTCCAAAATTGTATGAGGTTCCTAAAATTCTGATATGTCTTGGTATGTTTTCAGTCATAATTATGGTTATTATGTTAAATTATTATAGGCTATAGAAATAAAATTTTCTTATAAATTGTATCTTTTAAGTTATTTTTAAGACCATTTAAGTTATCTTTTAAGACCATTTTATTTCCACAGTTAATTGCTTACTTCTTTTGTTTGTTTGTTTGTTTGTTTGTTTGAGACAGAGTCTTGCTCTGTCACCCGGGCTGGAGTGCCCTGGATGATCTCAGCTCACTGCAACCTTGGTCTCCTGGGTTCAAGCAATTCTCCTGCCTCAGCCTCCTGAGTAGCTATGATTACAGGCACCTGGCACCATGCCTGGCTAATTTTTGTATTTTTAGTAGAGATGGGGTTTCACCATGTTGGCCAGGCTGGTCTCGAACTCCTGATCTTAGGTCATGCGCCCACCTCAGCCTTGCCAAGTGCTGGGATTACAGGCGTGAGCCACCACGCCTGGCCAGTTGCTTAATTCTAATGCATTTTCTGAAAGCTTACAAGCAAGTAAAATCCTAGAATATTGTATCTTTAAGGAGGTTCCTGGAAAGACCCCTGACGACCATTCTGGAATACAGGTTTTGGATAACTTTAGGATCATATCATTTGGATTGGGTAAAAATTCCCAGAACTCTAATGAAGAAATTGACTGGATTATAAAACTGCAAACCCAGCAGGACAAGAATTAATACCAAAGGAATACTCTGCCAGATTTTCATGCTAAATCAGCCAATACTGAAATGTGATTTGCAGTTCAAATGAACTCCATGGTCCAAGTCAAATTACCTATGATATCCCAATTATTAGATTGGGTTATTAAATTTATATCCTCTTAAATACCAGTTTGTTTCTCCAATTCGGGTACAATTACCTAGGCACCTGAATTGGAGAAATAAAACTAGTATTTAAAAGGATATAAATTCAATGTTAAGCATGGGTTAATGGAGAGCTTAGATCACCATCTGGTCCTTTCTGGTTAAAGCTTCCATTACTAAAAGCTATGCCTTTCCTGACTCATCATGGAAGCAATACAATGATCCAAATAGAAAATGTGTATATTGGTGTGATGACTGTTCTAAATTGCTGAAATGTTTTATGACCAATGTTTGGTTTGTCAAACCCATAATCCTGGGAATACAATCGAAATGTCAGGTACATTTCTGCTACCTCATGGTAGCATTTTAACATTTAATGGTGGGTTTTCATTCACCTGTCATTTTCTTTTTATTTTTCCTTTTATTCATTTATTTTTTTTTGAGATGAAGTCTCGCTCTGTCATCCAGGCCAGAGTGCAGTGGCACGATCTTGGCTCACTGCAAGCTCCACCTCCTGGGTTCATGCCATTCTCCTGCCTCAGACTCCCGAGTAGTTGAGACTACAGGTGCCTGCCACAGCACCCAGCTAATTTTTTGTATTTTTAGTAGAGACGGGATTTCACTGTGTTAGCCAGGATGGTCTCAATCTCCTGACCTCGTGATCCGCCCGCCTCGGCCTCCCAAAGTGCTGGGGTTACAGGTGTGAGCCACCGCACCTGGCCCACTTGTCATTTTCAATGCATGTTTTCTGGTTGTATAAAAGCTTTCCCATGCAAGAAGGGTGATGCTATAATAGTTGCTAAAAAGTTATTAAGAAATATGTTTCTTTCATGGTGCATTACTGGAGAAATCTCCAGCAATAAATGCAGTTGTTTCACTGGCAAGTTGTAAAATAGTTAAATAAGGTATTGCAGATACAATAATATTAGGCAAAGCTAACTGAATTGACTAGATAGCCTGGTCAAAGGTAACGCAGACTGATGACAATGAGATCCACTTCCAGTGGAAAACATAAGTTGAACCCTTATGAAATAGTCACTGGAAGGCCTATGCTTCTAATAATAGAACCTCATGTATCTTCTACTTCTAAATTCTGATATGAATAAATGATGCAAGGCTTTAAATGCATTATGCCTAAGTGTATTTTCACCAGGTGAAGAAAGCTTTTCATGATCTACCAAATGAGGACAATTAAACTCCTAACAATCTAGAACCCAAAGATTGAGTCTTCTGGAAACAAAATCAGAGAACGGCTGCCCTTTCCACTTAAACTAGAGCAAAACTTCAGGACCTTGAAACTGGGGTCTATAATATCACAACTCAGAAGGGCCCTTCCAGACTCTCGGAACTGGGCACCCAATGGAGGCTTTGAGGTAAAGCTTACTGGGGGAGTTTGTCCCCGGAAGCACATAGCATTCTAGACATGGACAGCTTTCCTAAGATAACAAGTCAAGACTTCTCTGCTATCATGAGCCTCTTACCTCTCTTAAGTTTTTCCTTGTTCATGCCCCTATGAACAGTAGAACTGGAAAAGAGATCTTGTGTGCACCCATGGGGCATACTTTTATTTGTGGAAGATTTCATAGCCAACCTTACACATGAGCAAACTTATACCTTGATGTATAGAAAATGAAAAGCCAGGCGGGGCACGGTGGCTCACGCCTGTAATCCCAGCACTTTGGGAGGCCGAGGCAGGCAGATCACGAGGTCAGAGCATCGAGACCATCCTGGCTAACATGGTGAAACCCCGTCTCTACTAAAAATACAAAAAAATTAACCAGGTGTGATGGCGGGCACCTCTAGTCCCAGCTACTCAGGAGGCTGAGGCAGGAGAATGGCGTGAACCCGGGAGATGGAGCTTTCAGTGAGCTGAGATCATGCCACTGCACTGCAGCCTTGGCGACAGTGCGAGACTCCATCAAAAAAAAAAAAAAGAAAGAAAATGAAAAGTCAGTGTGGGTGAGGAATTTAATGGTGCATTTGTTGATTCATCATCAGTCAGAAACAGAACATTGGTTCATTCCTGTTAACCTACATTCTAGGTTAAATAGAACATTGCCAGGAGGCCTTCACCCTTCAAGGTGGGAATCATTTGTTAGCTTCCTTTATCTGTGATTTGGAATAAATGACGCAATGAATAGAAATTTGTCCCTCCTAATAGGCTTTATATCAGATTCTACTGCAAATGCTGTGGATTTACAACAGACTTTTAAAAATTATCTTGCTAAAGTTATGCTAAGTAATACAATCGCTCTGGAATACTTACTGGTATAACACAAAATAATCTGTAGAGTTCCTGACACTTCCTGTTGTACATGTATAAATATATGGGGTATTATAGAGATTTAGTTGTAGGGAATTAACAAGCTCCTTGGTTGAAACTAGTAGATTCTTTTTCTAGCTCATTCTTTGCTCTATTTGCTTTTAGATGGTTTAGTTTATGAAGGCCCTGGCTAAAAAGCATACTTCAAACTCTTGGTATTATTTTCCTCATAGTAATAACAGTAGTCTTCCTGGCGCACTGTATTCTCTCAAAAGTTTTAAATGTTTTCATGCAGCTTTCTGTAGAATATCAAATGGTCTCACTTCAGCTGGAATGACAAAATCTCAAAGAAATGCATGACCATGAGGACATCGTCACCTATGAATGACATACTGAGACCAGAAACTCAAAATGATGGTAACTGAAAGTAGTGCCAAAACCTAGTTTTGGTCACACTCTCACCTAAGTGAGAATCAGACCAAAAAGGTGGAGAACTGGCCAGACGCGGTGGCTCATGCCTGTAATCCCAGCACTTTGGGAGGCCGAGGCGGGCGGATCATGAGGTCAGGAGATCATGAGACCATCCTGGCTAACACAGTGAAACCCCGTCTCTACTAAAAATACAAAAAATTAGCCAGGAGTGGTGGCGGGTGGCTGTAGTCCCAGCTACTCGGGAGGCTGAGGCAGGATAATGGCGTGAACTCGGGAGGTGGAGCTTGCAGTGAGCCGAGATCGCGCCACTGCACTCTAGCCTGGGCAACAGAGTGAGACTCCGTCTCGAAAAAAAAAAAAAAAAAAAAAAAGGTGGAGAACTTTTAAACAAAATTATCAGATGCCATTGTATTGGACTGAGCTTGTGCACTAGACCAGACAAAACAAAAATGTCATCACTCATGCCAAATGCAACATAATCAAGCTGAAACTACGAGGCAGCGTACAGATCCCAAAGCAAACCAGTATTTTTTCTTCCTGAGAACAGGGGATTCCAGCATAATAAAGAAGTACCTTTTGCTCTAACTCTTACCAAAAAAACTAACCTAAAGTCCTTGTACCCCTTACAAATCCCACTGTTCTGTTATGTTTTAGTGGGATTTGAGACCAAATAAGTACATTTACAATGGTGGCAGAGTGACATGAATGCCTAAAGTTTTGGTCAGCCTCTAAAAGAGGGGAATTGTTCAATTAAGTTTGGCCTAAAGCTGCCTCCTTACATATTTTAAGTTCAGCCTAAAGGTTTCTCCATACATAGTAAATGTAACCTAACTAGATATGTAAAAAGAGTATAACCTACTCTTGTACCGTTTACCACATTTGGGCAAATCAAAGGCAGCCAACTGTTGAAACCATGTTTAGATAGGCAAATGCCCAGCTGTAAGCAATCCAGCTGTTTCTGTACCTCACTTCCATTTTCTGTATGTCACTTTCCTTTTTCTGTCCATACATCTCTGACCATAAGGCAGCCCTGGAGTCTCTCTGAACCTATTTTGTTTCAGGTGCCTAATTTGAAAATTGCTCTTTACTCAATTAAAATCTGTTAAATTTAATTTGTCTAAAGTTCTGTTTGTTTTGTTTTCTTTTCTTTTATTTTAACAGAGGGTACCATCCTGGTTAGGGTTGGGAGGACTCAGTCATGCTCTTCAGACCTCCCAGTGGTTTATGTGGACTAGTAAGCAGTTAAGATTCATCCATCTGACTGTCCTTTAACCTAAGGAATTTGTGTCTCTTCTAACTGCAAAGTCTTTCAGAAAGAGCAATAGCGCCCCACCACCACAGACACACACATTCCTTCTCTAAACTTCATTTTTTAGTCAATTCTACATCCAAATACATCTTGCCTCTCAGCCACCTACATGCAAAAGCCCACACAGAATATCATAAAATATTGCTAAAGGTGTTTGTTCCTTGAAAAATTAGCTCACATGATTATGCTTTTATGAATATAGTAAGAACGACACAGAAAGCTTCTTGGTTCTGGGTGGCTAATTAGTAGCTCAGAGTCTTAGTTCTCAGGTAACATTCCCAGATACTAAATTATTAATGGATAGCCTCCCCAGATTCAAAGGCTGAATGCAAACCCCAAATGACTCTAGGAAAGCCCACAAGTTGTTCACTGTGCATTTGGCTTAATTAACTGTCTGAGAAAACACATTTTACATTTGCTCAGACAAACTACTTTGTGAGGAAAAAGTCTGGCAAGTAATATAACTTACGGCGCATACTAACTGTCCTGTCATCCACCACCTTCCCACAACCTCCCTGCTCTCTCAACCCAGCCATACAGGACAGGCTATTCATGCCCAGAGCAAACTGGATGCTGGAAGAACAAAACTAAAAGTGAATAACCTGCAGTTAATGCAGATTCACGGCACAGAAATGAAGCACTTGAGATGCTAGTGAAACAGGAGTTCCCTGACCCTGCCCCCCTTATGGGAGGGGGAGCACACACATGAGCAGGTGCAGGTCCTGGGGTGAGCACTTTTGGGCTCCAGCCCCATGATAGTGTCTAGGGGTGGGTACCGGTGATTCCCAAAGCCCCGGTGGGCATGTTACAGTCCTCTTTTAGCTCTGCCGTCTGCAGACAGCTTAAGAGTTAACCAGCTCAGTGCCCTCTTAGTATCCGGGTCCTTGTCTGGCATCCAGGAAGAATCAGGTCACATGGACAAATTGAATTATGGTAAATGTGGGGGTATTTTATTGCCAGATGGAGGTGGCTCTCAGCAGGAATGGATGGGGAGCTGGAAAGGGGATGGAGTGGGAAGATGATCTTCCCCTAGAGTTCGGCCATTCCACGGCCGATCTCTCCAACCGTCCCCAGCCAAACTCCTCTCCATGTTCAGATCTCCTTCTCTTCTCTCCTCTGCCATGCTGCTCTTCTGCTCCTCTGCTGTTGGGCTCATGGAACTTGGGGTTTGTAGTTTTTATGGGTATAGGATGGGGGCATGGTGGGCTAGAGTGGTCTTGGAAAAGGCAACATTTGGGCACAAAAACAAGAATGCCTCTTCTCATTTAGGGTTGTGGTTTTCCAGGCTTGAGGGTGGGGGCGTTTGCTAGGGAACTACCCTCTTCTAGCCAGTATTTCCTTGCCTCCTGTCCATATCACTGAGACTGAATGAAGTCCAGAGTTTGTGTTATAACACAGGAGACCCATAGCCTGGGGGTGGGAGGACCATCAAAACAACAGGACCACCCTACTTGCTGTGGTGCTGTTACCGGGGGGTCCTTGCTCCCAGAGCTCCCAAGATGGCCACCAGCCACTTCCAAGATGGTGGCAAGCCTCGTGTTCTCTGACCTGGGGTTCTTGGCCTCATGGATTCCAAGGAACGGAATCTTGGGCCATGCGGTGAATGTTATAGCTCTTTTAGAAACCGTGTGTCACAGAAGAGAACCGTGGAACCCAGTGACTAGTGTTCAGCTCGATTAGGATGAACCTGGGCACTTAGCCGTGCAGGAACAATGGCAAGCCTTTAGCCTGATCGGGAGTGGCAATGGGCACCTCACAGTGGACACCCTGCCAGATCCAGAGGGATGGAAGTCAGTGGCGGGTCTGCGACGGAGGCAAACAGCAGTAGTGGATGGCAAGCGAAAGCTCAGCTCGAGCCGTAACAAACACAGACCAAAAGAGAGTGCAGTTGCAAGATTTAATAGAGTGAGGACAGAACTCCCATACAAAGGGAGGGGACCTAAAGAGGATAGCTGTTGCCGGCTGGAATGCCTGAGTTTATATCCCGATCATTGTCCCTCCCGCTGTGCTCTCAGGCAATAGATTATTGGCTATTTCTTTACCTCTTGTTTTTGCCTAATTAGCATTTTAGTGAGCTCTCTTTACTATCTGATTGGTCGAGTATGAGCTAAGTTGCAAGCCCCGTTTTTAAAGGTGGAAGCAGTCACCTTCCCAGCTAGGCTTAGGGATTCTTAGTCGGCCTAGGAAATCCAGCTAGTCCTGTCTCTCAGTACCTTCTCTGCCTTTCACCATAGCCCCTCCCTGGTGAACATCAGAGTTATCAAAAGAGGACCGTGACTTTTCATACAGAAGGTTGCTGATTCGTGTGGATTTAGACAGTCTCCCTGAATGTTTTCTTATTACAATAGCCATTTCCATGGCCTCTGCTCCATTTCCACTCCAACGAGGTTTACTATAACTTAATAATGATACTAACTACTGAGAGTTACATCAGACTCCATAGGTTTAAGAGTAAAGTCCTCTACAAGACTGCCCTGATTTCAGATACCAGCCACAAGTTCTGGGGTTCCCTAGGCCATCTACATTTCTGACTGACTTGGGTACAAATTCAGGAGTTCCAATAACCAACCTGCCTTGGGTTTGATAATTCACTAGAACAACTCTCAGAACTCAGAAAAGCACTGGACTTACAATTACAGCTTTGTCAGAATAAGTACACATAGGGCAAGTTCTAGAAGAGTCCCGGTACAGAGCTTTCATGTCCTCTCCCATGCATTCAGAGCATCACCTTCCATGTCAGTGTATTCATCAACCAGGAAGCTCCCCCAAACCTCCAATGTCCAGAATTTTTATTGGTGTTTTATTACATAGGCACAATGAGATGGAGCAGGGACCCTTTCTAGGGCCTTGCCAGCTCCTTCCCCCATCCCAAACATGAAAATTAAGGAAAATCTTGAGTTCCTTCAAGGGAAATTCCAGGCACCTAGATAGCCTTGAGAAGTAAATGAGCAACCAGATAATAATAGCTTAAGATAATAGCCAAGAAGTTACAGCCACAAGATGCTTGGCTCTCCATAGAAACTAAAGATAACATCTTACACATGTCCCTGGATTGTTTTTCAGAAACCCAGATCCCTACCAGATGGAAAATGCCATCTGCTGGCACACAGACCTCAGATAAGGAGGAACTGAGGACTGAAATCCCAAGTTTTTACACAGAGTTTTGCTTCTTTAACCAATAATAAATCAGAGAATCTTTGAATCCACCTATGACCTTTGAAAGCCCCCATTTCAAGATATTCCACCTTTTCAGGCCAAATCAATGTATAACCTGTATGCATTGATTTACAATTTTGCCTGTAACTTCTGTTTTCCTAAAATCTACCCCTCTCTTTAAAACCTTTGCTTGCATACCATTAGAGAGGTCGGGTCTTAAGCATGAGTTGCTTAATTCTCCTTGCTTGGTGCCTTGAAAATAGACTCCTTCCTTTCTCTCACTGCAACGCCTTGGTTTGAATGTTTGGACTTACTACACCAGGGTGAGTGGACTCAGGTTTGGTTCAGTAACAACCATTGACTAAATCATTAGCCACGTGGTTGAGCTTAATCTCCAGCCCTCTTCCCCTCCTTGCAGGTCTGGCTGGCCCAAAGTTCCCACTTTGGGGGTTTGTGGTTGGTCTTTCTTGTGACCAGCCCCCATCTGGAAGCTAAAAACCCACCTTGAGCTATTTCAGTTAGCATAACAAAGACATTCTCTCCTTGGGGAAATTCCAAGGGTTTTTGAAGCTCTGAGCCAGGAAGGAGGACAAAGAACGGATATATTTTTTATTATACCAAGACTTTATTTTTATCTACATTATAATAAGTCTTGAATATATCATCTTTGATACCCAGATCTGAATATTCATCTCCCTGTTTGATCTCTATTTCATGGTCTCATAGGTTCTTCATATTCAGTATGAATAAAACTAAACTGATCTTCCTCTAACACAATTTATCAGTAGTTTAATCAGAGAAACAGAATCACTAGATGTAATAGGTAATGAGAGATTTATGATAGGTACTACACTTCATGCAGTTGTGGGAACTGGTTAAACCAGGGGTTCGTGAACCCCAGCCCATGGACCAGTTGCACTCTGTGGCCTGTTAGGAACTGTGCCATACAGCAAGAGGTGAGTGATGGGCAAGCCAGCAAAGCTTTATCTGCATTTACAGCTACTCCCCATCACTCACATTACTGCCTGAGCTCTGCCTCCTGTCAGATCAGAAGTGGCATTAGATTCTCATAGGAACGCAAACCCTATTGTGAACTGCACATGACCTAGGTTGTGTGCTCCTTATGAGGATCTAATGCCTGATGATCTGGCACTGTCTTTCATCACCCCCAGATGGGACCATCTAGTTTCAGGTAAACAAGCTCAGGACTCCCACTGATTCTACATTATGGTGAGTTGTAGAATTATTTCATCATGCATTACAGTGTAATAATAATAGAAATAAAGTGCACAATAAATACAGAGCACTTGAATCATCCCAAAACCACCCCCACCCCTGGTGTGTGGAAAAATTATCTTCCATGAAACAAGTCCCTGGTTCCAAAAAGGTTGGGGACCGCTGAGTTAAGCCATCTCTTTGAGGCTGTTGTCTTTGTACCTGGTGCTTGAGCCTGCAGTCAGCAAGGGAAAAATAGGTAGATGAGAAGTAGGGGAGAGCCAAGAAACTGAAACACATGATGATTAGCTGGGACCCATGAGGACTACATGGAACCCACATTGCTCTCTCACTGCCTTCCAGCCTCTAATCTGCCTGATGCAAGTCACCTGCAAGAGAAGCTACATCTCTATTGAAACAAAAATTAGCTGGTTGTGGTGGTGGGTGCCTGTATTCCCAGCTACTCGGTCAGCTGAGGCAGGAGAATGGCAGGAACCTGGGAGGCAGAGGTTGCAGTGAGCTGAGATCACGCCACTGTACTCCATCCTGGGCAACAGAGTGAGACCCTGCTGAAAGAAAGAAAGAGTGAGAGAGAGAGAGAGAGAGAGAGAGAGAGAGAGGGAGGGAGAGAGAGAGAAAGAAAGGAAAGAAAGAAAGAGGGAAGGAAGGAAAGAAGGAAGGAAGGAAGGAAAAGAAAAGGAAGGAAGGAAGGAAAGAAAGAAAAAGAGAGAAAGAAAGACCAGCTGGGTGTGGTGGCTCATGTGGAGGCTAAGGCAGGCGGATCACTTGCAGTCAGGAGTTCGAGACCAGCATGGCCAACATGGCAAAACCCCATCTCTACTAAAAATACAAAAATCAACCAGGCATGGTGGTACATGCCTGTAGTCCCAGCTACTTGGGAGGCTGAGGCAGGAGAATCACTTGAACCTGGGAGACAGAGGTTACAGTGAGCCAAGATTATGCCACTGCACTCCAGCATTGGTGACAGAGCCAGATTCTGTCAAAAAAAGAAAACTCTGGCAGGAGGCGAAGAAGCTGCAAGCCTTGCCAACAAGGAAACCTCTAGGTCAATGACAACATGCATGAGCTAAAGTAGCCACTGGTGCCCCTGCACCAATCTTCCAGCATAAAAAGAATATGGCTGCTGTTTCACTTCTGCCTTCAAAATCTCAAGCAAAATGGCTCTTGTGGCCTCTACTAATTTGGAACTATTCAGGAAAGGGGATATTGAGAACTGTCATTCCAGCTTAGCTAAATTGATAGAGTACAAATTGTTAGCACTCAACCCAAAAAGACTAATTCCCCCTGCCATTCTTCCATATTTCATTGAATGGTCCCATCTTCTACCTAGATTTTTAAGTCATAAATATTGGGGAGTTATTCTCAGCTTCTGTCTCTCCCACATAATCTACATTGGATCAATCACAAATCTTTCTTATTATACCTTCTATAATTGAGTCCCTTGATACCCCCTACCACTATCTAGGTCCACATCACTCTCACTGAGAGTTTAATTTCTGCAATAGCCTTTTAGATGAATCCCCTTTACCAAATGCAAAAAAGATGAAGTCTAAAATCATTTCCAAAGCTTATAATGCTCTTTACCATCTGGCTGTTTTTTACCTTGCTGCCTACCCTTCTCTAGCCACTCTGGATAGCTTTTAATACCTCATAAACCCCATGCTCCCTCTGCCCAGGACCTTGGTACATGCTTTCCTTCTTGGGCCATTCTTCTTACTCCTAGCATAGCTAATATCTCCGACTCCTCTCTGACACACAAAAGAGACAAAATTATAAAGCATTTGCAAGTGAAAACATCAAAACATCTCCTCTTTGTTCAAGCAAGAATGTCCACCTTCAGGCCGGGCATGGTGGCTCACGCCTGTAATCCCAGCACTTTGGGAGGACGAGGTGGGCAGATCACCAGGTCAGGAGATCAAGACCATCCTGGCTAACACGGTGAAAGCCCATCTCTACTAAAAACACAAAAAATTAGCTGGGCGTGGTGGCGGGTGCCTGTAGTCCCAATTACTTGGGAGGCTGAAGCAGGACAATGGTGTGAACCCGGGAGGCGGAGATTGCAGTGAGCCGAGATCGTCCCACTGCACTCCAGCCTGGGCGACAGAGCAAGACTCCATCTCAAAAAAAAAAAAAAAAAAAAATTCCACCTCCATACCTGATTCACCACATACCCTCTAAAGGGGAGGGCTCTCTCTCACTTGGTCAGATCCTGGGCTCGCCCTTAGTTGTGGTAACCAGACTAACGCCTCAATTGACAATGGGAAAAAAGCCCCAGACACTAAGTGGCCCTATTTATTTATTTATTTATTTTTTATATATATAGATTTTATTATACTTTAAGTTCTAGGGTACATGTGCACAACGTGCAGGTTTGTTACATATGTACACATGTGCCATGTTGGTGGGCTGCACCCATTAACTCGTCATTTACATTAGGTATATCTCCTAATGCTATCCCTCCCTGCGCCCCCGACCCCACAACAGGCCTCGGTGTGTGATGTTCCCCTTCCTGTGTCCAAGTGTTCTGATTGTTCAATTCCCACCTATGAGTGAGAACATGCGGTGTTTGGGTTTTTTGTCCTTGTGATAGTTTGCTGAGAATGATGGTTTCCAGCTTCATCCATGTCCCTACAAAGGACATGAACTCATCATTTTTTATGGCTGCATAGTATTCCATGGTGTATATGTGCCACATTTTCTTAATCCAGCCTATCATTGTTGGACATTTGGCTTGGTTCCAAGTCTTGCTATTGTGAGTAGTGCTGCAATAAACATACGTGTGCATGTGTCTTTATAGCAGCATTATTTATATTCCTTTGGGTATATACCCAGTAATGGGATGGCTGGGTCAAATGGCATTTCTGGTTCTAGATCCCTGAGGAATCGCCACACTGTCTTCCACAATAGTTGAACTAGCTTACAGTCCCACTAGCAGTGTAAAAGTGTTCCTATTTCTCCATATCCTCTCCAGCACCTGTTGTTTCCTGACTTTTTAATGATTGCCATTCTAACTGGTGTGAGATGATATCTCATTGTGGTTTTGAATTGCATTTCTCTGATGGCCAGTGATGAGCATTTTTTCATGTGTCTGTTGGATGCATAAATGTCTTCTTTTGAGAAGTGTCGGTTCATATCCTTCGCCCACTTTTTGATGGGGTTGTTTGTTTTTTTCTTGCAAATTTGTTTGAGTTCATTGTAGATTCTGGATATTAGCCCTTTGTCAGATGGGTAGATTGCAAACATTTTCTCCCATGTTGTAGGTTGCCTGTTCACTCTGATGGTAGTTTCTTTTGCTGTGCAGAAGCTCTTGAGTTTAATTAGATCCCATTTGTCAATTTTGGCTTTTGTTGCCATTGCTTTTGGTGTTTTAGACATGAAGTCCTTGCCCATGCCTATGTCCTGAATGGTATTGCCTAGGTTTTCTTCTAGGGTTTTTATGGTTTTAGGTCTAACATTTAAGTATTTAATCCATCTTGAATTCATTTTTGTATAAGGTGTAAGGAAGGGATCCAGTTTCAGCTTTCTACATATGGCTAGCCAGTTTTCCCAGCACCATTTATTAAATAGGGAATCCTTTCCCCATTTCTTGTTTTTGTCAGGTTTTTCAAAGATCACATAGTTGTAGATGTGTGGTATTATTTCTGAGGGCTCTGTTCTGTTCCATTTTTCTATATCTCTGTTTTGGTACCAGTACCATGCTGTTTTGGTTACTGTAGCCTTGTAGTATAGTTTGAAGTCGGGTAGCATGATGTCTCCAGCTTTGTTCTTTTGGCTTAGGATTGTCTTAGCAATGCAGGCTCTTTTTTGGTTCCATATGAACTTTAATGTAGTTTTTTCCAATTCTGTGAAGAAAGTCATTGGTAGCTTGATGGGGATGGCATTGAATCTATAAATTACCTTGGGCAGTATGGCCGTTTTCATGATATTGATTCTTCCTATACATGAGCATGGAATGTTCCTCCATTTGTTTGTGTCCTCTTTTATTTCGTTGAGCAGTGGTTTGTAGTTCTCCTTGAAGAAGTCCTTCACATCCCTTGTAAGTTGGATTCCTAGGTATTTTATTCTGTTTGAAGCAATTGTGAATGGGAGTTCACTCATGATTTGGCTCTCTGTTTGTCTGTTATTGGTGTATAAGAATGCTTGTGATTTTTGCACATTGATTTTGTATCCTGAGACTTTGCTGAAGTTGCCTATCAGCTTAAGGAGATTTTGGGCTGAGATGATGGGGTTTTCTAGATATACAATCTAGAAAAAGGCCGGGCACAGTGGCTTACGCCTGTAATCCCAGCACTTTGGGAGGCCGAGGCGGGCAGATCACCTGAGGTCAGGAGTTCGTGACCAGCCTGGCCAACATGGTGAAACCCCATCTCTACTAAAAATACAAAAATTAACCAGGTGTGTTGGTGCACGCCTGTAATGCCAGCTACTTGGGAGGCTGAGGCAGGAGAATTGCTTGAACCCAGGAGGCGGAGGTTGCAGTGAGCCAAGATCGCACCACTGCACTCCAGCCTGGGCAACAGAGTGAGACTCTGTCTCAAAAAAAAAAAAAAAGAAAGTAAGAAAGTTCCCTCCTAGTGACATCATCATGAAGTATTCTTTTCTTTCTTTTTTCTTTTTTTTTTTTTGAGACGGAGTCTTGCTCTGTCACTCAGGCTGGAGTGCAGTGGTGCAATCTCGGCTCACTGCAAACTCCACCTCCTGGGTTCACGCCATTCTCCTGCCTCAGCTTCCCGAGCAGCTAGGACTACAGGTGCACGCCGCCACACCCAGCTAATTTTTTGGTACTTTTAGTAGAGACGGGGTTTCATCGTGTTAGCCAGGATGGTCTCGATCTCCTGACCTCATGATCCACCCGCCTCGGCCTCCCAAAGTGCTGGGATTACAGGCGTGAGCCACTGTGCCCACCCTATTCTTTTTTTTCTACAGATAATCTATCTGATGCAATATTTTGTTATAAGTTTATATATAAATCATTTTCGGTAAATAAAATTATGTTTTAAGCATAGGTTGCTTGCTATGTAAAAAAGACAGATGAAACCGAATAAGCAAACTGAACATAGAGGAACAAAAGAGAGCATTTTGTGAATTATTGGGATTCCGTTTGTAATCCAGAGATTGCTTTTGTAATGAAGAGCATTTATCTTTTATGTAGTTCTAAATGTTTATGTATCAGGTGTGCTTTACCAAGCGTACCTGCATAGGAAGGACACCATTATCAGTTATTTTGTATTTTATCAATGTTCCTTTTGTATCACATGGTTCATTTGAAATTCTATAATGAGCTTGTACTTGGGTCTCTCTCTGTCTAATGAATTTTTAAAGCAGTTTTAAATGACTCATGAAAGATAGTGCTTGGAAAGCAACATCATAAGGTAATTCTGATATGATTATTTACATAAACTCGAGTCCCAGCTATTTGTGCAGTGTTCTCAGAAAAGAGGTTGTGGCCTATTAATTGAGAACAAGCTCTCTAAAAGAAACTCACTAGGAAGTTTTTATATAAATGTAAACTGTTGTGGGAAAATAGGAAGAAAGAAAGAGAAGGAATGAAATGAGGTAGAATGGGAGATAGAAATAGAGAAGAAAGGAAAAGAGGGAGGTAGGGAGGGAAAGAGAGTAAGCAAGCTGTTTTCTAGAATAACTGACTTGTCATTATTGAGTACAGGAATGCCATATGTGTGGGGGAAAAAAGGTCTGGAACCAAACTGCTGAAAACACAAACAATTAACAAGATATTAAGTACTGTTCTTAGCATTGGATATGAAGAAGCTGTATTTAGCTAACTATATATAGATTTTTAAATCCTTGCAAAATAGACTGATAAGATTCATTTTCAAAACTTCTACAAATCAATAGAAAGAAAACATACAGCCCAATTTTAAAAATGGGCAAAAGGCTTAAATGGCCACTTCACAAAAATGGATATCCAAATAGCCAATAAACAGTGGTACCCAACATTCCTATGAGGAAACTGTAAATTAAAACCACCACAAAGTATCAAGCACACCCACCAGAATGAAAAAGAATGAGACCATCACTGTGTACCACCTGGAATCCTCATACACTGCTGGTACGAGTGTAACTTAGTACAACCACTTCTGAAGGAAGTTTGGCATTATCTACTGAAGCTGAACATATGCATATCCTATGGCCCAGCAATTCTCCTCTGTATATACCCAACAAAATGCATATTTATAGGCACCAAAAGACATGTACAGGAACGCTCACAATGCATAGTAGTCAAACACTAGAAACAACTCAAATGTGCCTCAGAAGCAGAACAAATAAACCATGGTATATTTAAGCAACAGGAACAAATAAATCATTGATACATGCAATAATATGGATGAATTGAAGAAACAAATGCCAAAGCAAAAGAAGCCAAACAAAAAAAATTAAATATGTATGATTCTATTTACATAAAGTTCAAAAACAAGAAAAACTAATTTATAGTGAGAGAGGTAGGGTGTGCTGGTTACCTTTGAGGAATGACGGTGTAAATAAATGAGAAGGGTATAAGGAGGCTTTCAGATGCTGGTAATTACCCATTTTATTATCTGGATGCTGGTTACATGGGTCTATTCCCATCATGAAAGTTCATCAAGTGTGAAATTATATCTTGAGCAGTTTTCCATATGTATATTTCAATAGAAAGTGTAGGTGAAGAAAAGAAATGGCTTCTTCAACCCTCATAGAGTCTTAGTTGAAACAGAATTCTATAATAGACAAATTAACAAGAGAAAAACAGAAGTTGATTAACATATACATATATGGGAGACACCCAGGGAATGACTTATCGAAGTGGTGGCTTTGAATTCTAGCTTATATAACATCCTCAACAAAGAATAGTGAATATTTAGAGAAGTGACAAGACAAAAATGACTTTGGGTCTCTAGGTGTGACAACTCTGAGGAAGGGGTTGGCCGATAAAGGATGGTTAGTAAACCTTGTTAACGTAGATTCCTCTTGTGCCTTCTCCAGGCCAATAAGAGTGCAAAGTTGTGTTCAGTGTTAACCTCTGTTCTCCCTAGGAAAAGAGGCCAACCTATGGCCTGCTTTTCAGCAATTGAAGGTCAGAAAGCTTTCCTGAATCTGTTTCCTCTTAATTGCCTTCAGCTCAATAATTCTTCATATTTTTGGGTGGAATATTCTGGTCTCCCATAAATGTTAATTTAAAAATGGATAGTAATGGTGAGACAGACAACTAACTGCATGTGTCTGTCAAACTGCATTTTGGTTCACATTTGGTACATACCTTCCATAACCGTGATGTTAGACAAAGTCCACCGTCATCCTTCCTTCTCTTTTTCAAAGATTTTATTTTATTTTGCCATTTCCTGGACCAGTTGTTGGCAATGTTCTGTGCCCTCCTCTCCTGGCTCTTCCTTGGCACCCCTCCCCATGGAAGGCTACACTCCGTGCACCGTTGACAGCAGGTATGGCCATCCTCAGAACTCGTGTCATCCTTACCACATGTCCTTTAGGAAAGAAATCCTCACTAGACCTTCAATCCCAGCCCTGCCACTTTGGACTGGTATGATCTCAGACAAGAAATTTAAACTAAGGCCTCAGTTTCCTCATCTATAAAGCAAGATTAAAACTGCAAAGCTTTGTTATGAGAATAATATGACTTAATTCAGGTCAGAACAGGGCAACCTCTGGCTCATAGTGAGCACTCAATAAATGCAAGTTGATGTTACTAGTGGCACAGTGGTCAGAGGCTAGATTATGCAGGGCTGTGCCTGGGTAAGAATCTGGATTTTATTTCACGTATATGGCAAGAACTGTGGGACTAAGCCCAGGGCGAAAGGCCCACATGAGAAAGAAAGCAAATGTGAAGACTGTTAACTCATTCTCGCCTTGAATTTAGGACTCAGGAAATAGGGAGTAACTTGGATGCTTTGATAGGTAAGGGTTTTGAATGGCTTTCACTGATGCAGTCTATTCCCACCAAACTCCTTGCTAAAGTCAGGAAAATATAGTTTGGGTCCTACCTGGGATGCTGCCAACTAAATATCTGGCTTCTCAGTAAGCTCCTTCATTCTCATCCTCTTTTGTCAGATTTGACCATTACCTTTCTAGTGATGTCCCTTAGCAGAAAAAAAATGCCCCTAGAAGAGGTGACGTATGGAGAAAGGAGAAAAGGCAAGGAGAAGCACTGGATGCCAAGAGTGGAGACAAGGTCATTGGGAAGAAAGTAGAAAGCGTTAAAGACGATCTAAGACTTCCACACGTGAAAATCTTGCCTTTCAAAGAAGTTATTAACATAGTACACAGTGTATAGCATAGTGCTCAGAACTCAAAATGTGCTTAATAAATACTTGCTAATCAAATCTTCACACAGAGCTCATAATTTTCAAATATGTAAATATAGATTTTCAAGGACTCATGATGGGAGACATGGTGAATTTAGGACTAACCCAGCTTTGAAGAGCATAAATCCATTTCAAGTTTCAAGATTAACAGAACAGTATTTCTCTTTTTTTGCCAGGTAAAACATCTTATTTTTCAAATGGTAACAATTTTATTTTCAATATAGTAATATTTGAAATTTTTGAAAACTATAGAATTAGGAAACACTGTACATATTGAGTACATTTGGGTCAAACACTAATTTACATATTTTATCATTATAATATCACATTATTTTATCATTATAATATCTCAGTAAGCAGAGGTACTCAAACAAACCCAGTATTAAATTTTTAGGAATTTTTTGAGCCAGTTCTCTTACTAACTTTACATCAGCCATGGTGGAATATTTGCACCTCAAAAACTGGCAAATGCCACAAACCAGCACTCCATCCTGAGAGCCAGTTGTTATGCATTTACCATCACACTATTGCAAGGAAGTATTATTATCCTCATCTTATAAATGAGGAAACTCGGACGCAGACAAGTTACTATCCTCTCCAAAGTTATCCATTTACTGCTACAAAGTCAGGTTTTGGAGCTAGGCCTTCCACTTCAAACCCCATGCTGTATTCTTTAAGTATTGCTTCATAATTTGAAATCATCACTAACAATCCACTTCATTAGAGGTGTAATTTGAGTTTAATTGAAAAGTCTAACTTGCAATTCGAACAATCATTTTCTTAATTTATGTTACTACTTTAATATTTAAAAATTTATAAGGACCCGTCAAATGGCACAGCTGAGGAAAACTTGCTTAATTATGTTCTCATTAATTTTGCTAAGCCAATCTCATGCCAATGGCTGTGTAATTTGATCCCAGAAGCAAAATCACTTGGAATGCAGGACATGCTCAGAAAAAGATGGCTACTATCACATGAGAACAAAACAGTCTCGTAGTAATAATCACACTGTTTTATTCAACATCCAGAGACCAGTAACCTTGAAGTGGTAACCTATTTCCATGGAGAACACCTGTGGCGGTCAGCGCTGTAGTAACAATGAGGCCACATCCCAATGTTCAAGAAATGAAGTTAAATCCTAGGACAGTGAGTTCTCAACCTGGACTGCACATTATATGGTCCTGCACAATACCCCAGGACCATTTAATCAGAATCTCTGGCTATGGAACCTGATAATTTGTATATTTTACCAATCACTTGGGTGATCGTTCACTCAAGACTAACTCTCATCATAGGTCTTGCTTTCTTCCTCTTCCACATTGTCATAATGCCATTTGTAAACAGCTGAGTCTCTCTCCCCATCAACTTAGGTATGGAATATCCAGTAGGCTCTGTCCTACATTCTAGGCACCTTCTAACTATACATTCTGCGCTCTAGCACTCCCTTCCAGCAGACCACACCTTTTTCCAAAGAGCTCAGAACTGAAGAATCCCCAGCTTACCTTCCTTCCACCTCTAGAATAAGCAGATTGAAATTCTGATTAAAATCTCAGTATCATTCCCTTCAGATGAGTTACTTAGCTTTATACTCCTCATTCTCTCTTTCATTCATTTCTTTGTTCCATCCATTGGTGGAAAGAGTACATCTTTTAAGTCAGTTAGAGTTTCCAGTCCTGCATTCATTTCTGACTGTGCCCTTTAATAGCTGTGTGACAATAGACAAGTGCTTGACATTTCCAAGCCTCAGTTTCCTTCCTTGCAGTATGTGGATAGCAATACCTAACTTGTAGTAGATTTCAAAAATCTAAATATGATATTATGTACAAAGTACCTAGCATAGTGAAGTGATTATGTCATCAATTGATTGTTTAAACAGATATTATGAATACTGCCCTTTTGCATAGCATTGTATGATGGACTGTGAAGAAACAAAATGATGAATAAGTTAAGAACCTGCACTCATAAAATCTAGAGTCTAATAAGGAAGACAATATGAATCTTTGAATTACTATAAGATAGGAAGTGCATCTCTTTTATGACATCCATAAAAGAGAGACAGGGAGACAGATTAGGGCTTTTAATAGAGAATGGGATGAAAAAGAAAAAAAATGTTTTACTTAATCCTCCAGGTCTGCTGATGATGAGCTCCCAGGGCTAACGTTATTCAGGAAAAATTTCCTTCCCACTTAAATCTCTCTCTGCACTGGCTGGAAACTTTTCCCAGAAGCCAGCAGTTCTGTCCAACAAGTATTTATTGGCCATTGGTCTTTTCGATCTTCTCACCGCAGGCTACTATAACCTCTATGCTTTAGTCAGGAGAATATACTCATTGCTTCTTTTCGTAGGACTCATTTCCAAATCTAGCCTCTAGCTCATGGTATTATTTTTTATGTCAAAGACTCTCTCTCTCTCCTTTCCAGACATAAAAACGCAAGTCATGCTTTACAATCCTATCCTATTCATCACTTCCTTGAAGTTTTCCCTGACAGATCTTTGGCCTAAAATAGCCATTATTTTGCACATGACTGTAAGCTCCAATTATAGTGTTTCTCAAAATTTTCAAAAATCAGATCTACTGAATCTGAATCTCTGGTGATAAGAGAGCTAGGAATCTGCATTGTATATAGAGGTTAGATAATTTATATGTTATATGCACATTAATGTTTAAGAACTATCCACCAGTCTATTTTGCTTCATTTGTATGTTGCTGCAACATACAAGAATGCACATTTTCACATCATAAAAAGAGGTGGTCTTTTGTAACAACAGTCTATCTCCACCACCATCAGCACCAGCACCTATCACTGTGCTAATTGTATAGTAATAGAGGGACCTTTTATGTGCAGTCTTATGCATTAGGTTGCCCATAAGCAATTGAAGGAACCTCTGGGACCTTACTTGGGGACCAATGTGAGGGCAAAATTTCTGCAGTGTTAGAAATGATTTACGGGATAAAAATGTCAACCAAATATAATTAAAATAAGTAACATTTTAAAATTATGACATTCTCCTTTGCTTCTAATAATTCACTGAGATAAATTTATGAATGAAATGGATGTAAGATTTGTTTAAACGAGTATCTTGGTCTTGTAATTTCTCAGAGCTTGTGCCATTTAGGCCTATTGCTACTTTAGAGTTTTGACTTGTAGCTGCCTTAACCTATTGGATTACTTTTTTTTCTCCAGGAAGGAGTTTCATTAAACAACTTTTGGTATATCTATTTATCCTATGGGAACAGATAACTATAAGCCTAATATTATTTAACTCAGCCTTTGCTAGAAAATATAACTACTGTACAAGGAACTTTAATGAAGATACTTTTGAAAGAATGAGAAACTTGAAACATGGGGCTTTTAGAAGAAGCATCAGGCAGTTATTGTGTCTTGTAAGATAAGGAGAAGGTTAGAAATACGTACATACCAATTGCCATAAACATTAAGTAAATTTCAAGTTTCTGTCTGAGACTGCTCAGAAAGCCAAAGTGCATATCTGCAATATTGAAAGTTTTGTTTTAATATTTCCAAAGATTATCAACTTACAACCTTGAGACTAAGAACACTTATCATAAGAAACATTGGTTAAGACATTATTGTAAAAAATGTGTTTACTTAAAATTAAATTTACCCACTAACTTTATCAAGTTACCTATAACTAAGATATTGGAGATCTATCTCTAGCTAACACAACAATACTAAAATGAGGCATAGATTCCCTTAAAATTAGGAACATAACTAAGGCATTCCTTTCTACAAATGAAAAAAACAAAAACAAAAACTTTAAAACCTAGTGCATAAACTCAATTTTACATTTCAAACTCCTAGCCAGAAGATATATGCTCCTATAAAATTCCAGCCAGATTGGATACAGTGTTTAGAAAGAATGGGTACAGTGTTTAGAAAGAATGGGTACAGCGTTTAGAAAGAAGAAAAATAAATTATAGACTTCTGTTTCTAGCAACAAAATGTACTAGAGATCTCTATGCACTCTGGCTATAAAACACCCAAAAATGCAAGACAAATAACAGGTAAATGGATAAAATCTTCTTTTAAGTCAATGTAGGAGTTGGGAGACAGTAAAAACAGATCCCCTGAAACTAGGAACCATGCAGGAAGGGCAATGAGCTCTTAAAGCATCATACATCACCTGACCCCTAACAGCACAGGGCCTATAAGGAGCATGGGGATGGGGGTGGTGCTAGGGACTAGACCTTGAGCCCACATTGGTACATTGGTGAAGTGTTGGACCAAAAGCCACATCACAAAAGTCTAGGAATGAAGAAAGGCTATACTGAGGAAAATGCTCAGCAGCGGCAGATAGCAGGAAAGGAAAATCTAAAATCTGGAGGAAGATACCACACAGATAATTAACACAGGGTTCAGAACAGGAGTACACAAATAATTCCTAGAAAAACACAACTCAGTATAAACATGAACATGACATGGTCAGTTCACAGAAGAGAAAACACACTGACAGTAAATGCAGGAAAATATTCCTAACCTTATTTGTAATTAGAGAAGTGTGATTAAGAGTACTTTATTTAAACAAAAAGACTTTGTTAATGTGTGCATAAATGTATGTGTGATGATTTCACCACTGGGTTCTCAGAACCCTGGAAGCCAGTTCCCTAGCACCCATGCAGAAGACTGGATGACATTTATGTAGGGAAACTGATTAGCTGAGAGTAAAGACCTAAACATTGACATCAACTGTTCTTTCCAGATGGCTCAATGAAATCACCCAGTAGGTAAGACCACAGTCAACAGAGCCCTACCTATGCATTCAGAGCTACCAATAAGCTATTTAGTCTCCTGTTCTTAGTAATGAGCAAACAGCTAAAATTATAAAGCATCTAAAGAAAATTCCCAACACAGAAGATAGAGACCACAAATAACACATAATAATAAACATAATCCCAGCACTTTGGGAGGCCAAGACGGGAGGTTGCTTGAGGCCGGTAATTTGAGGAAACCCTAGGAAACATAGTGAGACCCCATCTCTACAAAAAGTTAAAAATTAGCCAGGCACAGTGACATGCATCTGTAGTCTTAGCTACTCAGAAGGCTGAGGCAGGAGGATCCTTTGAGCCCAGGAGTTTAAGGTTACAGTGAGCTATGATCATGCCACTGCACTCTAGCCTTGGTGACAGAGTGAGACCCTGTCTCTAAATCATAATAATAACATTAAAATAAACCAATTTGGAGGAAACAAAAACTAGTCAGGGACATGAAACCTCTTATATTCAAATGGATAGGACAAGATTTTGAAATATTTGAAAAGGTTTTATTTCATTTTTTTTAATGGAACTGTCAGTCCAGCCTGAATCAGCTGGGGGAATGTTGAAAGACAGTTCACCATGAGCTGCTCACATTTCTGCACATGTTGCCAGCAAGGTACTTACTATTCTTTGTTCCAGACTATTTAAGGATGTTTCTAGAGCAAACAGTCTTGGAATATAGAGATAGTGTTTTCCTCTGGAGCAAAGGGCAGGCATGCTTACTGCACATTATTAAAGATTTGGGTTCCCTACCTCAAGGTTTCTCTCCTGCAACACAACATGTGCAGATGTCATCTGGTCCTCTTTGTATCACTTTGCAGAAATTGGATCTTGGAAACCAGCACAAATAATGCTGATACTCTGTTTACTGCTATGATTTGAGTAATAAACTATCTCTGAAGATGTATCTCCTCAGTCTCTGACCCAGGAGTCTCATGTGTTCTGTCAGCATACATAAAGTTGTATATGGCTGACTTATTAGCCTGCAAGTAGAGTGGGATCTCAGAGCCTTCACAGTTCTTGACAGGGAATTCATTTCTTCTGTTCTGATCTTCCCCTGAGAGCCAAAAGTGGCCAGTGCTGAGTTTAGAAGCAGGAATTACAGAGTAGCTTTTGGGTTGTCTTAGTTTACAAAACTCAGTAGCAAGTTCAAATCCAGCTGGGAAAGGAAAGGGAGCTATTGACTATTAGATAAGAGCTCTCAGGAAACGAGAGCTATGGTTTATTAATGGCCTAGCTTCAGCTTTTCTGAGAGTTTGCAGAAGCCATTCATTAATTAGTGGGCAAAGTCATAAATTGAGTTCTAGGGAATATAGGGCTTACTGCTCCTGGGACATCCAGCTGCAGAGTGGGGGAATTTTATACATCATTCTGTATTTGGTACATTTTGCCATAGGAATTTTTTTTTTTTTTTGAGATACAGTCTTGCTCTGTCGCTTACGCTGGAGTGCAATGGCATGATCTCAGCTCACTGCAACCTCCACCACCAAGGTTCAAGAGATTCTCCTGCCTCAGCCTCCTGAGTAGCTGCGATTACAGATACCTGCCACCACACCGGGCTGATTTTTGTATTATTTGTAGAGACGAGGTTTCACCGTGTTGGCCAGGCTGGTCTCAAACCCCTGACCTCAAGTAATCCTCCTGGCTTGGCCTCCCAAAGTGCTGGGATTACAGGGGTGAGCCACCGTGCCTGGCCTGGAAAATCATTTTAAAGTTACTGAATTCGTGGTAAATCCTAGTGCAGATCCATTGCTGTCAGCTTTCCCCTCAGACAGCAATCTGGAAAATTGATAGCTACATGGTGTCTATGACCCAACAATTGTCTGGTTCTTAAATAAACACTCCAATTCCAGGCCAGGTGTGGTGGTTCACGCCTGTAATCCCAGCAATTTGGGAGACCAAGGTAGGTGGATGACCGGAGGTCAGGAGTTTGAGACGAGCCTGGCTAACATGGTGAAACCCCATCTCTACAAAAAATACAAAAATTAGCCAGGCGTGGTGGTGCATGCTACTCGGGAGACTGAGGCAGGAGAATCGCTTGAACCCAGGAGGCGGAGGTTGCAGTGAGCCGAGATCGCGCCACTTCACTCCAGCCTGGGTGACAGAGCAAGACTCTGTCTCAGAAAAAAAAAACAAAAACACAACACTCCAATTCCAGAAATAAAGAGTGAGGTTCATGAGTATGTGAGGAGGTTTGTATTATAGGTAACGAACTAATACCGTCCTTAAATTCTAGAAAATCATTAAATTGTAGTAATACCTCTTCTTCTGACCCAGCTCCTAGAAACTGAGTAACATTTGGCAAAATTAAGAGTTCAATGAAATACTCCCTCTAGAAAATCATTTAAATGGGCCTGTTGAGTGATTTAAAATTTATTTTTGAGACCTCACTCATTATACATTAACCAGATTAATTTACACCAAAATAATATAGTTTGGGATAAAAGGGAAGATGAAAATACAGGTATTGGAGTAAGATATAAAGGAAAAAAATTAAAGCTAAAGAGAGAGCAGTGAAACCCTCTGAAATGATGAGTTATCACAAAAGAGTACACCCGGGTAGAAGAAAATTTTAACAAATTTTCTACACTTTTTCTTAGTGCTTTAAATTTGAGGTTACAACTTTTAATTCTTCAAAATATTTACCCTTGGAATTTGCACAAAGAAAAATATTTTTGAAACCAAATCAAAGTAAGAGATTATTTCAAAACTTCTTCTCATTTAGGCATTACCTATCATAAAGATATATTTAGAGAATTTTAAAAACTTTTTCCTCAGCAACATTGTAAAATAATATTCTTTCCTAGCAAATAATAATAGTCCCTTCTAAATAGATATTAAGCCTATTGAATAAGCATATTATTCTACATTTATAACCATTTTACACAAACATGATTCACTAATATTATGCTATAAATTGTATTCTGTAATTCCAAGGAAAAAATATTAAGGCTGATTTTTGTACCATCATTTCATTTTAATAGTTTCTTTGATGCAAACTTCTTAATATGACTCCAAGACATAATATCATAATTAAGTTAGTTTCTACCAATTTAGTAGGAGAGAAGCTATGTTGTATTACTCCAGCAAAGCATGATGGGAAAAGTCATTCATTTATTGATGTGACACACATTGATTCACTGTCTGTAGCTGTAAAGCGCTGTGTTAAATTCCATAGGGAAACACTGATGATTGGAAAACGAGGCTGGCATCAGACTCACTGTCTAGTAGAATGAAATGTTCACAAATGACAAAAATGTAGTGAGCATCATTAGAGCAATACATATAAAGGATAATAAGCTCTGTGAGGATAGAGATCACTTATATCCCACTTTCTGTTGCATCTTCTGCACCAAGAATGTGCTCTGGTACTTTGTGTTTCCTGAAGAATAAAGAAAGAGGAGGCATTTGACCTAGGCTTGAAAGATATAAGGATATAGACAAAAGACTCTTAAAAAAACACACATTTGTAAAAATCAAAGTTACACTTGTAAGTCTTATTTCATTAATTCAGTTCTTTTCCAGCTTGTGATGAATGGCAGAGTGTGGTTCCAAACCTCCCTCTCTGCATTGTCCTGTAACTGCAATCCAGAAAATCATCAACAGGCCTAAGGGCATTGTAAGCCCAGGAGGTATCATGGTTGCTCCATCCAATGAGTGTAGCATCTTTCAAAGGAGTCGCTTTGAAATACACTAAACAATATCATTATTCAATATACACTTGAAACTCTTATTTATAAAACACCTTCAGAATCTGCATCAGTTGCTTTTAAACATCATCAACATCCTCATATTCACAAAGGATCAGAAATCAGAATGGCCTTAGGTCCCTTAACAAGCAAAAAAAAAAAAATCAAAACAAAAAGACAGTTGAGCAAAGTCTGCAAAATTCTGAAGGAACAGGATTATGGGACACATTTACTATGTATATTATAGGTTTCTGATTCATTTTACCCTTTTCAAAGACTAGGTAATATAATATATTATAATAGTAGTTGGGGAGAAAACAAAGATTGAGAAAAAAATCTGTGTTTCCCCCACCCCGATCACTCTAGCTTGACTAAGAAAAATGGAAGCCCCTTTTCTAAGTATAAATTCCAACTCAAGAGTTTTTACTTCGACCTTTGGTAAAAATATACCCTACCCCATTGTTGCTTCTTTTTTAAAACAAATTTGTTATCAAATATTTAAGACACATAAAAAGATATAAAGATTTATAATCATGAACACCTAGATGGCCACCATTCAGTTTGAGAACTAAAATATTATGATAGCTTAAGCTCGTCACATTCCCCTTTTTCCTTCCTGAGCAGGCAGCGATCATCCCAAATTAGATGCTTCTCATTCCTCTGCATTTCTTTATACTTTTCCTACATCTGCATAGAACCCTAAACAATATATTTTTTCATAAAATTGTAAAACTTTAAGCAGCAACATACTACAATATTCTTTTGTAATTTCTTTTTTCTTTTTTTTTTTTTTTTTTGAGACAGACCAGGCTGGAGTGCAGTGGCGGGATCTCAGCTCACTGCAACCTCCACCTCCCATGTTCAAGTGATTCTTATGTCTCAGCCACCTTAGTAGCTGGGATTACAGGCGTGCACAGCCATGACCAGCTAATTTTTATATTTTTAGTGGAGACGTGGTTTCTCCATGTTGGCCAGGCTGGTCTCGAATTCCTAACCTCAAGTGATCTGCCTGCCTCAGCCTCCCAAAATGCTGATTACAGGCGTGAGCCACTGCGCTCAGCCTGTAATGTGTTTTTTGTGCAACATTATGTTAATATACATAGTTATGGTTCATTCATGGACTTACAGTTTGTCTCCTTTTTTTCCTGTTAGGTTGGTACAAAAGTAATTGCAGCTTTTACCATTACTTTCAATGGCAAAAGCCGCAGTTACTTTTGCACCAACCTAATACTATAACCAATACGACCCTGAAGATTTTTGTTCATGTATCTTTGAGTTTATGAGTGAGCTTTTTTCTTTAAGTTTTGTACATGCGAGGAGATTTTCAGGCTTTTATGGATAATACGCATTATCAGTTCACCATCTATTACCAAATTGCTTTCTACAGTAGTTGAATTGATTTGTATACTCTCACAAGGAGTGTATAAAATTACACTTGCTTCACATCATCCTTTATACTTTTAAAATTTTGTCAATCTGATAGATATTTTAATTTTCATTAAAATGACTACTAGTAAGGTTTGTGTGTGTGTGTGTGTGTGTGTGTGTTTCCTCTTCTGATTGCTCTTCTGTGAATTGATGATGATGTTTTCTGCCCTTTTTCTATTAAGTCGTATACTCTTTTTTAAAATTTATACAAGTTCTTCATATATCTTGGATATATGTTGCAAAACTTGTACATGTTGCAAATGGCTTCTTCTAGTCTGTGGCTTGTCTTTTTACCATAATTATGTTATCTTTTGTTAAAAGTTTCAGTTTTCACGTAGTCAACTTCCTCAATTTTTTTATGATAGTTTGTGTTTCCTATACCTTTTTTATCTTGTGCTTTTAAGGGTATTCTCCTATATTTTTTCTAAAATGTCATATATTTTTTCTTTTTTTTTAGGTCTTTAATCCATCTTTTGTGTGTGCTGTGAAGTAAGGATTTGACTTTATTTTTTTCTATTTTGGTAACTAAATGTCTTGGCACCAAATACTGGCTACTAATCTATAAAGCCACCTCTGTCAGATATCAAGTTTTTATATATGTCTGTGTCTAGACTATCCATTCGTTTCCATGGTTTCTATCAGTTCCCATGTTATTATAACACTTTTAAAGTCACTATAACTTTATTATCAATCTTGTTGTCTAGTAGAACAAATCATACCCATTCCCATCCTCCCCCTTCTTCTTCCTCCTTTTCTTCTTCTTCTCCCTCCTCCTCCTCTTCTTCTTTCTTTTTTCTTCTTTTTCTGTCTCAGATGATTATGCTCCTGTGATGTACATTTTCGACCATTGCTCTTTTCTTGCACATTTTCAAATTAGCTTGTCAAGTTCCATAGAAACTGTATTTTAGTTTTGATTGGAATTACTAAATAATGTTTTGGATGAAAGCTCTACAAAATCAAGCCTAAACTGACAGATGGGACTTTTATAATGTGATTCTGTGTAAGACACAAAAAAATTTGCTTTTTAAGTAGCTAAGACTCTGTAAGAGTATGTAGTCCTATCTATTACTTAACTTAATATTCTTTTAACTCTTCTGGACCAAGAAACTGTAGTCATTTTATGGTTCTAAAAAGAGACCAATTTTAAGCTTTTAAAATTTTGGTAGCTCTTATTTTATGTATAAACATTTTACTTTTGATTTTTTAGAAAAACAAAATTTCGGCCGGGCACGGTGGCTCACGCCTGTAATCCCAGCACTTTGGGAAGCCGAGGCGGGCGGATCACGAGGTCAGGAGATCGAGACCATCTTGGCTAACACGGTGAAACCCCATCTCTACTAAAAATACAAAAAATTAGCCGGGCGCGGTGGCAGGTGCCTGTAGTCCCAGCTACTCGGGAGGCTGAGGCAGGAGAATGGAGTGAGCCCGGGAGGCGGAGCTTGCAGTGAGCAGAGATTGCGCCACTGCAGTCCAGCCTGGGCGACAGAGCGAGACTCCATCTCAAAAAAAAAAAAAAAAAATTAATAATAATAATAATAATAATAAAATAAAATGAAGAAAAACAAAATTTCTTTCTCAGAACTGGGATCTTCATTGTAATTAAAAGCATGTTAAGCAGGCACGTGATAACCAGCACTGCCACATATTCTCTGCCACAATCATCTAATAATCGTCCATTTACGTGAAGAGCAAAACAGGCAACAAGAGAGAAAGCGGTATTTGAAGGTTGAAAAAAGAAAACAACATAGTTTGTCTCTTCTAATGAGTATTTGTGTTGGGGGAGTACACAAAAGGAAAATGGAGGATCAAAATAATTTGAAAGTTACAGAAGAAAGCAATTGAGTTAAAAACAAAAATGAAAAAATGGATCTATTGATTAGCTTGATTGCAGCAATTATTTCACTCTATATGCATATATCAAAACATCATGTACACTTAAATATATGCAACTTTTTCTTATATCTCAACAAAGCTGCAAAAATACTAAAGCAATGACACTAAAAGTGGAATAAAAAAGAATAAACAATAAAGTAATATATTTTTAAAGTAAAAATTTAATTTAGAGTATGTTTTAGAGGAGTCAGCAGTATTGTTTTATCAAAAATGCTCTTAGTAAATATCATTATATTTTCAATTCTCATCTCTTCCCAGCCTGTTTTGTAAATCTCCATTTTTGCTGTGTCTTCTGATTTTTTGACTAGCTCTTACTTGTATTCTCTATCACTTTAGTCTAACAGCTTCAAATTTAATTAACTGCTGATTGTTCCTGAAGATATGCTAAGGTAAGGGTTTCTACAACTTTTTTTTTTTTTTTTTTTTTTTTCCAGTTTGCTGAATGAATGAGAACTGGCTGTTGTGGTTCCTCAGTTCCTGGGTAACTGTGAAATCTCAAAAGCTTTAGTAGCAGTACACTATTAACAGCTAATATTTTTAACGCCAAGACTATGTGCCATGTCAAAAATTATATGAGAGTTTATTTTATGAGGCTTAGCAAAATTAACTTGCCCAAGTTCACACATCCAGTCAATGTCAGATATGAGACTTAAACCCAGAGATGTCCAGCTCTAAAGTTTACGAGAGAAAACATCAATGTGTCTGTTATTTATTGATATTGCCGTAACACACAATTTACTTCTGTAAAAGCATGTGAAATGCATTCTGTTTTTCATATTGTTAATTTCAGCTGAAATAACACTTTTATATATATATGTTACAGAATAGGGGATATTTGCAGCCAGAAGGAATAACTTCCTACTCCCTAACCTTGTGTTTTAACTGTTATAACCTATTATTGTTTCCAAAACTCTTCTGATTTCTTTATTCTCTTTTTTTGCTGCTCTGATCCTTAGATTTGCTCAGGTGATTATCAGAATTTCAAAATTATATCACTAAAGCTTTTATAATGCTTAAGAAAGACAGAAGTATATGTCTCAATCTTTTCAAGCTGCTATGACAAAAGATCATAAATTGGGTGGCTTATAAACAACAGATACTTATTTTTCACAGGTCTAGGGACTGGGAAGTCCAAGATCAAGACACCAGCATTGGGTATCTGGTGAGGACTGACTTCCTAGATGGCCATCTTTTCACTGTAGCCTCACCTGGCAAAGGTGTGAGGGATTTCTTTCAGGCCTCTTTTATAAGAGCAGTAATCACATTCATGAGGCCTCTGCCTCCTATAACCTAATCACACCCAAAGACATCACCCCCCACCTCCTAATACCATCCCCTTAAGGGTAGGATTTCAACATATTAATCTGGCCGGAGAAACAATAATTCAGACCTTAGCAGATAAAATAAATTAAGTAATGTAGAATGAAAAAGAAAAGATTTTTTTCTTTTTTTCTTTTCTTTTTTTTCTTTTTTCTTTTTTTTTGACAGAGTCTTGCTCTATTGCCTATGCTGGAGTGCAGTGGTACGATCTTGGCTCACTTCAACCTCCACCTCCCAGGTTCAAGCAATTCTCCTGCCTCAGCCTCCCAAGTAGCTGGGAATACAGGTGCCCACCACCATGCCCGGCTAATTTTTTGTGTTTTTAATAGACATGGGGTTTCTCCATGTTGGCCAGGGTAGTCTCGAACTCCTGACCGCAGGTGATCCACCCACCTCAGCCTCCCAAAGTTCTGGGATTGCAGGCATGAGCCACCTCACCCAGCCTAGATGTTTTCCTTAAAAATCTCAATATTCTAGACCAAATATTATTCATAAAATAATACTCCAGGAAATTAGAGGAAAATAAATTATACAGTGATTACTTACACTGAGTGATCTATATATATTATGCCCCATTTATATTTTATAAACAAACAATTTTTAAGAGCTATTTGGGTTTCCAAGACTAAGTAATTAAAATGGCAATTGTCATAATACTGTTACTTATTAATCTAATAAATGATTATCCCACTTGGTACTCCAAATATGTCAAATTGAAAATAGCTTCCTGGCCAAATAAGAATATATACAACTTTCACTAAAATGATTACAAAAGTATATTTTTTCATAGCATTAAAGTAAGTATCATATATATTTCTAACCTGAATAATGTACAAAGATAAATTGTTCTGATAACATTGCTGGCCTCAAGTTGTATAACCAGCCAAAGCCTCTGATACTTAGTATCTCTATTGCTTTCCTAGAGATCAAGATTCCAAAAAAATCCAAAGAACGGGGTTTACAGAAGAAGACTGAGTATTGTCTGACCTCAAGCTTACGGGATGCCAGACCAGGTAAGTGAATTTGTAAAAATAAATAACGGGCTTGGTATTTCTAGAAAGAAATAATAAACAAGAACACCTAGTTCAATGTGGTAAGGGGAAGATATTTTTTAAATGGTAGGACATATCTGGGACTTGATAATTAAAAAATGAAAATAAAAATACATGATGTGGTAAAACTGGCTTTCCAGTTTGAAAAAAGAAAGAAATAGAACATTCTATTTTCTCACATCTTTCTCCAAAATAATTTCCAGGTAGATAAAAAAATCACAAGAAAAAACAGCTTATGGATAAACATTATTATATATTGGAGGAAGGTCTTCCTTACCATGAGATACCATGCCAAATCCAAAAGAAAAATATTGTTGAATTTAACTCCCAGAAGTGATTTAAAATTAATAAATAAATAATTAAAATAATAATAATAGGCAAAGCTAAAAGTAAAAATAAATCTGTATATTTGCATTAATATGATAGAGGATTAGCTCCAAGAAAAATGGTTTCAATAACAGATGGACTGGACAGTAAAAAAAAAAAAAAAAAAAGATACTAACAGGCAGTTTCAAAGAATTAGAAATGCAAATGGTTAAAAATCACATGAAATGATAGAAATGCAACTTCAGACTTGAGGATGCTGTTTTTCACTTATCATATTAGTAAGTATCTTACAAAACATTAAAAATATCCTGAATTCATAAGGGCATGATGAGACAGGGTTCCCACATGCTATTGATAAGAATATGAATAGGTACAACCAGATTTGTAGGGTAAGTAGGCAGTATCAGCTAAAAGTTTAAGTGTGCATATCGTTTAACCCAACAATTCTACTTCTAGGTATTTATCCTAAAATGTTTACAGTATAAATATGTAATGTGTAATGACCATGTATCTAGTCCAGCAATTTGATTGCAGCATTATATGCAAAGCAAATGTGTAAACTAAGCTAAACATACATACTTAGGAGATTGATTAGATAAGCTATTGTACATATAGCTTTTTTAAAAATTGAGTAATTTTATATATATTACCATAGAAAAATATCCGTAATAATTTAAGTGAAAAAAAGTAAGTGAAAAGTAATGTTTTAAGTGAAAAAAGCAAGCCGTAGACTAACATGTCTAGTACATTTGTTTAGAATAATCCTATCTATAACATGTTTATATATGTGTGTATATTATGTATAATTTTATGTATGTATCTATGTTACACAATATTGAATTTGTTATAGAATTATATATTTATTATTACAATTGATAATAGAATAGATGGATGGATAGATAGATCAATAGATCTGATTTTCTTCCTCTTCGTCTCCTATTTCCATTTCTCACTTCTTTGGTAAGGTATCCTTTCTTATTTAGGATGGTGACACTTCAAAGCTATGCTAGAGAGCTGGTTAATATGAGCAAGAGAAAGGTGTGTAAAAGCTTCCATTGTGAAAAACCAAAAAGACCCTTGCCTTGTTCCCAAGGAGGACCTCCCAGGACCTTCCAGGAGGGAGCCAGGCACCAGTGTCATTACCTTGAGAGCCTTCCAGAAGGGAGGGAGTCCTCCATAGTCTGGGACAGACAGGGAAGTATCTGGAGTGGGGAGTGGAGAAGGAAAGAAACTGGAATGAGAAAGGCCTTCCAAAGTCCATTGCAGGCAGACTCTGAATGGACTAAGGGCAACAACTTGAGAAAAATGAAGAATTACTTTGTAGTTGTTTGTTCTGTATTCTATTTGTATTATCAGTGGATGAATAGTAAGAGAGTTATCTTTCTTCCTCTTTCTGGTAATGGAGTATACCTCACACTTTTCCAGATGTTGTTACAGGAAGCACTAGGAATATTTATCAGAAGATTCTGAGATTATGCACTGAATTGTTAAATCCTAGGAAACAGGATGGGGATGAATGTAAAATATTTTTCTACTTCATTCAGTTCTAAATTTTTCAGTTTTTTAGAATTAAAACATAAATTACTAGAAAAAGACTATTATCAATCTTTTTTTCTGTTCCTGTTTTTCCTTAGGCAAAGCATCTCAGAAAGATAAAGATTTGGTTTCCACCATTTAATTATTTTCATCCATCTTTAGTAGAAGAGGATGTAGGAATCAACACATATTTATAAAGCATGTGTTATGTGAATATAGCATTCTGCTCTAGAACATGAAGAAAAAAAAAGATGTTGAGCTTTGATTTTGGGAAACCAGACTACACACATGAAAAGTGATTAATGTAAAGCAGAAGTTACATACCTAGAAATAGTAAGCTTTATGGGTGATAACATATGACGTGAAGTAACTAAGGTCAGAGAGAGAGATTCGTATAACCAAGGAAAAGATAGTCAAGTCACTACTCTAAGCCAAAATCCATTAGTAAGCTTTGAGTATGTGGTGTCAGCAATGTGTTTAGAAGTTAGCTAACAGAGACTGAAAGAATTATGAGAAAACATGAGTCTAAATTGGAGGCATGTGAAGAGCCTCGAGAAAGCTCTTCTCTTCATAGAATCATAAACTTTAGCACTAGCAGAAATCTGATAAATCAGCCTCTTCATTTTATACATGTAAGTAAGTGAGGCCTGGGGAGGATCAAATAACCAGCCAAAGGTCTGCAGCCCGTGAATTAAGGCTGGAATCCAGACCTATTGGCTTGCTACCATTCACAAGAATTACATTCTTTAAGTTATGATTTTGGGTTCTTACTGTCTATCAGTAAAACTAATGTTCAAATATATGTTCTTTTTTAAAGCCTTTTAAAGTATTTTAAAGTCTTTGAGTGCCTATCCATGAAATCTAGGAAGCCATAGATGATCATTCTATGCTTTTTTAGAACAAGATTACTGAGAATGCAACTGAATTTTAGAGACTACCAGTCACCAAGTAAGTTGCTCAGTCACTACTCAGATTATCCCGATAACATTTGGATGTTCAGGAGGGTCTTGGTTAGCACCAGTGCCTATCCCTGCTTCTGCTGAGGATTTTAGCCACAAGTAGGCAAAGATCCCCAAGGTGATAGCAACAGTTTGAAATACACCATTTATGGCTGTCCAGGCAATCTTTCAAGCAGATTAAAATTGAGTCTCTGTCACTGGTTTTAATGGCATAGATTTAGTACCTTTCAGAAAGTCTTTTACTGAAGTGTTTGAAAATTGGAGACACTATCAAATCACATTTCTATTTTATACTCACAACCTTTCAAGAATTTATAGAAATGCTTTATTTTATGGGATTAAATGACTTAATGTATAATGTACATGGAAAATATTGCTTTGAATTATCTTTCACAGAGTTTAGAAACTATTATGAAAAAATGACCTGCTAGTCAAATATTAAATGGTAATGTTTTCCTTCATAATTATTATGCACTGGGGCATAGTGCTAAAATTGCTAATTAATGGCTGTATTAGGCAGGGTCCAATTAGAAGACAGAAACTACAGAGTAATTTGAACAGGCAAAGTTTAACATAAAATTTAATACACAGAATTATTCACTGTAACAGGGGATGGAAGAATTAGCTAGTGAGAAGTAAAGAGAATGCTCAAGAATATAAGAATAGCAGTTGTAGGAGCAGCTACTGCCCTTAGGGCTGAGACATAGCATTTAAAGAAGAGACAGATCTGGGAAAGACCCCTTCCAGAGATCCGTACCCCATTAGAAAGAGCACAGCCATGGTTCAGTGGATGGCAGAGAAGTCTGCTGAGGCTTTGTTTGCTGCTGGTGTACTGGGGAACGCTGTTCACAGGGCTTGCAAGGCTGGCAGCACTCTGCTGCAAGACCTCCTGTGCAGATGCTAGGGGCAGTCACCCACAGAGAAAGTCCAGGTGACATTGGCCACTGGCTGCTGCTGTAGCCTGGCATGGCAGAAAAAGAGCCCACAACAGGAGCCTGCCCAGAAGAAGACACTGCTGCCAGGAAGAGAAAAGTCACTTCTCCAGCATCCCTTGGGCACTCTTCTGACAAAGCTTGACAGCTGGCCAGCTGGCAAAGGAGAAATATTTTCAGGGTCCCGCTGCACTGCTCCAGAGCAGAAAATGAAGGGCAAAATTGGGCTGAGGTGCAGTCAATTGATTAGCAGCACAACTGTTCAGTTGGGTTCTGAAAAACAGTTCTGGTTATCTGTTGTATTAGTCAGGGTTCTCTAGAGGGACAGAAGTCATAGGATAGATGTATACATAAAGGGGAGTTTATTAAGGAGTATTAACTCACATGATCACAAGGTCCCACAATAGGCTGTCTGCAAGCTGAGGAGCAAGGAAGCCAATCTGAGTCCCAAAGCTGAAGAACCTGGAGTCTGATATTCGAGGGCAGGAAGCATCCAGCAGAGGAACAAATGTAGGCTAAGCCAGTCTAGTCTTTTCACGTTCTTTTGCCTACTTTTTACTCTGGCCACGTTGGCAGTTGATAAGATTGTGCCCACCCAGATTAAGGGTGGGTCTGCCTTTCCCAGCCCACTGACTCAAATGTTAATCTCCTTTGGCAACACCCTCACAGACACACCCAGGATCAATACTTTGCATCCTTCAGTCCAATCAAGTTGACACTCAGTATTAACCATCACATCTGTATTCTTCAATTTTATCTCTGTTAAAATGACAACTCCTGTTTAACTGATATTAGTTGTGGGTATGGAGGGTAAGTAAATATCTCCTTTTCACCTCACTCATGTTTCATGGGGGGGAACTTCCTCTCTCCACTGCTTCATCTGGGAGTGGTGTATCTGATTGACCAGTTTGGGAGAATAAACAGGAACATTTGGCTCAGTGGCTTCCTCCTGCTCTTTCCAAGCCAGCCTGCCTTCAGGATGTGTACTTGTTTCATCACCATGAAGGTACATTCAGAAGGACTTGTGTCTAATTCAGGGGCAGAGAGTGTTAGGTGTGCACACATCTAAGCCACATTCTTCAATTCAGCTTTTATCAGTAATAGATAATTTCAACCTCTGCCTTATTTCTGTATGTCCACTTCTCAGTTGGTTCTGAATTCATGTGGGAAAAGACAGGAATGATATTTCATTTACCCAGCTGAAACTCCAATATTAATCTACCCAGCTTCTTAAAGAGAGGCCTATGAATTTCTCATTTCAGCCTGTAGAAACTCTAAATTTGCCCTAACCTCAACCCTCCCTTTACAAGCCCTACCCTAACCACCATGGTGAAGTATAGATTTTGCCCTACAGGAACCCTGCTTCCTCCTTTCCATTCTCTCTCCTCTCCACAGTTTGATGTACAACATGCACTAAAACACACACATACATACACATGTTCATTTTCAAAACTTGACTTTCAGTCATTTCATTGCCACCTCAGTAGTAAAGCTATGTGTTATCTTTGCCAAGGGTGATGAGTTTTTGAATCTGTGTTCTAACTTTGAAGCCTAAGGCTATGAGTAAAATATCCTGCATCAGACAGCTGATGGGGCCACACATATTTTTCCTGGTGCACTTGAAATTGTAGCCACAGACAGTTCCTAAATGACCTACCCAACTTGCCAGTTTTCTGCCTGGGTGCCCCCTGCTTTCAAATGCTAAGACTGAAAGCTTCTATTGACATATGCCCAAATTCCAAAGCCCTTTTCACTTAAATTTGACATTCCCTTGCAAAAATGTGTAAGGCCTCAAGAAGAAAATGAACCACATACAGTTTGTGTGCTCAAGAGTTTACAATCTAAAAGTTAAAATAAAACAAGTACAGAAAAGAGTTACATACGTAACAAATAATATGGGGTTCACAAAAGGTGAAATCACACTTGCTTGGAGTCAGCAGGAAAGGCTTCACTGCAGAGTTTGCATTTGAGAAGGCTTTGCAGCGTAGATATGATTTGGACATACGGAAATGGCACAGGGGCGAGTGGGTGGAGGGTGGGGGATGATAAGGTATGCTGGTGGCAGGAATAATACAAGCCTTCTGACTCTCCAGCCAGGCTCTCAAAGCTTCCATTTACTTTAGGATCTTTAGTACTGGGGCAGGAACGCCACCCACATTGCATTGTTTGGACAGTCAATGACATCTGAATGTTAAAGCTCCTAGGCCCATTCCAGGCACAGAATAGATATTCAATACATGACAGCTAGTGTGAGCAACATTCTCTCAGAAAGGCCAAGCAATACACACAGAACAGTAAGCAGTCGCTTTACCGGGAACTGTAGAGAGAGAAGATAGAAAACTAAGTTTGGAACAGATGGCGGAAAGCCTTTAGTAGCTGATTAAAAAGTGTAGACTGTATGCAATTTGTGCAGTAGAGTCAAAGATTTTGAGCAGGAGAGCGGCATATCTTTTCATTTCTTTTCTTTTCTCTCTCTCTCTTTCTCACCCTCTCTCCTAGAGAGGCTTGTGTTGTCACATTTGTCCTTTTGGAGGGCATACTTTTCAATTTTGTTCCTTACGTGTATCTTATCGTATTATTTTCTCTCACGTCATTCTCCATTCCCGTTCCCATTTCCTTCTCCCACATTGATTGTTCCTCCAGTGTTAATGTTTTTGGAAATGTATGTATCTGTGAAAAAATATACATACTGTATGTAATTTTAGATATGGGTATCCCTGTTTAATGTGTGTAATTTAATATTTTGTAAATATACTGTAGAGACTTTTCTTTTGCACTGTAGAGATTGTTCTTTCTTGATCTACATAAATGCTTTATCTCATAGAGGCTGTTCTCTTCCTTACTTTTTTCCTCAATAGTGTTTGTAATACCTCTCCACGTTGCTGCTCATTGTGCATCTAGTTTATTACTTTTCACTGATGCAGAGAACTCCCTAGTTGTTTCTTCCAGAGCTTACAAATGATTTCCCTCGTGATCAATAACTACATTGCCTCCGACTCCCTGCTGTCATAAGCAATGCTGCAATAAATATCACAATTCGTATCCTATTTACCGAGGACTTGGATTTGTGGAGTCAAAGGGTCATTGTATATTCAATTTTACCAAGCCCCAGAAAGGCTGTGCCCATTTAAATGTCCAATAGCAATGCCTGCAGAGTCCTGTTTCCTCACATCCTCACTAACACTCTATATTCTCCAATCTGTAGCTTTCGTCAGTCTTACAGATATTGTGTCACACACAAACATACATACATACTTATGTACAGATTTTTTTTCTTAGGATAAAATGTGGAATTAAAATATTGTTAAGCATAATCAACAAAAACAGACTACTTTGAACCTACAGAAGTTTTGAATAGATGCTGTGCTCTGAAAGGCCTTATTTTGATAGGAATTTCTTAACAAAGCTTATTGTAGCAACAAATGTTGACTGGCTAAGCCAACAGAAGCAAGGTGCTGATAGTAAATTTAACTGTTTTTCTTTATTTGATATAAAAAGGTAATAAATCAGGTCAAAAAATCTCCCATTGCATTTAAATACCTGCAATGTAATCTTGATGTTTTAAGCCTGAATTAGCTTATGAAATACATTCCTGTTATCCTTTTTTTTTTTTTTTTTTTTTTTTGAGATGGAGTCTGACTCTGTCGCTCAGGCTGGAGTGCAGTGGCGTGATCTTGGCTCCCTGCAAGCTCCTCCTCCTGCATTCATGCCATTCTCCTGCCTCAGCCTCCTGAGTAGCTGGGAATACAGGCACCCACCACCAAGCCTGGCTAATTTTTTTGTATTTTTAGTAGAGACGGGGTTTCACCGTGTTAGCCAGGATGGTCTTGATCTCCTGGCCTCATGATCTGCCCACCTCAGCCTCCCAAAGTGCTGGGATTACAGGCATGAGCCACCTCGCCCGGCCAATAACATTTTCTTTTCTTTAGCATACTGTATTTTTGCAAATACTGTTATAATGTATAACCCATATAACATACAAAATCTGTGTTAATTGACTCTATGTTATCAAGAAGGCTTCCAGTCAATAGTAGGCTATTAGTAGGTAAGTTTATGGGGAGTCAAAAATTAAATGTGAATTTTCAATTCAGTGGGTGGTTGACACCCTTAAACCCTTCATTGTTCAAAGGTCAACTGTATATTCTTTTCCATAAAATAATCTGGTTTTCCATTGCAGTGAGATTTTTTAAAGTTATTTCCTGATTGATGTGTGAGGCCAAGTGTATTATAATGTCAAGATTGACTATTTATTATGTAAGGATTATCTCTGGGCTCTGCCCCTTTGGTCTATTTTTCTACTCTCATGTAAGTTCCAAACTTTTTAAATATTATATTTTCAAATCTGAGAGAGCATGCCCCTCACTTTCACACTTCATTTTCAAAATTATCCCAGCTATTAAAAGACCTGTATTCTGCCATGTTATGCTGATTGTTAAGGTACGGTCTTTCAGCTTGCAGTTAACCTCTGTACTCTCTTTGTAAAATTACATTTCTCCTTTTCCTAGTGGCTTCCTTTTAGACTCTGTCACTGGGGGATATTAAAGGGTGCCTGGGAGGAGGAAGACAAGGGACTTGTTCTTTCCTATCTGCTTTTTTTCCTGTTAGTGTTGCCCCAGCCAAACTTCTTCACCCCGACAGCAGTGTATAACCACAAATATTGATTTATTTGTTTTTCCCCATAGATCCATTTATTGCTGCTTTATATACTTGAAGCTATATTATTATATGCATATATGTTATTAATCGAAACTTCGGTCTTTTTTTTTTTTTCTTCTTTTTTTGAGACAGAGTCTCGCTCTGTCACCCAGGCTGGAGTGCAGTGGTGCGATCTCGGCTCACTGCAAGCTCCACCTCCCGGGTTCACGCCATTCTCCTGCCTCAGCCTCCCAAATAGCTGGAACTACAGGTGCCTGCCACCACGCCGGCTAATTTTTTTTGTATTTTTAGTAGAGACGGGGTTTCACTGTGTTAGCCAGGATGGTCTCAATCTCTTGACCTTGTGATCTGCCTGCTTCGGCCTCCCAAAGTGCTGGGATTACAGGCATGAGCCACCGCACCTGCCCCCCGGGTCTACTTTTAGAATCAGTATATATACGTGTCCTCCTTTATCTCATTTGTTTTAGTTTTCAATTAGTTTTGCATGATGTTGAATAGTTACCACATCATTATTTGGTTCATTTTTCTGTGATACACATTTTTTATTTTCAATTACTCTGCATCCTTTGGGTTTAAATATGTTTTTAAAGACAACACAGTAATAATCCGATTTGAGAGCATCTGTCTTTTTATTGGCATTTTAAACACATTTACATGCAAATTATTATGTTAGTGTTACATTCAGATTCTGATTTCTGCTTTTTTTTTTTTTTTTTTTTTGAGGGGGAGTCTTGCTCTGTCATCCAGGCTGGAGTGCAGTGGCATGATCTCGGCTCACTGCAACCTCTGCCTCCCAGGTTCAAGCAATTCTCCAGCCTCAGCCTCCCAAGTAGCTGGGATTACAGGCACGTGCCACCATGCCCAGCTAATTTTTGTATTTTTTAGTAGAGACAGGGTTTCACCATGTTGACCAGACTGGTCTCAAACTCCTGACCTCAGGTGATCCATCCACCTTGGCCTCCCAGAGTGCTGGGATTACAGGCGTGAGCCATCGAGCCTGACCTGATTTCTGCTTTTTTACTTTCTGTTTTCTATTTCCACACTTTCTTTGTTTAATTTTTTCTTTCTTTCTACCTTCCGTTGAATAGGTAAATTTTTCTTCTGTTAGAAACTTAAAACGTATATTGAGTGTTACAGTAGATTTTCTTGGGCTTCCCCCCCCCAAAAAAACAAAAATCTTAGCATACACTTCCCTTGCTCTGCTCCTGTTGCAATAATAAAAATAGGAGAAAAAAGAAAATATTTCTAGTAAAACAATCCAATAGGTTCCCATTACAATTACAACAGTAGTGTAAAGAAACAATCAGGTCATGCAAAACTAAGGCACACCAGCTGATTAAGATGATATTGTAATAATCCAAACAATGTAATAAGAACTTGATCCAGAGGGTTGGGAATGGAAATGTAAAAATTAATTGAGATTTTTAGTTTCTTAGAGCTAAAATAAACTTAACCTCGATTTCTAAGTTCTACATATAAACATAAAGGACACATTCACAACTTTATCAAATTTTCTTTTCATATATGTGAATATTGGATTAAACATGAATGAACAAGGGGGAAAATATCTGGTTATAATTGAATTAAAATGTGAGAAGAAAGCCTTAACCAGGACATCTGCAGCTGGTGGGCTCGCACTATTCCCACTGGAGTTCTAGGAAACTTGAGTTATTGAAACTGAATTGTGCTAGGGTTATAAATCACTCTGAAAAAAACAGCAGAACAAGCACACAGCTTTATAGAAAGTGTAACAATTCAGCCTATAGCTGAAGCCTGAGGAAGTACTTTTACAATTAAGTGCCTGGTATTAGGTCTAGTCTCAGTAAATAATTTCTCAGTGATTAATTTTGCCTGGTTTAATTGCTGATGATGGATGGCCAGCAGTTGGAAGACTAAATCAAAATTGCAGAAGCAAAGATATTAACAAAATACATTTATTCATAAGATAAACATAGTCTACCCTAGAAAAAGAATGTAACTAAATTAAATTATATTTCTTTATTGCATTGGAGTCTTCATTTTGACCAACCTAGAGATGGTTTTGGAGAATATCTCATGATGAATAAATATTAGCTAACAATTTTTTAAGCTCATTACTCCCTTGTCAACATTAATCATTGTGGATCTTTCCTTCTTCCACAGAAGTAATGCAACATGACATGTAGACTGTAGTTGAAGTTTTAAGAAAGAGTTTACAAGATTTTAAGTTTGAGCTTCCTCAAGTTCCATAATTTCACGTCTTTGAAATGAGTATTTATTGAAATTTAGATTTATCAATTCAACTAACATTTGTCAAGCTCCTAATATGTGTCAAGCATTATACTACTTGATGAGATACAGAATTTCTGCCCACAGGTCTTTCTGAAGTGAGTAGATGAAAATAGAAATGTGGGCATAAGTTTTGCAAGCGAGTACACTAGGGACCCAAAGGGAGGAATGGTGGATGGTACTATATATGTAGCCCTGTCAGGTATAGTAGAGAGATATAAGAATGTTGAAGAGGAAGCCCTTGCTCTGTAAAACAGTTTTGCACTATAAGAAAGGTCAGTACTTTGCCCAACGTTATAAAGCTGCTAGGAAGCAGAGCCAGGACTCAAACTAGCCCTATCCTGTAAGTAAAGAGAAGGCAGTGTGATTTGTCCCCAGCCCCAAATTTGAGAGCTTTTCTGGCTCCTTCCTGGGAATTTCACTTTAAAGCCTTCTGACTGACACCCCTCCAAACACAAACACACACACACACACACACACACACACACACACACAGCTCAGGTCAGACCTGAGTACCTAATTCTTCATTCTTAATAATTAATAAACAACCAAAATCACCAGACATATAGAAAAACACAGCTACATGAAAGGAAAAGAAACCAGACTATTTAACCTTGTACGTAATTGTTATAGAAACAAAACAGAGCTTAAGATGGAAGCCCTTAAGAAGTCAAGAAACTTGAGGCCGGGCGCGGTGGCTCACGCCTGTAATCCCAGCACTTTGGGAGGCCGAGGCGGGTGGATCACGAGGTCAGGAGATCGAGACCAAGGTGAAACCCCGTCTCTACTAAAAATACAAAAAGTTAGCCGGGCGTAGTGGCGGGCGCCTGTAGTCCCAGCTACTCGGGAGGCTGAGGCAGGAGAATGGCATGAACCCGGGAGGCGGAGCTTGCAGTGAGCCGAGATCGCGCCACTGCAGTCCAGCCTGGGTGACAGAGCGAGACTCCGTCTCAAAAAAAAAAAAAAAAAGAAGTCAAGAAACTTGAGAAGCTAGTTCAACCATAAAACAAGAACAAGATACTAAGGAACCAATTACAGAACAAGGAAGAACTTTAAAAAGTTAAAGTAATTGCTCTAGTAAAACAATTCAGTAAGACGGATTGAAAAACAAAGCTGAGAATGGTTCCCAAACACAAAGCAAGAAGACAAAGATATAGAAAATATGAAATAAAGAAAAAAAAACAAAAATGAAATCAGAAGGTCTACCATTTGACTAACAGTGACCCCAAGAAAAGTGAATGGAGAAAATGGAGTGAAAGAAGTTAATAGGAAAATTAGAGAAAAAAAATTTCTGGCCACAGAGAAGGCACACAGAGTGCTGAATACAGTAAATAATATACTTTTTAAATCCTAGAAGCATCCTGATGAAATATTAGGCTGTCAAAGATAAAAAGAAGACAGTAAAAGTTTCCAGAGAGAAGAAAATAAGAAACAATTGAGAATCACATGGTTGTTATTTTTAAAACCAACGTAATAATGGTGGATTACTACAACCTTAATGTTATAGTCCCATCCATCAAGGTCCCTTTAGCCAATACCCAATATTGTTCAAATTGCTCATCCAATTCAATCAGGAACTTCTAAATATTTTACTCTCATAGACTGGCTAACATGTTTTAGTGCCTACTTCAACAATCTCTCAGCTGCAGTTTGCCTCTACCGCCAAAGGGACACAATATACCTTTTCCAGGCTACTCATGGGGTAGGTCTCAACAGTTTGGTCATCACGCACAGTCTCTGCAGACAAGTTCTTAATTACATCCATCATCTCCAGGAGCACAGTTACAGCATTATGTCAATGCTGTCCTCCTCCAGTGAGGTTCATATGATACACTCTTTAAGGACATGTAATTCAATATCTTTTCTTACTTTTTGGGTTCTGAAGGCAACGTATTTACCATTTACAAATTAAAATCAGCAGGCACTCCTATTAATGCCCTCATTAATTTCCCTTCTCCTTCTCTACACTTGAGAACCTCAGATTAATTCTGAGGCTTTGGCAACCTCTTCTAATGCTTCCCAAGATCTCCAAACCACTTCTGATGGCTATAAGTTGCTCTAGAGCCTCTGATGCAAAAATCTGCCTATTTTCACCTCAGGGTATACACCATTAAAACAATAAATGACTGTCTACCCACTGCCCTCTACTAAAAATACAGATTCTTGTTGACCTCGAGCCTGTGACACTCTATACCCAGGTGCTCATTATGCATTAGGTTATAGAAACAGTGCCCCACAAGCTCAGCATGGCTACTGAGGCCTCAATACAGGATGGAACCAAACCTGGGGCCTCTGGTATATTCCACCTGAAGGAGGAGTTGGCTTCCCTTGTCCCCAGTTTCTTGCCAGATGCCAGAGTACTGGGGAAAGTCATTCCTCCCCCTGACCTCTTGACTATCTGGAAAGCCCCTTAGGATAAACTGAGTGAACAGTAACAAGAGTTTGTAGACGATGCATGCATGTGGCACTCTTAACTATCATATGTGATGAGCTTAGTGGAATACTGCCACTTTCTATCCCTTAGCCGTCATGTCCCTAATAAAGAATGGGACCCCAAAAAACACATTTAGCCAAACCTAAGAGAGCTGTCTTAGTACTGGATGTCCTGGTCTCATCTTCATTTTCGTTATAAACCCTTGGGTCATTACCTAAAACTTGTACCTTTCAAAATTTAAAAAAAAAAAAAAAAAAAATCTGGGAATCTCTCGCCTCACAACACCCAAAAGTTTGTTTTATCCAGGTCTTGGCCTATCTTAATAAATTTTCAATCTTGCCCCCATTCCACAAGGGCTGGAGGCCAGATGGAAGGCACATACTTTCCTGGGACTCATTAATAATAGATTTTCCTATAGGCCAGGCATTTGCTCATCTGATAACCCATTTACACCTAAACTTCCACATGCTCAAAACAAACAAACAAGCAAACAAAAACACCCTGTCAGATGCAGCTTCACACCATTCTGTTGATGGCCTTATCACTATTGGTTTGGGCATTTATACTGATTTGCAATCCAGAGGCCTACATCAACTTAAGTAGGTACCCACTTAAAAGGATACCCCAGTCCCACAATCCCACACAAGTTTGCAAGGGCCCAAAATAACGCTTCAGCTGTCATTGCCTAAGATGACATTGCAAGACCATCCCAAGACCTTATTGTTGGAGATGACTTTGCCCCCTGTGCTGGAGACTTCACCTCTTACACTAAAGTCTCCACTCAGCAACACCCATGGGCTGCCTGTCCTAAGGCACAAAATTGACACGTTTAAAATTTTCTTTCTGAACTCACTGTCTGCTTAGCCCGTGATCCTGGTATAGTCCTTGCTGTCTTCTAAAATACACCCCTACACTTCCATGCCTAAAGGAAAACCTGATAGAGGTTACTAAATTAATGATGATTATTGCTTTCCCCAGGAGGCACCTATCTCATATTAAACAACCCCTTGGCCCCCTGGGGAGAAGACTGACTACTCTGTGGTGCCTTCTCCTACTGTAACCCCATCCAGCTTTCTACCACAGCCTCTTGACTTGCATCTCCAACCACAACCACTCCTTCCTCTTGGCTAGAAACAATACCACTAATATTTACATATACTTTGCTCAATTATTAGTTCATAACCAACAACATAACTGCCATACTGAATGCTTAATTTCTTGGGAATGATATTATTCTCCTTGCAGTCAATATCTTCACCACTCAAGCTACAACTGTCTTACATTTAAAATATCATGCCAGGGCACCCAGGGGTGGATTGTCATCAATTTGTTTAATAAAGTGCTGCCTCAGCACCCATTTTTAGGACTGCCATAAGTTATTTGAAGCCCAGTCATATACTGTCACCTTTGGCCCAGTTAAAACTTTCCCTCCCTGTGTGGTTGTTTGCAATACAGCCCGTTTTTTCCTCATCTCATTGAACCAAACCCAACATATTCCACAGGTTCTGCCGTGATAAAACTTAATGGTTAACACCAGAGTCTTGTAAACAAGTTCCCCAATTCACAGGTGTTTTCTTTAAAGTAAAAAATTCACAACCCCTGAGGAAAGTGTAAGGGCTAACACCCGTGCACCTTAATAAAGTCCTGGCCCCACAGCTCTCCTCTCTGTCTCTTGCTCCCCACCCGTTGGTTGAGCTCCCTGCCACCTCTAGCCTTGCCGTCAGCCTCCTGTTGACACCCCTAACCTCTATGTGATCTGTAAGTAATAACCTTCTTGTGTTTCATGCATTTGGTTTTACATCCTCATTGTGTCTCACCTGCCTGATACACCCGAATCTAACTTTCTCCTAGTCAGGGCTCTCCTAGAAAGTGGTTATCTTGGTTTATGGTCACTCTTGAGAGAAAGACCTCAAAATCAAATTAAAAGTAAACCATAACAATAGAAATCATAACAGTGACTTTTGCTATTAAGAAGGCAAATTTGCTATTAATAAGATGTACTATAATAGGAAAAAGCTATAACCCATAGACACATCTAACCATAGACACACTCAAAGCATATCAATCAGCCCTCTGGATGGAAGCGTCTCAGAAATTAATCGAGAGTAGTTTTTGGCTAACTGCCTATGCTGATTCTCTGACGTTACAGAGCAGTGCATTCTAAGGGGACAAAATGACTTAATCAAGGAAGAGCATGAATAAAGCCATTTTCAGACAAGCAATGACAGAAAATTTAGCCTTTCCTCAAAAGTCATTTAAAGATGTATTCAAAATGCAGGAGGGAAGGAAGAAAGCACAGTTTAAGAAAACTGTATAGCTCCAACCCAAAACGGCCAGGAGCGGGGATTCCTAGGACGATGGTTATGCAGTGAGCCTAGAAAGCAGACAGGAGCCAGAGGCTGCTTCAGAAGGGAGTTTTCAGGGACAGGGCTACTACAAACAATTGAAAAAATGGGTGAAAAGTGAATCCACATGATCATGAAGTTGCAACATTCTCCCTGGTGTATGGATCACTTGATAGTAACCCTGGACCCCTGAATAAACCCTGCACTTATCTCCAAACTACTAGTTGGTATTATATTAACAATTAATTGTTTGGTTATTCCACTTTCAATTCATACATGATATGGAGTGGGTGTAGGATAGAGAGGGATGGGGAGACTACAGCTTCTCAATTTTAGCTCTTTGTATTATTTAATTTGATACCATTACATATTTTGATTTTTAGAAATTTAGATTGATAGAAATCACTAGGTATAACAAAATTTTAATATTGTCTGTTTACAAAATCTTCACTCCGAAACTCTCACTGTATTTTTCCATTAGTTGTATTCATGCTGCCTCAGTTTTCTGGGAAAAGCCATTTTACCTTCCAAAAGGAATTGTCTTTGGCTTTTGGACAGAAAATAAGGCACTAATTATGTAATCCCTTCCCAGGAACTAACTTCATATAAAGACTAAAATGCCAGTATGGTTTTGATCCTTGAACAACACAGGGGTTGAGGGAAATAATCCAACACACAATCAAAAATCCATGTGAAACTTTTGAACTCAATAATTCCAGTGATAGTCTCTGTAGTAGTAAGTCCCCAGCAGGTCAGAACTGGGATCTGGAAAGTATTTCTGGAGACCTAGGCTAGCTTCTACTCTTTTGCCTGCCCTATACTTTCCTAAGCATTGATTCCTGCTATTAAATCTCTTCCTGATTAGTAATTGAAAGAAGCCATCATTTTTCTGCAAAGAACCTTAACTCCAAAGTTGTATTTGGTTCATTCTCTTTCATTACACCCCAAGCTAAGCAGTAAATAAGTCCTGCCAGTTTTTCTGCCATAATTTTTCTTGTGCCCAGCCACTCCTTTTCCTTTCCATATTTTTATAATGTAAAGGGAAGAGCAACCTTGGATCCTAGAATCAACTGGCGGCCTTGCTATTCCTAAGCTATGTTTCTTTGGACAAATCACTTAATTTCTTGGAATATTCCACAGTTGTAAAAGGAGATTGTTGCCAGTTTATAAGATATTGTGAAAATTAGAGATACTATTTGATGCTCTGCAAAAATCATCTGGCCTAATGTTTGGTATTTAGCCTTAGCCATGCTATTATTATTAAACTCCTACCTGCTCTTCTTGTTCTTGGATCTTTCTCAGTCTATCTCTGGAAAGAGAGTATGTCCCGAGTATGTTTTGAATAACCATGGAAATACAAAAGTAGCCCTTGACCTCAAGGAGGTTTCAGTCTAAATAACAAAACTGAAGTTTTCTGAAAAGCATGACTCAGATTTGAAAACAAAAAAAGTGACCTGAGATTGGTTTTGGGGGTTTTAGACTAAGAACCTTTTTGGTGAAATCAATGGAGGAATTTTTAGTGTTGATGATCTCTCTGACCAACCAGTGATTGAATTATTTTCCCTCAGTGTCTGAGATAAAATGATTAACTTCAAAACTCAAATTATATTTGCTTTTGGAAAGATGGAGTAAGTATATTTTTCCCTATTCCTCCTGATAAGTGCAACTGAAATCTCTGGAAACAGTGTAAGACAAACAAGAAAATGCTGAAAGGTAGAGAAAATAAGCTGGCCATTAGGGAATATGGGAATAAAGAACAACATGGTGATGAGTTATCTGGGTATTTTTCTTTGGCCTCAAATATTTCAGACTGGAATGAGATTACCATTTGAGTTCGGAGCCTGAGTAAAGCAGATTGTTTTCCCTAATGTGGGTGAGCCTCATCCAATTACTTGATAGTCTGACTAGAACAAAAGGGCTGACCTCTGAGTAAGAGAGGATGTGTTCCTGACTGATGGCCTTTGAAATGGAACATTGTGTTTTGTTGTGCTGTTTTCCTGGCTTTGAACTCAGCTGAAACATTGATTCTTCCTGAGTCTCAAGCTGGCTTTTGGCCTGGACTACATCAGTGGTTATCCTGAGTTCTCAGGTTTTGGGGGGACTGGATTATTGGGAATGAAGGAAGAGAGTAAGGAAAAATATGGGTAAACACTAGGCTTTTCTTCTCCTCCTAAGTTTTCTAAATTATGTTTGGTTGTGGAAGAAAAAAGTATTGGCCAGGTGTGGTGGCTCATGCCTGTAATCCGTTTATTTTACTAATAACTTCCCTACCTACCCCCACATCTACTCCTTGACACTCAAAACAACCTTCCCCTCCCCACCATGGATAACTGATACTTGACTTTTGTGGTAATAATTTTCTTGCTTTTCTCTACACTTTTCCCACCTAAATATGAGCTGCTATACACTATAGCTAGGCTTTCCAGATTTTCAGTGAGATTATTCTTAATCTCAATTATGTAAGGAATAATTTCATTTATGTAAAGATTAAACACCTGGAAAGCTAAGCTACACTGTTTAGCAGTTCATACTTAGATGGGAAAAGTATAGAGAAAAACAAAATTATTACAATTTTATTACAATGTTGCTTACATGGATAAGTTCTCTATTTGTAATTTCTGAGCTCATAGTGCACCCGTCACCCAAGCGGTGAACATTTTACGTGATATTTAGTCTTTTATACTTTACCCTCTCCCAACCTTCCCCCGCAAGTCCCCAAAGTCCATTACATTCTTATGCCTTTGCATTCTCATAGCTTACCTCCCACTTACATGTGACAACATAAGACATTTGGTTTCCCATTCCTGAGTCACTTCACTTAGAATAATTGTTGTTCATTTTTATTGCTCGACAGTATTTCATTGCATGTCTATTCCTCAATTTATTTCTTTTTATAATTAACATAATTCTATATGTTTATAGCATAAAATATGATATTTCGATATATGTATACATTGCGGAATGTCTAAACGCCTTACTAATACTTTTTTAATTTTGCTAGTTATTACGGTAAAGGGATCCCCCAAGGGACACCATCATGACATAGCAATTGTAAATCCTAGGTTATATCCTGGAGTTTTTAAAAGGTGCATCTACTCTCCACTCTTAGAAAGGTAGGTGATTTCCCAATTACTCTTTTCCAGGGATCTTCTCCCCTCTCATTATCTTCATTTTCCACTTCCATCCACCTTCCAAAGACCACCAAATTCAATGTGCATTCCCATTTGGCATTCTTGTTGGCCGAAAGAGGAAACCCTAGGTTATGTGTGGAGAAAATAAGTGCAGCCTGGAGACAGTGGCAGATTATTTCTCTCTCATGGCCCTCTTAGATTTTAACATGCCTCCCCCATGACTCCCTGCCAAGACCCTTTTATTTGCAAAGGTACCTCTATGGTCTCAGCCTCCAGACTTTGGATCACTTCATCAACTTAGAAACACTAGGGATTCTGTAGAAGTAGAGCTATAAAAGCCCTTTGAAGTCTAGAAAGAGTTTTCCGTAATTCAGGCAGAGTATTCTTACTGGTTCCTACAGTAACGTTTCAAATGATGACGAATGTTTCCACTGACCTTTCCTAGGCAACATGCATGCTAATAGTTCTAGTAGGAAATGTCTTTGCATGGCTTGGTACACTTAACAGGTGATTTACCAATGGTAAGAACAGAAGCAACAGACTTAATCTGGAAAATAATTTTAGTTGCAAAATGAGTAATAGTTCTTTTTCACAAATTAACTTTTATTGGCACTGAACTGGTACCAATACTGTATTTCATGGGAAATAAAGAACTCTGAGTAAATTTTTGAGCTCCTTATCTGTGAGCCACTGACCCACATTTCCTCCTTGAGTACACATACCCAAACCTGACCACTTATCTATACGTTTCCTTTCAAAAGAGTGCTGTGGGCCACTGTGCTTTCTAATAATAAAACTATTACACACTTCTTGTAATAATTTAGCTATATGAAAGTATGTGATATAAAATTAACTCTTGATTTTAATTAATCTTTCTATGCTTATAGGAAATATGTATATACACGTATAAGGGTCCTTATATTTCTATTTTAATTTAAAAATCCAGACTATACATATTGTCCTAAATTTTTTCATATAACATATAGTAGACATTTTTCCAAATCAATCCTTTCTTGACCACATATCATAAATCACATATGCCACATATCATCTGAGTTTCTTATAGTGGAGAGGAACCCTCACATTGCCAGAAGCAGATAGAGCAGGTCTCCAGATAGCATGTGAGGACTACCATGTGCCTGTCAGAAATCCACACATTCGGCCGGGCGCGGTGGCTCACGCTTGTAATCCCAGCACTCTGGGAGGCCGAGGCGGGCAGATCACGAGGTCAGGAGATCGAGACCACGGTGAAACCCCGTCTTTACTAAAAATACAAAAAAATTAGCCGGGCGTGGTGGCGGGCACCTATAGTCCCAGCTACTCGGAGAGGCTGAGGCAGGAGAATGGCGTGAACCCCGCAGGCGGAGCTTGCAGTGAGCCGCGATTAGGCCACTGCACTCCAGCCTGGGCAACAGAGAGAGACTCCGTCTCAATAAAAAATAAAAAATAAAAAAAAAGAAATCCACACATTCATGATTAACATTTTCACATATACCTAGTCGTCTGTTTTTGGTGATAATGAAATAAAACCCCCCTCAACTAGAGCTCTTAATTGCTTGAGAGTAGAGTTGAGGATAAGGAGAAAATACTGGGGCTCTAAAAAGGGGAACCAAACCTACAACTTTTAAATTATAATCAAACTAGTGGCCCCAATGTACTGAGTATTTACTGTGTCATAAGCATTGTGGTCAACAATTCACATACATTCTCACAACAACTCTATGAAATGGCTGCTATTTTCCCATTTACAGGCGGGGGGCTGGGACATCGAGAGGTAACTTGCTCGAGGTTATCTGGCTGGTAACTGATTACATTTTCAATTTTTTTTTCTGATAAAAAAATATAATAGTACAAAACAATTTACAATAGAAGATAAATACCAATTCTGCCCACCCAAACGTCAGTTCTGTTATATGTCAGGGATAACTTCTTTTAACTATTTCTGGTTTTATGTTTTCTGACGGTTACAAAGCAATAAGTTATGATTTAACTCTGTATTTTGAATTAACACCTTTGGGCATTGTCTACTGACTCCTAACTATGAAAGATGGGAATTTAAGTCCTTATGTTACCCCCCAAACTGCCCAACTCTCCTCTACATTTTTGACATTTATATTATCTTCATCTTACTGTATACTTTTATGATATGGAACATACATAATCAATGCTTATGACTTTTATTAAAATGTTTCAAAAAACATTCAAGTAGAAAGAAAAAAGATAATAACCGGTAGAGTTACTACTCTGAGATGCTTAACTATTAACATCAATTCTCATTGATATAGAACCTCAGATATTTAAATTATGGTTAAGAAAAATGTACTGTATATTTCCAAATAGCTAGAAGAGAATAATTGTAATGCTCCCAACATAAAAAGATGTTTGAGCTGAGGTGATGGATACCTCAATTACCCTGATTTGATCATTACATATTGCATGCAAGTATCAAAATACCACTTTTACCCCTAAAATTTTAGTGTACAACTATTATAGATGAGTAAAAAACTTTTTTTAAGAAAAGTTTTCATCACCAGCAATAACTAAAACTCTAAAAGAAAGTAGAATTTAAAACTTGAAAGTAAAAAAAAATCAGATGTAGAAGTGTTTAGATAAACTGGATATCACATGTGAAATTCTAGAGTAGATGCTTAGTCTTTTTGAGATTTTTGCTTCCCCATTCCACTTCTCCTCAATTGATCAATGTAAACAGTTTCATGCATGTGTTTTCACACCTTAGATGGTGGTTTTAACATCAATGATGTATACAAATGTAGACCTATGCTTTGGTGGTGGGAGGTGGGGGGACTGTCATTGCTTTTTTTTTTTTTCCATGTGATAATCAATCATATACATTCCAGAGTCTTGCTTTTTGTCACTCAGCTATACATGATGGAAATCTCTTCAAGTCTACTGTTACAATTCAAGCTGATTATGTGTTTATTTTAATAAATATTAAGTTCCTTTCCAAAAGGCTATAACACTTCCTATTTTCATTAGCAATATGAGTACCTTCTTCGCCACTTTCCCCAGTTAACTGCAAGCTCCATAAGTACAGAGGTTTTTGTCTCTTATTCACTGCTGTATCCTCAACACCTGGAATCATGCCTGGCTCATGTAAGGCACTTAATAAATATGTGTTAAATAGAAGAATGCATGAATAAAGAAATGCCAGAACTAGGTTCTCATTCTTGTTAATTTTTGCCATTGTGATGAACAAGAAGTGATACGTCTATATTACTTTAATTTGCATTTTCCTGCTTTTTAGGGAGGTGAAACATCTCATGTTTATTAACCTCTGGGTATTCTCTTATGATTAATTGCTTTTTCATAGCACTTGTTCACTTCTCCACTGGGTTATCTTTCTCATATTGATTTACAGCAGCTTTTTGTAAATTATGTCTACTAACCTTTTTCCATCATATATATTACAAATATTTTTTCACAATTGGCATTTGACTGTGGGTGTGGTGTTTCTTACCACACAAAAAATATTAAATTTTTCTATAGTCAAGTATTTCCATTTCTTCCTTTTGGGTGTATTGGTAGCCAGGCCCAGTGGCATGCACTTGTAGTACCTCCCAGCTACTCAGGAGACGAAGGCAGAAGGATTGTTTGAGCCAGGAGTTTGAGATTGTAGTACACGATGATGGTACCTATGCATAGCCACTGCATTCCAGCCTGGGCAACACAGTGAGACCCCCATCTCCTAAAAAATGATCAAAATGCAAACATACAAATTTTTTTTTTTTTTTTTTTTTTTGAGACGGAGTCTCGCTGTTGCCCAGGCTGGAGTGCAGTGGCGCAATCTCGGCTCTCTGTAAGCTCCGTCTCCTGGGTTCATGCCATTCTCCTGTCTCAGCCTCCCGAGTAGCTGGGACTACAGGCGCCCGCCACCACGCCTGGCTAATTTTTTTTCTATTTTTTAGTAGAGACAGGTTTTCACCATGTTAGCCAGGATGGTCTCGATCTCCTGAACTCGTGATTCACCTGCTTCGGCCTCCCAAAGTGCTGGGATTACAGGCGTGAGCAACTGTGCCTGGCCCAAACATGTAAAATTTTAAAAACTACCTGGTTCCTATTTTATGCTTACACTCTCTGAAATTTTTTCCAGATTTATATTCTGTTTTAGTAAGTTTATTTTTACATGTCCTTATTTAAACTGTGTGTGTTCCAATAAAACTTTGTTTGTAAAAACAGGCAGTGGGCCAGATTTGGCTCACTGGCCATAGTGAACTCTTATTAGAATGCATCAGGGTGATAAAAATTGCAGGGAGGAGCCAAGATGGCCGAACACGAATAGCTCTGGTCTAGAGCTCCCAGCGTGAGCAACACAGAAGACGGATGATTTCTGCATTTCCATCTGAGGTACCGGGTTCATATCACTAGGGAGTGCCAGACAGTGAGCGCAGGACAGTGGGTGCAGTGCACCGTGTGCAAGCCAAAGCAGGGCGAGGCATTGCCTCACTCGGGAAGCGCAAGGGGTCAGAGGGTTCCCTTTCCTAGTGGAAGAAAGGGGTGACAGACGGCACCTGGAAAATCGGGTCGTTCCCATCCTAATACTGCGTGTTTCCGACGGGCTTAAAAAACAGCTCACCAGGAGATTATATCCCGCACGTGGCTCGGAGGGTCCTAAGCCCACGGAGTCTCGCTGATTGCTAGCACAGCAGTCTGAGATCAAACTGTGAGGTGGCAGCGAGGCTGGGGGAGGGGGCGGGGTGCCCACCATTGCCCAGGCTTGCTTAGATAAACAGAGCAGCTGGGAAGCTCGAACTGGGTGGAGCCCACCACAACTCAAGGAGGCCTACCTGCCTCTGTAGGCTGCACCTCTGGGGGCAGGGCACAGACAAACAAAAAGACAGCAGTAACCTCTGCAGACTTAAATGTCCCTGTCTGACAGCTTTGAAGAGAGCAGTGATTCTCCCAGCACGCAGCTGGAGATCTGAGAACCGGCAGACTGCCACCTCAAGTGGGTCCCTGAACCCCAAGCAGCCTAACTGAGAGGCACCCCCCAGTAGGGGCAGACTGACAACTCACATGGCTGGGTACTCCTCTGAGACAAAACTTCCAGAGGAACAGTCAAAGAGCAGCATTCGCGGTTCACGAAAATCCGCTGTTCTGCAGCCACCGCTGCTGATACCCAGGCAAACAGGGTCTGGAGTGGACCTCTAGCAAACTCCAACAGACCTGCAGCTGAGGGTCCTGTCTGTTAGAAGGAAAACTAACAAACAGAAAGGACATCCACACCAAAAACCCATCTGTACATCACCATCATCAAAGACCAAAAGTAGATAAAACCACAAAGATGGGGAAATAACAGAGCAGAAAAACTGGAAACCCTAAAAAGCAGAGCGCCTCTCCTCCTCCAAAGGAACGCAGTTCCTCACCAGCAACAGAACAAAGCTAGATGGAGAATGACTTTGACGAGTTGAGAGAAGAAGGCTTCAGATGGTCAAACTACTCCGAGCTACAGGAGGAAATTCAAACTAAAGGCAAAGAAGTTAAAAACTTTGAAAAAAATTTAGACGAATGTATAACTAGAATAACCAATACAGACAAGTGCTTAAAGGAGCTGAAAACCAAGGCTCGAGAACTATGCAAAGAATGCAGAAGCCTCAGGAGCCGATGCGATCAACTGGAAGAAAGGGTATCAGTGATGGAAGATGAAATGAATGAAATGAAGCGAGAAGGGAAGTTTAGAGAAGAAAGAATAAAAAGAAACAAACAAAGCCTCCAAGAAATCTGGGACTATGTGAACAGACCAAATCTACATCTGATTGGTGTACCTGAAAGTGACGGGGTGAATGGAACCAAGTTGGAAAACACTCTGCAGGATATTATCCAGGAGAACTTCCCCAATCTAGCAAGGCAGGCCAACATTCAGATTCAGGAAATACAGAGAACACCACAAAGATACTCCTCGAGAAGAGCAACTCCAAGACACATAATTGTCAGATTCACCAAAGTTGAAATGAAGGAAAAAATGTTAAGGGCAGCCAGCGAGAAAGGTCGGGTTACCCACAAAGGGAAGCCCATCAGACTAACAGCAGATCTCTCGGCAGAAACTCTACAAGCCAGAAGAGAGTGGGGGCCAATATTCAACATTCTTAAAAGAATTTTCAACCCAGAATTTCATATCCAGCCAAACTAAGCTTCCTAAGTGAAGGAGAAATAAAATCCTTCACAGACAAGCAAATGCTGAAAGATTTTGTCACCACCAGGCCTGCCCTACAATAGCTCCTGAAGGAAGCACTAAACATGGAAAGGAACAACTGGTACCAGCCACTGCAAAATCATGCCAAATTGCAAAGACCATCGAGGCTAGGAAGAAACTGCATCAACTAACGAGCAAAATAACCAGCTAACATCATAATGACAGGATCAAATTCACACATAACAATATTAACTTTAAAGGTAAATGGACTAAATGCTCCAATTAAAAGACACAGACTGGCCAATTGGATAAAGAGTCAAGACCCATCAGTGTGCTGTATTCAGGAAACCCATCTCACATGCAGAGACACACATAGGCTCAAGATAAAAGGATGGAGGAAGATCTACCAAGGAAATGGAAAACATAAAAAGGCAGGGGTTGCAATCCTAGTCTCTGATAAAACAGACTTTAAACCAACAAAGATCAAAAGAGACAAAGAAGGCCATTACATAATGGCAAAGGGATCAATTCAACAAGAAGAGCTAACTATCCTAAATATATATGCACCCAATATAGGAGCACCCAGATTCATAAAGCAAGTCCTTAGTGACCTACAAAGAGACTTAGACTCCCACACAATAATAATGGGAGACTTTAACACCCCACTGTCAACATTAGACAGAGCAACGAGACAGAAAGTTAACAAGGATACCCAGGAATTGAACTCAGCTCTGCACCAAGTGGACCTAATAGACATCTACAGAACTCTCCACCACAAATCAACAGAATATACATTTTTTTCAGCACCACACCACACCTATTCCAAAATTGACCACATTGTTGGAAGTAAAGCTCTCCTCAGCAAATGTAAAAGAACAGATTATAACCAACTGTCTCTCAGACCACAGTGAAATCAAACTATAACTCAGGATTAAGAAACTCACTCAAAACCGGTCAACTACATGGAAACTGAACAACTGCTCCTGAATGACTACTGGGTACATAACAAAATGAAGGCAGAAATAAAGATGTTCTTTGAAACCAACGAGAACAAAGACACAACATACCAGAATCTCTGGGACAGATTCAAAGCAGTGTGTAAAGGGAAATTTATAGCACTAAATGCCCACAAGAGAAAGCAGGAAAAATCCAAAATTGACACCCTAACATCACAATTAAAAGAACTAGAAAAGCAAGAGCAAACACATTCAAAAGCTAGCAGAAGGCAAGAATAACTAAAATCAGAGCAGAACTGAAGGAAATAGAGACACAAAAAACCCTTCAAAAAATTAATGAATCCAGGAGCTTTTTTTTAAAAGGATCAACAAAATTGATAGACCACTAGCAAGACTAATAAAGAAGAAAAGAGAGAAGAATCAAATCGATGCAATAAAAAATGATAAAGGAGATATCACCACTGATCCCACAGAAATACAAACTACCATCAGAGAATACTATAAACACCTCTATGCAAATAAACTAGAAAATCTAGAAGAAATGGATAAATTCCTGGACACATACACCCTCCCAAGACTAAACCAGGAAGAAGTTGAATCTCTGAATAGACCAATAACAGGCTCTGAAATTGTGGCAATAATCAATAGTTTACCAACCAAAAAGAGTCCAGGGCCAGATGGATTCACAGCCGAATTCTACCAGAGGTACAAGGAGGAACTGGTACCATTCCTTCTGAAACTATTCCAATCAATAGAAAAAGAGGGAATCCTCCCTAACTCATTTTATGAGGCCAGCATCATCCTGATACCAAAGCCGGGCAGAGACACAACCAAAAAAGAGAATTTTAGACCAATATCCTTGATGAACATTGATGCAAAAATCCTCAATAAAGTACTGGCAAACCGAATCCAGCAGCACATCAAAAAGCTTATCCACTAAGATCAAGTGGGCTTCATCCCTGAGATGCAAGGCTGGTTCTATATACACAAATCAATAAATGTAATCCAGCATATAAACAGAACCAAAGACAAAAACCACATGATTATCTCAATAGATGCGGAAAAGGCCTTTGACAAAATTCAACAACCCTTCATGCTAAAAACTCTCAATAAATTAGGTATTGATGGGATGTATCTCAAAATAATAAGAGCTATCTATGACAAACCCACAGTCAATATCATACTGAATGGGCAAAAACTGGAAGCATTCCCTTTGAAAACTGGCACAAGACAGGGATGCCCTCTCTCACCACTCCTATTCAACATAGTGTTGGAAGTTCTGGCAAGGGCAATTAGGCAGGAGAAGGAAATAAAGGGTATTCAATTAGGAAAAGAGGAAGTCAAATTGTCCCTGTTTGCAGATGACATGACTGTATATCTAGAAAACCCCATTGTCTCAGCCCAAAATCTCCATAAGCTGATAAGGAACTTCAGCAAAGTCTCAGGATACAAAATCAATGTACAAAAATCACAAGCATTCTTATACACCTATAACAGCCAAAAAGAGAGCCAAATCATGAGTGAACTCCCATTCACAATTGCTCCAAAGAGAATAAAATACCTAGGAATCCAACTTAGAAGCGACGTGAAGGACCTCTTCAAGGAGAACTGCAAACCACTGCTCAGTGAAATAAAAGAGGATATGAAGAAATGGAAGAACATTCCATGGTCATGGGTAGGAAGAATCAATATCATGAAAATGGCCATACTGCCCAAGGTAATTTACAGATTCAATGCCATCCCCATCAAGCTACCAATGACTTTCTTCACAGAACTGGAAAAAACTACTTTAAAGTTCATATGGAACCAAAAAAGAGCCTGCATCACCAAGGCAATCCTAAGCCAAAAGAACAAAGCTGGAGGCATCACGCTACCTGACTTCAAACTATGCTACAAGGCTACAGTAACCAAAACAGCATGGTATATTGGTACCAAAACAGAGATATAGATCAATGGAACAGAACAGAGCCCTCAGAAATAACGCTGCATATCTACAACTATCTGATCTTTGACAAACCTGAGAAAAACAAGAAATGGGGAAAGGATTCCCTATTTAATAAATAGTGCTGGGAAAACTGGCTAGCCATATGTAGAAAGCTGAAACTGGATCCCTTCCTCACACCTTATACAAAAATTAATTCAGGATGGATTAAAGACTTAAACGTTAGACCTAAAACCATAAAAACCCTAGAAGAAAACCTAGGCATTACCATTCAGGACATAGGCATGGGCAAGGACTTCATGTCTAAAACACCAAAAGCAATGGCAACCAAAGCCAAAATTGACAAATGGGATCTAATTCAACCAAAGAGCTTCTGCACAGCAAAAGAAACTACCATCAGAGTGAACAGGCAACCTACAAAATGGGAGAAAATTTTCACAACCTACTCATCTGACAAAGGGCTAATATCCAGAATCTACAAAGAACTCAAACAAATTTACAAGAAAAAAACAACCCCATCAAAAAGTGGGTGAAGGACATGAACAGATACTTCTCAAAAGAAGATACTTATGCAGCCAAAAAGCACAAGAAAAAATGCTCACCGTCACTGGCTGTCAGAGAAATGCAAATCAAAACCACAATGAGATACCATCTCACACCAGTTAGAATGGCAATCATTAAAAAGTCAGGAAACAACAGGTGCTGGAGAGGATGTGGAGAAATAGGAACACTTTTACACTGTTGGTGGGACTGTAAACTAGTTCAACCATTGTGGAAGTCAGTGTGGCGATTCCTCAGGGATCTAGAACTAGAAATACCATTTGACCCAGCCATCCCATTACTGGGTATATACCCAAAGGACTATAAATCATGCTGCTATAAAGACATATGCACACGTATGTTTATTGCGGCACTATTCACAATAGCAAAGACTTGGAACCAACCCAAATGTCTAACAATGATAGACTGGATTAAGAAAATGTGGCACATATACACTGTGGAATACTATGCAGCCATAAAAAATGATGAGTTCATGTCCTTTGTAGGGACATGGATGAAATTGGAAATCATCATTCTCAGTAAACTATCGCAAGGACAAAAAACCAAACACTGCATGTTCTCACTCTTAGGTGGGAAATGAACAATGAGAACACATGGACACAGGAAGGGGAACACACTCTGGGGACTGTTGTGGGGTCGGGGGATGGGGGAGGGATAGCATTAGGAGATATACCTAATGCTAAATGACGAGTTAATGGGTGCGGCACACCAGCATGGCTCATGTATACATACGTAACTAACCTGTACATTGTGCACATGTACCCTAAAACTTAAAGTATAATAATAATAACAATAATAAAAGAAATTGCATAGGGAATAAAAACAAAAACAAAACAAAACAAAAGAACCCAGGTAAAGGTGGAAACCCATCTGCCATTGTGTTTTACATGGGACTCTCCTAAAGCATAATTCCTTATGTAAGTGCATTGGGCACACTCAGGCCACTCGGAGGAGGCAGGAAGTAGGATGCACAGGAGCCTCAAGCACTGGCTTCACCTGCACCAGCCATGTGGCTGAAAGCAATTATTTACTGCTCATGCTTTAGCTTCTCATCTGTGAAATATTTGGGAATATAGTTTGAAATAAGTCATCCAACTTAATTTTTTCAAGTAGATAGCCATTGCTATCAATAAAGTTTATTAAACTATCCTTTTCATACTAGATTGAACTATTACCTGTCATATATTAATTTTCTAATTACTCTGGAATGTATTATGATAGCCTCTATTTTGTCTCATTCACCTAAATGTATTTCTCTGGCTAATAAGCTATTTCAATTGTGTGGCTCTATTTAATAAATTTCCCCCTCACAGCTTTTATTTTTGATAATTTGTGACTGTTCATATAGTCTTGTATTAAAATTTAAGATAATTTTATCCAATATTCCCCCCAAAAAGCATTGGAATATTAATTAAAATTGAATTATATTTAAAGCTTGAAATAATTGAATTTTTATCATTTGTTTTCCCACTTAATGTTAAATGTCTCTTATTTGTCTTTCAATAAGTAATTTCTTCATGTTGATCCTATACATTTTTTGTTAAATTCATATCTAAATACTTTACAGCTTTATTGCTATTAATAATAGATTTTCTATCTCATATTACTAGAGAAGATGTTTGAAATTGTATATATTTTATATTCACTCACATTAATAAATAATCTTTGATTTTATACTTAAAGTTTTGATTTTTATAGTTTTTAAGAAGTAAGCCTTCTAGAACTTTGTGGGGATAAAATTTAATGATCGGCAAAAGAGGTCACTTCTTTTTTTCAAAAGCTATGCCAATGATTTCATTTTCTCGTCTTATATTCTATGTAATCTCTAGTCAAATGATAAATTATAAATGTGATAGTTTTAAAATATATTTTTGTGGGAAACTTGAGTTCTATTGATTCCTGTTCTTGTTTTCTATTTGTATAATCACATAATTTTTATTGATAGTCTGATTTTGGATCATATTTGCATGCTAGGATAAAATCCTGCTTGGTATTATTGCATTATAATTTTCCTATTTGGCTAGATTTAATTTGATTTTTTTTTTTTTTGGTGAGAAAGTCTCGCTTTGTTGCCCAGGCTGGAGTGCAGTGGTGCAATCTTGGCTCACTGCAACCTCCGCCACCTGGGTTCAAGCAGTTGTCCTGCCTCAGCTTCCTGAGTAGCTGGGATTACAGGTGCATGCCACCACACCTGGCTATTTTGTATTTTTAGTAGAGACAGGTTTTCACCATGTTGGCCAGGCTAGTCTCGAGCTCCTGACCTCAAGAGATCTACCTGCCTCGGCCTCCCAAAGTGCTGGGATTACAGGCATGAGCCACCACACCCAGCCTGATAATATTTTTATGTAGAATTTTTACACATGAGTCAGATTGGTCTACAGTTTTGTTTTTGTTTTGAGATGGAGTCTCACTCTGTAGCCCAGTCTGGAGTGCAGTGGCCGGGTCACTGCAACCTCCGCATCCGGGATCCTGGTTTGAGCAATTCCACCTCAGCCTCCCTGAGTAGCTGGGATTACAGACACACACCACCATGCCCAGATAATTTTTGTATTATTAGTAAAGACAGCATTTCACCATGTTGGCTAGGCTGGTCTTGAACTCCTGACTTTGTGATCTGCCCGCCTCGGCCTCCCAGAGTGCTGGGATTACAGGCATGAGCCACTGCGACCAACCTAGTTTCCTTTTTTATACTGACTTCATCAGCTTTTGCTGTTTAACTTGAATGCTGGCTTCATGAAATTGTTGCAGTATTCATGCTTTGTCTGGAATTGTTTAACATTGTAATTGGCTATTCGTGAAGCTATTTGCTTCTGGTATCTTTTGTAATGAAAAATTTTGACTCTCAATTTTTTAAATTGAATTGATCCATTGAAATTTTTAACTTATTTTTGGAATAATTTGTTAATTTATATCTTTTAACAAATAATCTTTTTCTGTAGGTTTTCAAATTTGTTGCCATAGAGTAGTTGCAGATAGTACTGTTACAATTATTTTAATCTCATTCACTTTCATGCTTATTTTCCTTATTTTGCCATTGATAATCTTGTATGATTTTGTTATTGCCGTATTAATTCTTTCCCTATCAGGCTCTTAAAGGTATTATCTATTTTTTGTTGCTTTTTCATTTTCTAAAGATGGATACAAAATTCCTTTATTTTAGCATTGTATCTTTAATACTAAGTACTTTTAAACCTATAAGTTTTTCTCTGAACTGCTTCAACTGAGTCCCATTGGTTTAATACGAGGTGTTCTGTTTTATTGCTTTATAAATATCTTGTCATTTCAGTTTTAATGTCCTCTTTGATTCAGGGATTATTTAGACTCTTTAAACTTTAATCAGTTAAGTTTTTATAATTCATCTTCTAATTTCTAATTTCATCAGATAAAGATCAGAGTAAACGGCCTAAAGAATTCTCAACTTTATTTTTAAAAATGGTAAGGTTTTCTTTGTGGTAAAATGCAAATTTATAAAGAAAAATATTTAGATATATTCTATCTATGACACTAAAAATTCTATACCTAGCTATTAAATAAAACTGTAGACTCTTCTATATTCCTTTTATTGTATAGTATATCTTATTCTGAAAAAAACATTAAAATATTTATTGTACTTTCATCAACATATTCTTGCATATCTAATAGTTTCTTTATACAATTAGCTGCATTGTCATTGTATGCATATAATTCATCATTGTTAAATCATCTTCATAAACTGTACTTATGATGCATCTACTTTTAAACTTATTTTTATTGGCAAAAATTGTATATATTTATGGTATACAACATGTTTTCATATCTATACATTGTAGAATCAATGTATCAATGTTAGTCAAGCTAATTAACTATGCATTACTTACATTTTGTGGTAAGAACACTTAAAATCTACTCTTAGCAATTTTCAAGTATATAATACGTTATTGTTAACTATATTCACCATGATAGTTCAGCATGATAGATCTGTTGAACTTATTCCTCTTGTCTAACTGGAGCTTTGTATCCTTTGATCAACATTTCCCTAATGCCCTCCCATTCCCACCCAAGCCCCTGATAAGCAATATCCTACTCTCTACTTCTATGAGTTTAGCTTTTTTAGACTCCACATCTAAGTGAGATCATGCAGCAGTATTCAACCTTCTGTATCTGGTTAATGTCAGTTAACATAATGTCTTCTAAGTTCATCCATGTTGTTACAAATGGCAGAATTTCCTTTTTCAAGGCTGAATAGTATTCCATTGTATATATCTATATCACATTTTCTTTATTCATTCATCTATCAATACATACTTTGGTTGATTCCATATCTTAGCTATTGTGAATAATGACACAATGAATGCGGCATGCAGATATCTCTTCAATAAACTGAATTTATTTCCTTTGGATATATACTCTTGCTGGATCATATGATTATTTTACTTTTAACTTTTTTAGGAAACCCCATACTGTTTTCCATAATGGCTGTACTAATTTCTACCAACAGTGTACAAGGGTTCCTTTTTCTCCACATCCTTGCCAACATTTGCTATCTTTTCTTTTTGGTAATAGCTATTCTAACAGATGTGAGGTGGTATCTCATTATGGTCATAATTTGCATTTCCCTGATTAGTGATATTAAGCATTTTTATATATAAAAAAAGTGACCATTTCTATGTTTTCTTTGGCTTAAATGTCTATTCAAGTCTTTTGCCCTTTGTTTGAGTTATTGTCTTACTATTGAGTTGTTTTAGTTCCCTGTATATTTTGGATATTAACCCCTTATCAGATGTATAGTTTGCCAATATTTTCTCCCATTCCACAGGTTGCCTCATTACTCTGTTTTCTTTGCTGTGTAGAAGCTTTTTAATTTGATACAATCCCATTTGTCTTTTTTTGTTTTTGTTGTTTGTGATTTGGGTCATATCCAAACAGTCATTTCCCAGACCAATATACCAAGAGGTTTTTTTTTCCGTTTTGTTTGTTTTTTGTTTGGTTTGGTTTTTTAGTAGTGTACAGTTCATGCCTTACATTTAGGTCTTTAATCCATTTTCAGTTGAATTTTATATATGACATGAGATAAGTGTCTAATTTCATTCTTCTGCATGTGGATATCCAGTTTTTCCAACACCATTTATTGAAGAGGCTGTCCTCTTACTGTGCGTTCCTGATACCTTTGTCAAAGGTCTATTGACTATAAATGCATGAGGTTTATTTCTGTGCTCTACATTCTGTGCTCTACGTGGTCTATTTGTCTGTTTTTATGTTAGGATCATGCTGTCTTTGTAGTAGATTTTGAGATTAGTAGTATGATGCCTCTAGTTTTGCTCTTTTTGCTCAGGGTTGCTTTGGCTACTTGAGGTCTTTCAGGGTTTTTTATTTCTGTGAAAAAATGTCAATGGAATTTTGATAGCAATTGTATTAAATCTGTAGATTAGATTGGGTAGTATGGACATTTTAACAATATTCTTCCAATCCATGAACACTGGATATTTTTCCATTTATCTGTGTTTTCTATTTCTGCCATCAGTGTTTTATAGTTTTTAGTATACAGATCTTTCACTTCCTTGGTTAAATTTATTCCTAAGTATTTTATTTTATTTTTGTAGCTATTGTAAACTGGATTGCTCTCTTCATTTCTTTTTCAGATTGTTCATAGTTACTATACAGAAACACTACTTATTTCTGTACATTGATTTTGTAGCCTGCAACTTTACTGAATTTGTTTAGTAGTTCTTAAGATTTTTTGGTGGAATGTTTATGGTTTTCTATATACAATTATGTGTCACTTAAGGGTAGAATGCATTATGAGAAATGCACTGTTAAGTGATTTTTGTCATTGTGTAAACATCATAGAGTATACTTACACAAAACTAGTTGGTAGAGTAAAAATAAGGTTTTCATTATGGCCTTATGGGGCCACCATTGTATATGCAATCTATCACTGACTGAAACATCATTATGTGGCACATGACTATATAAGATCATGTCATTTGAAAACAGGGACAATTTAGATTCTTCCTTTCTGGTTTGTATGCCTTTTATTTCTTTCTCCTTCATGACTGCTCTGGCCAGGACTTCCAGTACTATGTTGAATAGAAGTGGAGATGCTATTTTTTCTGATATTAATATAGCCACTCGTGGGAAGCCCATTGTTAAGTTTGTGACTCCCAAAGTGTCATTAGGTGTAGAAAACTACTATATGGCAGTATTAACATATAAACTATAAAACTTTCTATTTCTTGGATTATTTATTTAATTTCTCTAGAGTAAACCTCTCAGATTTTTGGCCTGGGAATATATTCTCTCTGGTCTGTATTTAGGGAGGTTGAGGATAGGATTATATACGAAGATATCTTTACCGGTAAATTTTTCTTCGTCAACCTCACTTTTTATTCCTGGCCTCGGTTACAACTGCTGAGTCTAAATCAGAATTAATCTGAGGTTCCCATGCAGAGAAGGAGAAGGGAAATTAATCTGAGAACATTTATTTGCTTAGGAAAGTTCAAGATCTTTTAGTACAAATACTTGTTAATATTCCTGAGGGCACAGGATTGGCAGAAGATGGAAGTTTGGCTGAAGAGCCAGGAAAATGTATTTTCTCTCCATTCGTCCGTCATAAGAAGGCTTCTGTAGAGATTACTAGTTGCCCCAACTTTTTCTTTTTCTTTCCAGACAACATGGTTGTTCCCAGTGCAATATAGGGACAATTAACAATGAGGCATTTTGGTTTCTATCAGGTTGTAAGCATGGAAAGATAGATTCTTCTCATGGTTCCATTATTGACTATGGGTCTATGATTGGAAATAGTACCTAGTGGTAAAAGATATGAGTTTAGACATAGACTTCATTGACTCAAATCCTGGTTCCATCATTTAGCAACTTTTGTACGCTTGGCCAAGTGTCTTCATTTCTATAAACTTCAGTCCTCAATTTAAGAGGATGGCTATAATTATGCCTATCTCAGGGTTAACATGAGGAGTAAATGATACAATGTGTTTGTGTTTAATACACCACCTGCCACCTAGAAACCTCTTAATAAGTTGTAGCCGTTGTTGCTACTATTATTAATATTGCTGCGTAACATCATGCTTCAGTTTTCTCATCTTAAGATGCAGTGGGTGGCAGTTAATTTAATTGCTATCTCCTTAGAAATGTGCACATGCAGATTTTCTCTGACAGCCTCTCTGGCTTAAATGTATTTACATCTATTTTAAATGTTGAGACATATAGTTCTTGTTGTCTGACATGGTATTAGTTTCATCCCATTATCAGCTCCCTGTGGTGCTCAATGCTTACCACTTACTAATTACTATAGCCCACCTAGTACTTAGAACACCACTCCTGTAGCTTCGTTTTCTCAGCAGCAATTGTCTGTTACACCCTTGACTAAAGGACTTGCGTTACATTTCTGGCCTTGAGGCACAGGAAGAGAGTGCCTCGAGGTTGAGGGAGTCCATGTTTTTTTGTTTATTTGTTTTTAATCTAAAACAAAATGAGAATTACAAAGGAACTCTGAACTTATACAAATCCCAAACAACACATTGGAATTTTGTTGGCCTTCACTAAGGAAGTAGAAAACCAGATTTATTTGTTGACAAAAGATGACAATAAAACACTGTAAAACTAAGAATGAGCACTTAGCTGAAGTCCATGAAGGGAGAAAGAAATGAGATTCAAATAAGCCTAAGAAAAGTTAAAGCAAAAATTATAAGGACAGAAGTGTGCAATATGCTAATGCTGTTTGTATTAATATGTCAAATAGGCATTTTTTTCTTTTAAAAATGCTCATAGGGATGTGACTAATATAAATTTTTAGACTAATCTAAAAACCATGTTTAATCACAGTTTAATGAATTAGGCAATAGTCATCAGTCTTATCTATACTTTATAGAGTCCAAGGCAAGTGCATCAGTCACAAAGTAAAACCAGCCATTTTGCAAAAGAGGACAGGCGTTGGAGTTAGGGCGGGCTCTGAAATCTGACTCTGTGATTTACTATCTTGGTGACTTCAGACATGTTTTTGTTTCACCTTTGAGCCCCAGTTTCCTCAATTATAAAATGTCAGAACAGCTACCTTAAAATATTGCTGCAGTGACTGGAGATAATGCTCATGGCTTAGAATATATAAGATAATTAAATGGCAGCTATTGAGACCAAAGGATCATGTGTCAGTACTGATGTGAGAAGTATACAGGTATTTAAATTTGTATTAAGATTTGTGTATCATCACCATGGAATACTATTTAGCCATATAAAGAAACGAGATTATGTCCTTTGCAGGGACATGGATGGAGCTGGAAGCCATTATTATCAGCAAACTAATACAGGAATGGAAAACCAAACACTGCATGTTTTCACTTACAAGTGGGAGCCAAACAATGAAAACACATGGACACATGGGGATGGATAACACCCACTGGAAACTGTCAGAGGGGCAGTGGGAGGGAAAGCATCAGGAAGAATAGCTCATGGATGCTGGGCTTAATACTTAGGTAATGGGTTAATCTGTACAGCAAATCACCATGGTACACGTTTACCTAAGTAACAAACCTGCACATCCTGCACATGTACCCCGGAACTTAAAGTTGAAAAAAAAATGATTTATTTGTGTATTGGGAGGAACTTAACCTTGCCTAAAGGGAGGTCTGGCTTATGCTCTCAGCTCCTGGGAGGTAATCTTCAAGCTCTTAGAATGTCCTGCCTCATAAAGATGTTTTCGTTTTTTTTAACCTGGGGGCCTTGGATCACACCAGATAATCTAACAGTATGACTGGAGGACAGTAGTCCTGAGTTGAGTGAGACTGAGTTCAGCCATGTGGGTGGCCAACCATGTCCACGTGACTGAGCCCCATATAAATTCTGGACTCGAAGCTCAGGTGAGTTTCTCCGGTGGGCCCTATTCCATGTGTACTATCAGACATAATTTTCAGGAGAAGCAAACACAGGCCATGACTCCAGAGGGAAAGGACAGCTGGAAGATCAGTGCTTGAAACTTTCCTGGACTCTGCATTGTACATCTATTCCCTTGGCTGATTTTGGTCTGTATTCTTTTGCTGTAGCAAACTGTGGCTCTGAGCATGATAGATTACAGTGAGTTCTACAAGTCCTTTTAATCAACAATCAAACCTAATGGTAGAATTGGTGAACTCTGGACCTGCAACTGGTGTTAGAAGTGAGAGTGGTCTTGGGAACCCAGAAATCTGCATTTGGTGTCAGAAGTGACAGTGATTTTGTGGATTGTTCCCTAACTTTCCTATTGGCTTTGAAACTTCCCTGTAAATCTAAAATTATTCCAACTAAAAAGTTTTTATTTAAAAGCAAAACTAAAAAGAACATAGAATCTAGATAGATAAAGCCAAAAGTCTTGGGCTTAATATGGGATATTAGGTAAAGGATTTTCAAAGCTAAGGAATGAAGCACCAAACAGCACCATCAAATTTCTCTGTCAGCAGTAACTTGACTTTACTACAACCACTAGTAATGCTGTCACCAGGGCTACTGCTGCCTCAGAAACATAACTTTGCGAACTCTGGAAAATAACCACCACTGCTGCTCCTGTCACCTGTACCAGCAAAAATAAGAGCCCCATTTACAGTAGACCAATCAAATGTACACTACCTGTAAAGAAAGCTTAGAATTTGAGTTCTGACATCTCCCTTGGGGAGGGATGACTTATTTTGTGGGTAGAGTATTTTGTGGAAAAGAGGTATAACCAAGTAGATGATAGAACAAATATATCAAAGAGGAATACAGAGGAATAACTTACTTATATATTATTAGAAAGATATTATTAACTACACAGAGAGGTAGAGTTGGCAAATAAAATAGCAATAAGAGATATTATTAGTTCACCATTTATTATGTGCCAAGCACTGTGAATGTACTGCCTCTTAACTTCCCAACCTCCCAGTATAGCAGGTATTACTATCCCCACACTATAAATGTCAAAACTGGAGTCAGAGAAGTTAAACATGACCAATATCACACAGCCAGCTGAGCTAACTGATTCCTCCCCTTCCTCATACTGCTGCTTTCAGCATGCCACCAAAAGAGATACCTGAAATTAGGTAAACATTTTTACATAAATGTAGAAAAGCTATATTTGAAGTTCATTTATATTCAGTTTTTCTGGAAGAATGATTTTGATTCTAAAATCTTAGTCAATGCCATGTGATCCAGGCATTGTTGTAGTAGAAATGTCTGAGTCCAGCTAAATGCTAATGAGTAAGAAGTCAAGAAAGGCGTCCACTGAGATGGTCACAGTGTGGAATGTTATACAGGTGATGTTCGACATGAAGGATCAGGAGGATCTATCTGGCTTCAGGAAGAGTATGGAGGTTCTTCTTTTTGGAGAAGGGAAGACTGAGTCAGGCCATCATCCCTCTGTTTAGCTCCTCATCTGGTGGAGCCTGCTGAGGCCATGGTGATGACACACAGTAAAAATGGCCTTGCCTGTTTTTACACTTACAACAAGTTTATCATTAGGAAATTGTTTATCTTTTACCTTGTGAACTGTCATTAGGTTTTTGCCAGAAACTTAAAATATATACTTCTATATTTAGCTGAAATATTACTGGTTGAAGATTATAAAAATTTGCAATAGAAATCTACATATGGGAAAATATGAAGGTGGCGGGATAATTATTTTGACTTGCCACATTTAAAAATTTCTCTTATCTGTGAAGATTTCAATGATACGGACTTACTTTTGCAAGTCTGTGGTATATGGTTCAGTATCTATGAACAGTGCTTTCTTTAGTATCTAAAAGAAAGTGTACCGGAGTGATCTATTTGGTAGGTAAATTATATCAGCTGATCCTCTGCTTAAAACCCTTCAATGGCTCTCCTTTGCTTTTAGAATAAAATCCAAATTTCATACCGCAGTGAAAATTACTTGCTTGCATTTTTATTTTATTTTCTGATTATAATCATATATAATTATGAAGTACACAGTGATGTTATGATATATATATATATACACACACACATATACATACAGTATGGAATGGTTGAATCAAGCTAATTAACATAGCCATCTTAAATAATTATTTATTGCCTACCATCTAACTGCAACTTTCTACCCTTTTACGAACATCTCCCCATTTACCCCACCCTTCAGACTCTGGAAACCAGCATTCTACTCTCTGCTTCTAAGAATTCCATTGTTTTAGATATTTCACATGTAAGGGAGAACATGTAGTTTTTGTCTTCCTCTTCCTGGCTTATTTCAATTAATATAATGTTCTCCAAGTTCATCCACGTCATTGAAAAATGGCAGAATTTCCTATTTCTCAAGGCTGAATAGTATTCCATTGGGTAAATCTACATTTTCTTTATCCATTCATCTGTTGCTGGATACTTAGATTGACTCTATAACTTGGCTATTGTAAATAACACTGCAATGAACAGGGGAGTGCAAATACCTTTGACACATAGTAATTTCAAGCTCTTAGAATATTTACCCAGAAGTGGGATTGCTGGATCATACAGTAGTTATATTTTTGGTGTTTTCAGGACCTTATATATTATTTTCCATAATGGCTGTGCTAATTTATATTCCCATCAACAGTGTGCAAGGGTTTCCTTTTCTCTACATTCTAATCAACATTTGTTATTCATATTTTTCATGGAAATAAAAAGACAGCTGCCACACCATTCTGAGATGTATGAAGTAAAATTTCATTGTGGTTTTAATTTGCATTTCCCTAATGATTAGTGATGTTAAGCATTTTTTTCACATACTGGTTGGCCATTTGTATGTCTTCATTTGAGAAATATCTATTCAGGTCCTTTGCCCATTTTTAAATCAGGTTATTTGTTTTTTGCTATTGAGTTTGAGTTCCTTATGTTTTTGCATGTTAACCCCTTACTAGCTGTGTTGCTTACAATATTTTCTCCCAATCTGTAGATTATCTCTTCACTCTGTTGATTTCTTTGCTGTACAAAAGCTATTACTTTGATTAAAATCCCAATTGTCTTTCTTTGCTTTTGTTGCCTGAGCTTTTGGGGTCAAATCCGAAAAAAATACTGCCCACATAAATGTCATATAGTTTTTCTCCTATGTTTTCTTTTAATATTTTTATAGTTGTAGGTCGTTCATATAAGTCCCTAAACCATTTTTAGTTGATTTTATTATGGGGTGAGATAGGATCCAATTTTATTCTGTGTAGTTTTTGTGATTGCCTAGCTTTTTCAGCACTCTATTGAAGAGACTTTCCTTTCCCCATTGTGTGTTCTTGGAACCTCTGTCAAAAATCAATTGAGTATAAATGCATAGGTTCATCTCTGGGAGCTCTATTCTGGTCCATTGGCTGCTGTTTTTGTTTTGATGGCAGCGCCATGCTGTTTTAATTACTATAGCTTTGTAATATAGTTTGAAGTCAGGTAGTGTGATGTCTCTGGCCTTTTTCTTTTTGTTCATGATTGCCTTGGATATTCAGGATTTTTGTGGTTCCATATGAATCTTAGGGTTTTTCTATTTCTGTGAAAAATGACATGAGAATTTTGATTGTATTGCATTTATAGAAAATTTGGGGTAGTATGGACATTTTAACAGTATTCTTTCAATCTGTAAACATAGAATATCTTTCAATTTATGTCTTCTTGAGTTTCTTATATCAACAGTTTATAGTGCTCAGTGTACACATTTTTATTTTGTAGCTGTTATAATAAATGGGATTATTTGGCCAGGTGCAGTGGCTCATGCCTTTAATCCCAGTACTTGGGAAGGCTGAAGCAGGCGGATCACTTGAGGTCAGGAGTTCCAGACCAGCCTGGCCAACATGGCAAAACTTCATCTCTACTAAAAATACAAAAATCATCCAGACATGATGGTGCCTGTAGTCCTAGCTACTCGGGAGGCTGAGGCAGGAGAATTGCTTGAACTGGGGAGGTGGAGGTTGCAATGAGCTGAGATAGCACCACTGCACCCCAGCCTGGGCGACAGAGTGAGATTCTGTCTCAAAAAAAAAAAAAAAAAAAAAAAAAAAAAAAAAAAAAGGTGGGGGAGATTGTTCTCTTGATTTCTTTTTTGGATAGTTGGTTAGTTCATAAGAATGCTACTGATCTTTGTATGTTGATTTTTTTTTTTTTTTTTTTTTTTTTTTTTTTTTTTTTGAGACGGAGCCTTGCTCCGTTGCCCAGGCTGGAGCAGGGTGACGTGATCTCAGCTCACTGCAAGCTCCACCTCCCTGGTTCATGCCATTCTCCTGCCTCAGATTCCCGAGTAGCTGGGACTACAGGCACCCATCACCACACCCGGCTAAATTTTTCTGCATTTTTAGTAGAGACGGGATTTCACCGTGTTAGCCAGGATGGTCTCGATATTCTGACCTCGTGATCCGCCTGCCTTGGCCCCCCAGAGTGCTGGGATTACAGGCATGAGCCACCACGCCTGGCATGTATGTTGATTTTTATATCCTGAAACATGATTGATTTTTTTGTTATCAGTTCTATAATAGTGTTTTGGTAGAGTTCTTAGGATTATCTATGTATAAGATCATGTCTTCAACAATTTTGCTACTTCCTTTCCTATTTTTGAATGCCTTTTACTTATTTCTGTTGCCTAATTGCTCTGGCAAAAACCTCTATTACTATATTATATAGAGAAGTGATGAGAATGAGCATCTTTGTCTTGCTCCTGATCTTAGAGGAAAAGCTTTCACCTACTTCCTTCCTTATGTGGATGCCTTTTAGTTTTTCTCTTGTCTAATTGCTCTGGCAACGCTATGTTTAATAGAAGTGGTAAGAGTAGGCATCCTTGTCTTGTTCCAAAACTTAGAGAAAAGGGCTTTGTTACTGTTGAACATAAAGTTAGTTGTGGGCTTGTCATATATGGCCTTTATTGTTTTGAGGTATATTTCTATACCTGATGTGTGAGGAGTTTGTATCGTGGAAGATGTTGAGTTTTGTCAATTTTTTTTCTGCCTCTAATGAGATGACCATATGGTTTTTGTCCTTCATTCGGTTAACATGATGTATCACACTTACAGATTTGTATATGTTGAACCACATTTTAATGTGTTGTTAAATTTGGTTTGCTAGTATTTTGTTGAGGATTTTTGTGTCTATGTTCATTAAGGTTACTGCACTGTAATTTTCTTTTTTTATAATGTTTTTGCTGGCTTTGATATCAAGGTAATGGTAGCCTCACACAAAATGCTTGGAAGTGTTTCTTCCTCTTCAATTATCTGGGAGAGTTTGAGAAGGGTTGGTATTAGATCTTCTTTAAAGGTTTGGTGAGATTCAACAGTGAAACCATCAGGTTCTGGGTTTTTCTGTGATGAGAGATTTTTGTTACTGATTCCATTTCCTGACTTGTCATTGGTCTTTGAAGGATTTTTTTTATTTCTTATTGATTCAGTAGTGGTAGGTTACATGTGTCTAGGAATTTATCCATTTTTTCTAGGATGTCCAATTTGTTGGTATATGATTGCTCATAGTAATATCTTATGATTCTTTGTGATACGGATTTTATAATATCTCCTTTTTCACTTCTGACTTTATTTGTATCTTCTCTTTTTTTCCTAGTCTAGGTAAGAATTTGTCAGTTTTGTTTTCAAAAAGCCAGTGTTGGAAGGAGGGGAGACAGTTTGATCAATGGGTACAAAATTACACTTACATAAGAGGAATAAGTTCTGGTGTTACATTGCACAGTAAGGTGATGATAGTTAACAGTAAGACATTGTATATTACAAAAAAGTGAAAAAAGAGGCTTTTGGATGTCCTCATCACAAAGAAATGATAAATGAATGAGGTGACAGATATGCTGAATATACTGATTTGTTCATTATGTAACATATATGTATTGATGCATCAAATTGTACCCCCATAGATATCTGCAATGACAATGTGTGAATACAACAATTTAATAATTTAAGTTTTTAAAACCAACTCTTGGCTGGGCACAGTGGCTCACGCCTGTAATCCCAGCACTTTGGGAGGCTGAAGCGGGCAGATCACGAGGTCAGGAGATCAAGACCATCCTGGCTAACACGGTGAAACCCCATCTCTACTAAAAATACAAAAAATTAGCCAGGCGTGGTGACAGGCGCCTGTAGTCCCAGCTACTGGGGAGGCTGAGGAAGGAGAATGGCATGAACCCGGGAAATGGAGCTTGCAGTGACCCGAGATCACACCACTGCATTCCAGCCTGGGCGACAGAGCAAGACTCCATCTCAAAAATAAATAAATAAGATAAATCAAATAAAATTAAGTTAAAAAAACCAACTCTTGGCTGGGCGCGATGGCTCATGCCTGTAATCCCAGCACTTTGGGAGGCCGAGGCAGGTGGATCACGAGGTCAGGAGATCGAGACCATCCTGGCTAACACAGTGAAACCCCGTCTCTGCTAAAAATACAAAACAATTAGCCAGGCATGGTGGTGGGCGCCTGTAGTCCCAGCTACTGGGGAGGCTGAGGCAGGAGAATGGTGTGAACCCGGGAGGCAGGCTTGCAGTGAGCCAAGATCGCACCACTGCACTCCAGCTGGGCAACAGAGCAAGACTCCGTCTCCAAAAAAAAAAAACCAACTCTTGATTTCATTGATTTTTTTTAAATTGTTTTTCTATATATTTTATTCCTTCTCTGGTGTTTATTTTCTTCCCTCTACTGACTTTGGGCTTAGATTGTTTTCTAGTTTCTTGAAGTATAATGTTAGGTCATCTATTGTAGATTTTTCTTCTTTTTTGAGATAGAAATTTATTGCCATAAATTTGCCTCTCAGAACTTATTTTGCTGCATCCCATAGGTTTGATATGTTGTGTTTCCATTTCTGTCTGGCTCAAGATATTTTTTGATTTCTTTTTTTCTTCTTTGGCACATTAGATATTTAGTAGCCTGTTGTTTAATTTCCACATACTTGTGTGTTTTCCAAGATTTCTTATGTTATGGATTTTGTAACTTGATACTATCATCTTCAGAAAATTTTGTTCAGACATGTTTTATTTCTTTTGTATTTGAGACGGAGTCTCACTCTGTTTCCCAGACTGGAGTGCAATGGTACGATCTCAGCATACTACAGCTTCTGCCTCCCAGGTTCAAGCAATCTTCCACCTCAGCCTCCTGAGTAGTAGATATGCAACACCATGCCCAGCTAATTTTCATATTTTTAGTAGATACAGGGTTTTACCATGTTGGCCAGGCTGGTCTCAAACTCCTGACCTCAGGTGATCTGCCCACCTTGGCCTCCCAAAGTGCTGGGATTACAGGTGTGAGCCACCAGGCCCAGCACATTTTGCTTCTTAATATATGATTTATCTTGGAGAAAGTTCCAGGTACCCTTGAGAAAAATGTGTATTCTGTTGATGTTGCATAGAATGTTCTGTATACATCTGTTAGGCACATTTGGTCTAAAGTATAGTTCAAGTCCGATGTTTCCTTATTTTTTTTTAATTATACTTTAAGTTCAGGGATACATGTGTATAACGTGGAGGCTTGTTAATAGGTATACATGTGTCATGGTGGTTTGCTTCACCTATCAACCTGTCATCTATATTTGGTATTTCTCCTAATGCTATCCCTTGCCTAGCCCCCAACCCCGCAACAGGCCTTGGTGTGTGATGTTCCCCTCCCTGTGTCTATGTGTTCTCATTGTTCAACTCCCACTTATGAGTGAGAACATGGGGTGTTAGGTTTTCTGTTTCTATGTTAGTTTGCTGAGAATGATGGTTTCCAGCTTCATCCATGTCCACGAAAAGGACATAAACTCACCCTTTTATGTGGCTGCATAGTATTCTGTGGTGTATATGAGCCACATTTTCTTTATCCAGTGTATCACTGATGGGCATTTGGGTTGGTTCCAAGTCTTTGCTATTGTGAACAGTGCTTCAGTAAACATATGTGTGCATGTGTCTTTATAGTAGAATGATTTGTAGTCCTTTGGGTTATAATCCCAGTAATGGGATTGCTGGGTCAAATGGGGTATTTATGGTTCTAGATCCTTGAGGAACTTCCACACTGTCTTCCACAATGGTTGAACTAATTTACACTCCCACCAATGGTGTAAAAGCATTCCTATTTCTCCATACCCTCTCCAGCTTTGTTCTTTCCTTTTTGATGGCCATTTTAACTGGCGTGAGATGGTATGTCATTGCGGTTTTGATTTGCATTTCTCTAATGACCAGTGGTGATGAGCTTTATTTCATGTTTGTGGGCCGCATAAATGTCTTTTGAGAAGTGTCCGTTCGTATCCTTCACCCACTTTTTGATGGGGTTGGTTTTTTCCTGCAAATTTGTTTAAGTTCTTTGTAGTTTCTGAATATTAGCCCTTTGTCAGATAGATGGATTGCAAAAGTTTCTCCCATTCTGTAGGTTGCCTATTCACTCTGATGATAGCATCGTTTGCTGTGCAGAAGCTCTTTAGTTTAATTAGATCCCATTTGTCAATTTTGGTTTTTGTTGCCATTGCTTTTGGTGTTTCAGTCATGAAGTCTTTGCTCATGCCTATGTCTTGAATGTTATTACCTAGGTTTTCTTCTAGGGTTTTTATGGTTTTATGTCTCATGTTTAAGTCTTTTTTTTTTTTTTTTTTTTTTTAGGTGAAATCTCTGTCACCCAGGCTGGAGTGCAGTGGTGTGACCTCAGTTCATTGCAACCTCCACTTCCCAGGTTCAAGCAATTCTCCTGACTTAGCTTCCCAAGAAGCTGGGACTACAGGTGCCCCCCACCATGCCTAGCTAATTTTTGCATTTTTAGTAGAGATAGGGTTTCACCACGTTAGCCAGGCTGATCTTGGACTCCTAACCTCGTGCTCCACCTGCCTCAGCCTCCCAAAGTGCTGGGATTACAGGCATGAGCCACCATGCCCAGCATATTTAAGTCTTTAATCTATCTTGAGTTAATTTTTGAATAAGGTGTGAGGAAGGGGTCCAGTTTCAGTTTTCCACATGTGGCTAGCCAGTTTTCCCAGCACCATTTATTAAATAGGGAATCCTTTCCCCATTTCTTGTTTTTGTCAGGTTTGTCAAAGATCAGATGGTTGTAGATGTGTGGCATTATTTCTGAGGCCTCTGTTCTGTTCCATTGGTCTATATATCTGTTTTGGTACCAGTACCATGCTGTTTTGGTTACTGTAGGCTTGTACTGTACTTTGAATTCAGGTAGCATGATGCCTCCTGTGTTCTTTTTGCTTAGGATTGTCTTGGCTATACAGGCTCTTTTTTGGTTCCATGTGAAATTTAAAGTAGTTTTTTTCTAATTCTGTGAAGAAAATCAATGGTAGCTTGATAGGGATAACATTGAATCTGCAAATTACTTTGGGCAGTATGGCCATTTTCACGATATGGATTCTTCCTATCCTTTTTTTGAATCTCACTCTGTTGCCTAGGCTGGAGTGCAGCGGCGCAATCTTGGCTCACTGCAACCTCCGCCTCCTGGGTTCAAGCGATTCTCCTGCCTCAGCCTCCTGAGTAGCTAGGATTACAGGCACATACCACCATGCCCAGCTAATTTTTATATTTTTAATAGAGACAGGGTTTCACCATGTTGGTCAGGCTGATCTCAAACTCCTGACTTCGTAATCTGCCAACCTTGGCCTCCCAAAGTGCTGGGATTACAGGCGTGAGCCACCTCTCCTGGCCGATTCTTCCTATCCATGAGTGTGGAATGTTCTTCCATTTGTTTGTGTCCTCTCTTATTTCCTTGAGCAGTGGTTTGTAGTCCTCTTTGAAGAAGTCCTTCACATCCCTTGTAAGCTGTATTCCCAGGTATTTTATTCTCTTTGTAGCAGTTGTGAATGGGAGTTCACTCATGATTTGGCTCTCTATTATTGGTGTATAGGAATGCTTGTGATTTTTGCAATTGATTTTGTATCCTGAGACTTTGCTGAAGTTGCTTATCAGCTTAAGGGGATTTTGGGCTGAGATGATGGGGTTTTCTTTTTTTTTTTTTTTTTTGAGATGGAGTCTCGCTGTGTTGCCCAGGCTGGAGTGCAGTGGCGCGATCTCAGCTCACTCACGGGTTCATGCCATTCTCCTGCCTCAGCCTTCCGAGTAGCTGGGACTACAGGTGCCCACCACCAGGCCCGGCTAATTTTTTTTGTATTTTTAGTAGAGACAGGGTTTCACTGTGTTAGCCAGGGTGGTCTCAATCTTCTGACCTCATGATCCACCAGCCTCGGCCTCCCAAAATGCTGGGATTACAGGCGTGAGCCACCACGCCTGGCAGATGGGGTTTTCTTAATATACAATCATGTCATCTGCAAACAGACAATTTGACTTTCTCTCTTCCTATTTGAATACCATTTATTTCTTTCTCTTGCCTGATTGCCCTGGCCAGAACTTCCAATACTATGTTGAATAGGAGTGGTGAGAGAGAACATCCTTGTCTTGTGCAGGTTTTCAAAAGGAATGCTTCCAGCTTTTGCCCATTCAATATGATATTGGCTGTGGGTTTGTCATAAATAGCTCTTATTATTTTGAGAAGTTCCATCAATACCTAGTTTGAGAGTTTTTAGCATGAAGAGGTGTTGAATTTTGTCAGTGGTCTTTTCTGCATCTATTGAGATAATCATGTGGTTTTTGTCATTGGTTCTGTTTGTGATGGATTATGTTTATTGATTTGCATATGTTGAACCAGGCTTGCATCCCAGGGATGAAGCCGACTTGAGCATGGTGGATGAGCATTTTGATGTGCTGCTGGATTCAGTTTGCCAGTATTTTACTGAGGATTTTCATATCCATGTTCATCAGGGATATTGGCCTGAAATTTTCTTTTTTTGTTGTGTCTCTGCCAGGTGTTGGTATCAGAATGATGCTGGCATCATAAAATGAAAGAGGAAGGAGTCCCTCTTTTTCTATTGTTTGGAATAGTTTCAGAAGGAATGGTACCAGCTCCTCTTTGTACCTCTGGTAGAATTCAGCTGTGAATCCGTCTGGTCCTGGACTTTTTTTGGTTGGTAGGCTATTATTGCCTCAATTTCAGAACTTGTTATTGGTCTATTCAGGGATTCAACCTCTTCCTGGTTTAGTCTTGGGTGGGTGTGTGTGTCCAGAAATGTATCCATTTCTTCTAGATTTTCCAGTTTATTTACACATAAGTATTTATAGTATTCTCTGATGGCAGTTTGTATTTCTGTGCAATCAGTGGTGATATCCCCTTTATCATTTTTGTGTCTATTTGACTATTGTCTTTTCTTCTTTATTTGTCTGGCTAGTAGTCTGTTTTGTTAATCTTTTGAAACAACCAGCTCCAGCCAGACACAGTGGCTCATGCCTGTAATCCCAGCACTTTGAGAGACTGAGGCAGGTGGATCACGAGGTCAGGAGATCGAGACCATCCTGGCTAACATGGTGAAACCTCATCTCCACTAAAAATACAAAAAATTAGCTGGGCATGGTGGTGCATGCCTGTAGTCCCAGCTACTTGGAATGCTGAGGCAGGAGAATTGCTGGAACCTGGGAGGTGGAGGTTGCAGTCAGTGAGATTGTGCCACTTCACTGTAGCCTGGGCAACAGAGCGACACTGGGTCTCAAAAACAAAAAAAAAAGTACAGAAAGAATAAAAGAATAAAAAGTTTCTGTAATCATTGATTTTTTTTTTTTTTTTTTTTTTTTTTTTTACGGAGTGTTGCTCTCACCCAGGCTGGAGTGCAGTGGCGTAATCTTGGCTCACTGCAAGCTCCGCCTCCCAGGTTCCAGCAATTCTCCTGCCTCAGCCTCCCAAGTAGCTGGGACTACAGGTGCCCGCCACCACGTCCAGCTATTTTGTATTTTTTAGTAGAGATGGGGTTTCACCGTGTTAGCCAGGATAGTCTTGATCTCCTGACCTCGTGATCCGCCCGCCTTGGCCTCCCAAAGTGCTGAGCCACCACACCCAGCCAATTGTTTTATTTTTTTTTTAAGGGTTTTTCATGTTTCTGTATCCTTCAGTTCTGCTCTAATCTTAGTTATTTCTTGTCTTTGCTAGCATTTGAATTTGTTTGCTCTTGGTTCTCTAGTTCTTTTAATTGTGATGTTAGGGTGTCAATTTTAAATCTTTCCTGCTTTCTCCTGTGGGTATTTAGTGCTATAAATTTCCCTGTACACACTGCTTTAGCTGTGTCCCAGAGATTCTGGTACATTGTATCTTTGTTCTCATTGGTTTCAAACAACTTATTTATTTCTGGCTTAATTTCCTTATTTACCCAGCAGTCATTTGGAAGCAGGTTGTTCAGTTTCCATGTAGTTGTGTGGTTTTGAGTGAGTTTCTTAACCTTGAGTTCTAATTAGATTGCACTCTGGTCTGAGAGACTGTTTGTTATGATTTCTGTTCTTTTGCATTGACTGAGGAGTGTTTTACTTCCAATTATGTGGTCGATTTTAGAATAAGTGCTATGCGGTGCTGAGAAGAATGCATATTCTGTTGATTTGGGATGGAGAGTTCTGTAGATGTCTATTAGGTCTGCTTGGTCCAGAGCTGAGTTCAAGTCCTGAATATCCTTGTTAATTTTTTGTTTTGTCGATCTGTCTAATATTGACAGTGGGGTGTTAAAGTCTCCCACTATTATTGTGTGGCAGTCTGGGTTTCTTTGTGGGTTTCGAAGTACTTGCTTTATTAATCTGGGTGCTCCTGTATTGGTTGCATATATATTTAGGATGGTTAGCTCTTCTTGTTGCATTGATCCCTTTACCATTATGTAATGCCCTTCTTTGTCTTTTTTGATCTTTGTTGGTTTAAAGTCTGTTTTATCAGAGACTAGGATTGCAAACCCTGCTGTTCTTGCTTTCCATTTGCTTGGTAAATATTCTTCCATCCCTTTATTTTGAGCGTGTGTATGTCTTTGCACATGAGATGGGTCTCCTGAATACAGCGCACTGATGGTTCTTGACTCTTTATCCAATTTGTCAGTCTGTGTCTTTTAATTAAGGCATTTAGCCTGTTTACATTTAACTTTAATATTGTTATGTGTGAATTTGATCCTGTCATTATGATGCTAGCTGGTTATTTTGTTTGTTAGTTGATGCAGTTTCTTCATAGCGTCAATCGTCTTACAATTTGGTATGTTTTTGCAGTGGTTGATACCAGATTTTCCTTTCCATATTTAGTGCTTCCTTCAGGAGTTCTTGTAAGGCAGTCCTGGTGGTGACAAAAATCTCTCAGCATTTGCTGGTCTATACATGTTTTTATTTCTCCTTTGCTTGTGAAGCTTAATTTGGCTGGATATGAAATTCTGGGTTGAAAATTCCTTAAGAATGTTGAATATTGGCCCCTACTCTCTTCTGGATTGTAGGATTTCTGCATAGAGATCCGCTGTTAGTCTGATGGCCTTCCTTTGTGGGTAACCCGACCTTTGTCTCTGGCTGCCCTTAACATTTTTTCCGTCATTTCAACCTTGGTGAATCTGACAATTATGTGTCTTGGTGTTGCTTTTGTGAGGAGTATCTCTGTGCTGGTCTCTGTATTTCCTGAGTTTGAATATCAGCCTGTCTTGCTAGGTTGGGTAAGTTCTCCTGGATAATATCCTGAAGAGTGTTTTCTAACTTAGTTCCATTCTCCCCATCACTTTCAGGTACACCAATCAAATATAATCAATCAAATACCAATCAAACCTCTTTTTGGAGGCCCCAGCAGACAAGAGTCCAGCTGCCCACATCAGTAACCCCTCATCAACATACACTTTAGTGACTCTCTTTCTTCACTGTCACACTTCTCCATCCCCTTCACCATGCTTCCACCACCCACCTCCCCCATAAATTCTTGCACCTAAATGTCATCCATCAACACTGTGTTGCTCTTTCGGTACAATTGTTTGCTGCTCATCGCTGCTTATACTACCGAGACAATGGCACTGCAGTTCTAGGAAACACACGACCATTTTATTGTCCTGGCTTGATGTTTTTGTCACGTCGAGTTCTTCCCCAATCTACATTGAATTCCAAGACCCTTTCAGCCCACATTCTCTCTGATAGAGCTCAAGTAGTCTCAGTTGGAACAACAACAGATTTTATACACAGATTAGTTTTACATACTGATTTATGAAGGATTAGTGGTCATAAATATATAACCACATCCTATAAGCAACAGAGTCTTTGAATGGTTTTTAAGCAAGGAATAACATGAATTTTGTTTTACAAAAATCACTCTGGAAGCTAAAGTGGAACATGGGATGAAGGAGGGTAAGAATGAAGATAAAAAGCAAGGAGGCCATTTATAATAAACCAGTTAAGAAAATGAATTCAGGGAATACAATTGGTGACCAGGAGACAGATTAGAGAGAAATCATAGTACAGTATTCTTAAAATACTCTACTATGCACCTAGAGACAGTAAGCACAAATGTCTCTAGGTGCCATAGACATTTGGTGACATCAAGTTTTTGTTTATATTCAAAATTATGAGTTCTACAAAAGGAAAATTAATAACAATAAACAACATATCACAGTCTACAACTGCCTCAAATGGTCTCTAGAGCTGGGACTTAACTTCTTAGGGAGTGCTATGAAAGAGTTTTCCAGAATCTGGAAACTACTGATGGTATGTATGTGTAATTATGTGTACTTTTGTGGAGAGATGGTTCATAGCTTTACAAATACTCCAATGGGTCCAAGACTCAAAAGAGAAAGCTTTAGCCCAAGAAATGAGACAGATTTCAAACACCATTCCTTCTCATTGAAGCCTGTAAGCCAGCTGTTGGTGCATGTTATGCAGAGCTTCTTCAGAATGGAGAGTAACTAAGCCCTGCAACATGCAAGTTTACACTGATAAAATTCTAATCAGTGAAGAAGACAAGGCCTGGATATTAAGGCAGGAAAGTATTTGGCAGTAACTGATAGGAAAGTGTGAGATGGAGATACAGCACAAAGGCCTTCTTAAGTTTATGTCAAGTACCTCCATCAAAGCTGACTGAGAAAATCAGCTTGGGTGCAGTGTCTCATGTCTGTAATCCCAGCACTGTGAGAGGCCAAGGCAGGAAGATCACTTGAGCTCAGTATTGGGGGAATTTGCCTCCAATATTTCAATGTAGTTTCTTTCTATTTTCCATAAGTGTCGGCCGGCTGAGAAATAAAAAGAGACAGTACAAAGAGAGGAATTTTACAGCTGTGCCACCAGGGGTGACATCACATATCAGTAGGACCATGATGCCCGCCCAAGCCTCAAAACCAGCAAGTTTTATTAAGGGTTGCAAAAGGAGAGGGGGTGTAAGAACAGGGAGTAGGTACAAAGATCACATGCTTCAAAGGGCAAAAAGCAGAACTACTGATAAGGGTCTAACAAAGATCACATGCTTCTGAGGGAATAGGACAAAGGGCAAAAGCAGAACTGCTGATAAGGGTCCAACAAAGATCACAAGACAAAGGGCAAAAGCAGAACTAATGATAAGGGTCTATGTTAAGTGGTACACGTATCATCGTGATAAACATCTTAAACAACAGAAAACAGGGTTTGAGAGCAGAGAACTGGTCTGACCACAGATTTACCAGGGCGGAGTTTTTCCCCACCCTAGTCAGCCTGAGGGTACTGCAGGAGACCAGCGCATATCTCGGTCTTTATCTCAAACGCATAAGACAGACATTCCCAGAGCGGCCGTTTATAGACCTCCCCCCAGGAATGCATTCCTTTCCCAGGGTATTAATATTAATATTCCTTGCTAGGAAAAGAATTTAGCAATATCTCTCCTACTTGCACGTCCATTTATAGGCTCTCTGCCAGAAGAAAAATATGGCTCTTTTTGCCCAACCCCGCAGGCAGTCAGACCTTAGGATTGTCTTTGTTCCCTAAAAATCGCTATTATCCTGTTCTTTTTTCAAGGTGCACTGATTTCATATTGTTCAAACACACATGTTTTACAATCAGTTTGTACAGTTAACACAATTATCACAGTGGTCCTGAGGTGACGTACATCCTCAGCTTATGAAGATAACAGGATTACGAGATTAAAGATAGGCATAAGAAATTATGAAAGTATTATTTGGGAACTGATAAATGTCCATGAAATCTTCACAATTTATGTTCCTCTGTGACGGCTCCAGCTGGTCCCTCCGTTCAGGGTCCCTGACTTCCCGCAACAGCCCAGGAACTTGAGACCAGCCTGGGCAACATAATGAGACCCCATCTAGAATAAAAACAAAAATTAGCTGGGTACAGTGGCACACTTAGATCCAGTTCTTAGGAGGTAGAGACAGGAGGACTGCTTGAGCCCAGGAGGCTGCGGCTTCAGTGAGCCATTGTTACACCACTGCACTCCAGCCTGAGTGACAGAGTGAGAACGCCTCTCTTAAAAAAAGAGGAAAATAAATAAGCACAGGCTTACAGGCTTTACAGAATGGGTGAGGATAAACGAGAGCTGTTTTCAAATATGGGAGGGGAAGATGGAAGCAGTATCAATGCCTAAGGGGCCAAAAAGTGACCAGAAAAAATGCTATTGGTCAAAGCTATACTAGCCCACATGGTGCTTTGCGGATTTTAAAAAGCCTCCCTGCTTTTTCCAAGGGGATGCCATCTTGAGACAGGGCCCACAGCTTAGTGTGAGGCATCCAGACTGGATTCCAGACCCCACCAACCTACTCAGCTTGCTGTTTAGTGCAGGGCTACACCTGCACAGCAGTACACATGGCCCTGCCTCTAGCCTACATGGACATTTGGGTCAGCATATCCACAGCCCTCCTGCCACATCCTTGCAACATTCCCTAGCCATTCCCTTCTCTACACCCAGCTCTTCAGACCCCTAACCCCTATCAGAGCCATGCTAGATATTCCCTACACCCTTCCCATTATCTAGACAAAAAGTTTGTTTACTCATTATCACCCTCTAACAGGCTTCTTAGCCAGGTCTTCCAACATCTTCCCAACCTCGCCCTTCTCAAGGCCACCTCTATTACATTTACACCCTGTTGTTGAGATCATCCCTAATATTATGCACCCATGATTTTCCCAGAAGCCTCTCTTCCCTTTTCTCATTCTTTTTTTCTTCACATTTCTCTCTTGCTTTCCTGATGTGTGTTATGTGAGCATTTCTTTGCCACCCATTGGTGTCTGCCATTTCTTCCCCTGTGGTCTAGTTTAGTATGGTGGTGTTTTGCAGAAGAGGATGGTTCTCCAGCAAAGGCCCCACCCTCAAGCCTGGATCCCATGGCCCTAGGTGAGAAGTATTCTTGTTTTTGTGCCCAAAAAGTTGCCTTTTGGCCTGCCATGCCCCCTATCCTGTACCCACATAAACTCCAAATCCCAGACTCCAGAAGCAGCAGACAAGGAGACAAACAGTAGAACAACACAGAGAAAGAGAAGGAATGTCTGGAGGAGTTCAGGTGGGGACAGTTAGAGAATCAGCCACTGGACGGCCAAACTCCAGGGGAAGATAATCTTCCCACTACATCCCTTGTCCAGCTCCCCATTCGTCCTGCTGAGAGCCACCTCCACCACTCAGTAAAACTCCCACATTCATGCTTCAAGTCTGTGTGTTTCTCAATTCTTCCAACACGCTGGACAAGAGCTCAGGATACAGAAAGCTGTCACACTGGCCCCCTGCCTTTGCAAAAAGGCAGAGGGCCCACTGAGCTGGTTAACCCTTAAGCCATCCCTGGACAGTGAGGCTAAAAGAATGCACTGTAACGTGTCCACTTGGGCTTTGGAAGTCAGAGACACCCACCCATAGATGCTGCTGTGGGGCTGGAGCTCAAAAGCACTCACCCCAGTTCCTGCACCTGCCTGTGTGCCACCTCTCTGGTAAGGGGTTTAAGCTTGCAGCTGCTGAACAGAGAACCACACCCCTGTCACACCTCCTGTGGCGGGGGCCAGAGAACTCTCCCATTTCACTAGGACCCTCATGGCAGTTACACTGCCAAGGTCTGCAAGATCCTCTGTTGCTCCTAACTAGAGCTAGGCTGTCAATGTTCAACGTCAAAGGGGCTGATGTCTGCCCCAGGGGGTGTCATCTGCCATTGATGCTGACACTCATACTGCTAGCATCTTAGGCTGTCAACATCTCATTATCCTTTTATCTTTTTATTTTTTATTTTGAGGCAAGGTCTTGCTCTGACACCCAGGCTAGAGTGCAGTGGCAGGACCACAGCTCATTTGTAGCCTTGGCCTCCTGGGCTGAAGCAATCCTCCTGCCTCAGCCTCTGAAGTAGCTGGGTCTACAGGTGTGCACCACTGCATCCAGCTTCACCATTCTTTTCAATATATTCCCATGCTATTTTTAAGAATTAATTAACCTGCTTTTCTCTTGTTATATACCAATGTTATTAGAATTTGAGCTGCCAACAGTTTGGTAAATTATCAAAGAAATTTCAGTTAACATGAAATAGCAGTGAATATTTGTGAATCTAATATCTGGGTCAAACCTGTGTAAAGAATAAATAGTATTTCATTCCACTGACAATTATAAAGACTTCAGTTTAATTAATTTTCATTCATTTAATATTAGAGGGGAGCCCTAGGTGAGAAATACATTTATACCACTTCAGAGATTAATGAATTTCCTGCTACAGTACTTTCACCTCTTTTCCCTAGAAATGTTCCATTTCTGGCTACTATTTATTAAAGCTGCCTGTGATCTTAATTCTAAATCAGGATTCAATTGTACAAAGATAGAGTGGAAGGCATAGACCATGACTACTGTGGGATTTCCCCTAAGATCCTTACTATATGTTTTAGGTTGAAGTGTACCTCCAGAAAGATGAAGCCCTAACTTTCAGTATCTCAGAATGTGAGCTTATTTGGGAATGACATCATTACAGATGGAATTAGTTAATACATGATCATACTGGAGTAGGGTGGGTCCTTAATCAATATGGCTGGTGTCCTCAGAAGATAAAAATTTGGACAGAGAAGGGAGACAGCCGTGTGAGGACTGAGGTAGAGATTGAAGATTTGCTGCCACAAGCCAAAAAACACCTCAGGCTACCAGAAGCTGAGACAAGGTAATCCCAGCACTTGGGGAGGCTGAGGTGGGTGGATCACCTGAGGTCAGAAGTTCAAGACCAGCCTGGCCAACATAGTGAAACCCCATCTCTACTAAAAATACAAAAAGTTATGTGGTGGTGGGCGCCTGTAATGCCAGCTACCAGGGAGGCTGAGGTGGCAGGAGAATCGCTTGAACCTGGGAGGCGGAGGTTGCAGCGAGCCGAGATAGTGCCACTGTACTCCAGCATGGGTGACAGAGCGAGACTCCAACTGGAGAAAAAAAAAAAGGGATAGATTTTCCCCTTTGAGACAGGAGAGTTCCCCGGCCCCCCTCATAAGATGTGCGACAGGGGTGTGATTGTCTGTTCAGCCACTGCAAGCTGAAACCCCTTACAGGACAGGAAGCAGGCACACAGGCAGGTGCAGGAACCAGGGTGGACACTTTCGGGCTCCCGCCCCATGGCAGCATCTAGGGGTGGGTGCCTGCAACTCCTGAAGCCCCAGTGTTATGGTGCTCTTTTAGATCTGCCATCCGCAGACAGCTTAAGTGTTAACCAGCTCAGTGACCCCTTGGTACCTGGGCCCTTGTCCAGTGTCCCAGAAGAATACGGCCACACACGACTTGAAGGATGAATGCAGGGGTTTTATTGAGTGGTGGAGGTGGCTCTTAGCAGGATGGATAGGGAGTTGGAAGGGGGGATTGAGTGGGAAGATGATCTTCCCCTGGAGTTTGGCCATCCAGTGGCTGAACTCCTGTCTGACTGCCCCAAGTCGAATTCCTCTCGGTGTTTAGACATTCCTTCTCTTCTCTCTTTTTCTGCTGTGCTGTTCTGCTGTTTGTCTGCTTGTCTCCTCATCTGCTGCTTCTGGAGCCTGGGGTTTGAGGTTTATATGGGGACAGGATAGACGGCATGGCAGGCCAAAAGGCAACCTTTTGGGCACAAAAACCGGCATGCATGTCCTCACTTAGGACCACGGGTATCCAGGCCTGAGGGGAGGCCTTTGCTGCGGAACCACCCTCTTCTACCTAGTATTTCCCTGTCTCCTGTCCATATCACCTAGAGAATCCAGAGGGAGCATGACTCTGCTGACTCTAGAACCATAGGAGAATATATTTCTGTTGTGTAAGCCACCCAGTTGGTGGTACTTAGTTACAGTAGCTCTAGGAAACTAAAACACCATCCAAGCAATAACCCTGCCGTTAGTTCATTTGTTGAATTAGTCAGCAACCACTTATTAGGTGTCCACTGCTGGCTCCCTAGGCTAAGTGCTAGGATACAGAGATGAATGACATGGTTTCCGCTTTTAAGGAACTCACAATCCCAGGGAAGTGGGGTCGGGGGCAGGGGGCAGACACACCAGCAGCCAGGACTATCCAGAGAGATGCATGGTAAAAGACAGAAGTAGGTACCAGACACTGTAAAAGTAAACACATGAACTTAATGCCTAAGGCAATTGAGGAAGTCTTGATGGAGGTGACACTTAATCTAAGGAACAAGTAAGAATTCTATACAATGAAAGGAATAAGGGCTTTCAGAGACAGAGGGAACAGCATTAGGAAAGGAATTCACCATGATATTTTGCTGGCATGGCAAGTTAGATCAGATTATCAACTACATTGAAATCCACAGGGATAACCTCCTATATTGGCATTGAGGAAAACAATCATAGAGCTCTGACTTCTAATATTACAGGGAATTATCTTAAATTATTTGTTTGACTGCTCGAAATAGGTAACTGTTGTCAAATGATAGACTCCTTCAAAAACATCGGGCTTAGGCTCATGCCTGTAATCCCAGAACTTTGGGAGGCTGAGATAGGTGGATCCCCTGAGGTTTGGAGTTCGAGACCAGCCTGGCCAACATGGTGATACCCCATCTCTACTGAAAATAGAAAAATTAGCCAGGCATGGTAGCACATGTCTGTAATCCTAGCTACTCAGGAGGCTGAGGCAGGAGAATTGCTTGAAACGGGGAGGTGGAGGTTGCAGTGAGCCGAGCTTGTGGCACTGCACTCTAGCCTAGGAGACAGAGAGACTTGGTCTCAAAAACAAAAAACAAAAACACCTGGCTTAGATAAGGTACAATTCTCCCTAAACTGTTCACCTTAAATAATTTTAGTATTAATGTCTTCTAGAAATAATAGGATCCAAAACAGTCACTAGTGCCAAATGACAGGTTCCTATGGTGAGAGGCATTGGTGCTTTTGCTGCTAGTGAGACCAGAAGAGGACCATTGCATTTCTGTCAGATTGATTAGCTGACTAGCAGAGGGTCATTTGGACTAAATGAGAGCTAAATGAGTTCATTTAGGTGGTGTCAACCTGTGGCAGATTGATTTATCTGTTTTTTATGCAGAACTCCAAGGGAACAATGCCAATTATTTCCACAAATGGAAAGGAACAATCCAGCTATCTGGGGAGTGTCTTTAACATGCCTATTTCTTTAGGGAATTAGACGTTTCTTTCTTCTTTCCTTTCCCTCCCCATTCTTCTACTTTCCTTCCTTCCTTTCTTCCATCCTTCTTCTTTAGGAAAATTATTTTGAAAATTAAAAAGGTAAAGTTCAACATAAGTTTAAATTCTTCCTAGGCCTTTGCTAGGAACATCAACATTGTCAGGGACATCAATTGTTAGCATTTATTGACTACTTTTTATTTGCCAAGCACCATGTTAAGAGCTTTACAAGTTCTACCTCATTTCATCCTAATAAGTCTTTGAGGTAGGTATTACATTTCCATTGTGTTGCAAATAAGAAAATTGAGGCTTAATGATATGAAGTAACTTGCCCACAGTGGCAGCTTTAGAAGAAAGACTATGACAGGTAGGACTCGACTCAGTCCTTCTAACATCATAATCCATCTTCCCAATTGCAGTCCTAGTGCTTCTTAAACTTAATGTGCATGGAAACTACCTGAGACCCTTAAAATGAGGGGCCTGAGATCATGCATTTCTACCAAGTTCCAGGTGATAACAGTCAGCAGCCACCTTTTGAATCACTAGGCTATTTACTGACATAATCTGCTCTTTCAAGAAAAGCAGAATCCCAGTTTCCTGGAATGCTAAAAGTCAAATGGTGAAACTACCTGTTCAATTTAAAGTCTTCAGATAGCTTCTATTCCTCTGTGCTCTGCTGATTCATTCCTCCCTCTCTACTAATAGACTTCTCTACTAATTTTCATCCCTTTTTGTCTTTTCCCCTGTCATTTAGGACAACCCTTAAATTAGCAAAGGAATGTTCTTTCCATAAATCCTTCCTCTGTACCATCATGCTCCCAGGTAAAACCTCAGGTTCTTAGTCTGTATTTTGAAGTCTTTCCCCATCTTTATTTAGCCTCTTTCACTTCCTGCTATTCATCCTACTCTTTATTTTACCCAATCCTGAAATACGCCCTCTCAGTCCTTTCTTTAATCCATCAGGAGCAAAACACTACTTAAATTTAAACCTGCAATCTTTTCTATGTTAGGATCATTTTTGTGAGAAAACAAGTTTAGAACCAATGTCATAAAATAATAAATATTTGATTAGCCCCAGACTTTATGAAGTCATCACAATTGAATCTTTGGGCACATTTTAAGTGTGAAATGAAGACCTGTGGATCTCAAGAAGGCTTGGCAATTTGTTTGTTTTCATGTCACTGAGGTGAACAAACGAAAGGAATCATATTGTATTCCTTTTTTCCCAGGGGTTGATAAAGTTCCAAAGAGCTCTTTTGAGCCCCCGTTCTTCTGGCCTCTCCATATTCGCTCCATTCCCCAGTCAATAAAGTCTCTAAGACCTTTTCAGGCAAAAGTATAGCATACACTGGTCTCTAGCATTGCTATAAAACCAAGGGGAAAAAGCCAAAAGAGCTGGAGGTCATTCTGAGAACTAAATAACTCAAGATCTATAACGTAGGTTATTAGTTTCAAAACTGAGAGCTGAGGCCGGGCACAGTGGCTCAGGCCTGGAATCCCAGCACTTTGGGATGTCGAGGCTGGGGGACCACTTGAGCCCAGGAGTTGGAGACCTGCCTGGCCAACATGGCGAATCCCCATCTCTACTAAAAATACCAAAAAATTAGTTGGGCTTGGTGGCGCATGCCTATTGTTCCAGCTACTCAGGAGGTGAGACAAAAGAATTACTTGAACCTAGGAGGTGGAGGCCACAGTGAGCCGAGATCACACCACTGCACTACAGCCTGGGTGACAGAGCAAGACACTGTCTCAAAATAACAACAACAAAAACAGAGAGTGGCCCATGAAGAACAGTGAAAGCAAAACTCAGAACACAAAACTCTCAGTGGATGCGCTTCACCAGCTATGTCCTCAAAAGAACTGGTTTCAACTGCACAGGAAGTCAGTCCATTTATTAACATGTTGCATAATCTATATATACTGTCCAATTAATCACCTACTGTATTTGCCAAACTTTACTGTTTTCCAAAATTGAGCTCATCTTCAAAGAAAGATAAACAGCCCCTAAGAAATACTCAAAATAATTTGCCAAGGATATTTATGGTCCGCCCCTGCCCCACGAGATGGAGTCTTGCTGTCACCCAGGCTGGATTGCAGTGGTGCAATCTTGGCTCACCGCAACCTCTGTCTCCTGGGTTCAAGTGATTCTCCCATCTCAGCCTTCTGAGTAGCTGGGAGTACAGGTGTGTGCCACCACACCCGGCTAATTTTTGTTTTTTTTTAGTAGAGATGGGGTTTCACCATGTTGGCCAGGCTGGTCTCTAACTCCTGACCTCTTGATCCACCCACCTCAGCCTCCCAAAAGTTTTATGTTCTTAATCTCTTCTTAGTTATCCTCGTAATCTGGACCAAATGAATTGTTATAATTAGGTTTCAGTTCATTAAGTTTATAAAAATACACTGAACTGAGATTTTTGGTGAGCATGCTGCAGTGAGATGAATACCACTTGTCAGTGAGAGGATTTTTCATTTCTAAATGACTTAAATCATCTTTCTCAGTCCTCCTTCTGTAATAATTATGCCCCTTCAACATCTTTCTGAATCTTTATATCATTCTAAGTAGGTAAGGATATTCCTATGGCAAGGACTTAGGAAACAAGTTGATGAAGAAAGGTAAGCCAAATAGATCCCAAAACAGCAAATAAATGGTTACATCATTGATATTCAATCATTGATTTTTGTTTTGTTTTGTTTTTACTTGTGTACCACAGTTCCTTTAGGGATTTTTTTTTTTTTTTTAAGAGACAGGGACTCATTCGGTCCTCCAGGCCATCATAGCTCACTGCTGCCTCAAATTCAAGGGCTCCTCCAGCCTCAGCCATGCAAGCATCTGGTACTACAGGCCCATACCACCATGGCTGGCTAACTTTTAAAGTTTTTGTAGAGACGAGGCCTCACCTTGTTGCCCAGGATGGTCTCAAACTTGTGGGCTCAAGCAGTCCTCCCACCTCAGTCTCCCAAAGTGCTGGGATTACAGACATGAACCACCATGCCCAGGCCCTTTATGGATTTTGACTCAGGGTGTCATGATCTGGTTCTTCTCTTCATCATGTTTTTAGGTCCCATTGAGGCAGTGCTGTGGACTGAATTGTGTCCCCCACCCAAGTTTAAAAATTAGAGCTCTAACCCCCAGTGTGACTGTCTTTGGAGATAGGGGCTTTAAGGAATAATTAAGGTAAAATTGATTTTGGACGTCCAGCCCCCAGAACTAGGAGAAAAGAAATTTCTGCTGTTTAAGCCAAAAACTCTGTACTCTGTTAACTTCACTGTTATGGCAGCCCAAGCAGACAATACAGGCAGTTTCACTTTTGCCTCAAGTTGATAAAATGCCACCCAACACAATTGTTTTGTATGTAATGCTATTAATAAAATTTTTCCAGAAATTAAGTGCGTTCAAAATAATATAAAATATGCTTAGAGAGTTTAGGCTTGTAAAACTGAATATTATAAATGTGAATTGAAACCAACTGACTTCTATACAAGTCATATTAGAATAAGAGTGAGTAAAATACTTCACAAATCTGGAAATAGCACAGAGATAAGAGCTAGTCTGACATGGCATGATATTTTAATTCAAAGGTATCAATTACACATAGCCTATCTGGTCATGTGTCTTCTGCAGTGCTAAAGCTCGGAGATTTAGAATAGATTTGCCCCCAAATTATGGAATTATATAATGTTACAGCTGAACTAACTGCTAAAGCAATACAGTCTGAATCTCTCTTGTGGCAGCTAAGGAAGCTGAAAACCAAAGTGAGCAGGTAATTTGTCCAAAGTCACAACTTAGGGCAGGTAGTTTTAGTGGCCCATCACCAGACACCAAGTCTGGGGAATTTTTAGGTTACCTTGTTTTTGCTTTTAAGTGGTCAGTGTTTTGGTCCACACAATATCTATTCTAACCTCCTTATTTGACTTCCTGGGGCACTGATGTCAGAAAAGCTCAAAACTGCAATTCCCAGACTCCCTTTCAGCCAGAATTCCACATGTGACCTGGTGAAAGATAAGAATTAACAGCTGGACTGTCACTCTTAGTTTCAGGGATGCTTGAACATAGTTTGATCTGTAGTTGAACTTCTTGACATATCCACTGTGGCTAAATAAGACTTCTAAGACATTCCTAAGTACTGTACCTAGTTGTTGAGATGGTTCATTGTCTAAACTGTAATATATGGACCGTAGCTGCACTAAAGAATGGAAGCATGGCATACAGCCTTTGGAATGCTGAGGATTAGCTGAGACTTCAGGCTTCAGGGATCCTAAACTCTATGACTTTCCTATGTTGATGTGATCCACATTCACTTCAGCTTGTCATTTGTTGTGACCAAAACATGCCCCAATGTATGTGCCTGGGGACATCAGAAACTGCACCCAAGGCTTCTGAGACACTGTTGCTCTGGATGCTGTCTCTTCTGTATCCTTTCTAAGAGCTAGTTAAATGTTGTGGTGGTAAGTTTGTGCCTTGAAAGTTTGACTAACAGTTCAAACTAGGAACTCACTCTAGTGACTATGCACCTAGGGTCTGCCAAGCAGATCCACCTGCATGAGACTTGGAGGCAGAAGTGAGCACCAGGTGACCAGGTGATGAAGCCCACAGGAAAAGCCATCAGATCTTTTAGTGGGCATGACAAAAGTATTTGGTTTTTCTGGGGCAACTCCAGTGTCTATTGTCCAGTCTCTAGCATCATCAGTACAAGCAGCAAGCTATTGCAGCAGGGATTTTTTTCCGTTATAACCAACTCAGGTATGGTGGGATACTTTTCCCTACTCTTTGCTCCTGACTACTTAAATTCTGTGGGCCAATCAGTTCCTTTAAATATGCATCTTTTTATTGGGTAGAGGGGACTCTTTCTGCATTAAGAACCCTGGTCAATAAAATTAGAACCTTTTGTCTATCGCATTGAAGGGATTATTCTGAACATTTTACTTCAGTTTGGCTTTAATTCCTATGTAAAACCCAGGTCTGAATGAAAGCTATTCATCTACACACTGTAAAGTTCAAGACTTGTTTCTAAAGGCTTCTGCCTGAAATTCAAACTCCCACAAAGCTTCCTACAACTTGTTTATGATTCTTTGATCATCTCCTGAGGTTTTCAATCAGGCAGTCAGACAACCAATGGAAGAGGGAAGGAAATTGAGGCCCATGGTTAGCTCTTTCTTGGGACCCCATTGCTGTGAGATGTTTGGATAATTCGGGAGACCTCTCTGGCCTCGTGAACATTAAAACAGTCAAAAACAAGGAAGCTTTGGGAGAAAGAAATGTTTCACAAGAGCCTGGCTTACCACAGCAGAGGAGGGAAGAAAACCAGTACAATGGAGCAGTCCCTATGCATCTTGCCAAAGTAAAAATGCTTCACCCTGACTCTCACTGGCTACCACTTATCACATCAACATGGCTTAGCTTTAATAGTCAATGGGATAATTGGCCAAAATATGTTTATGGACCATCTGATAGGTATTGAGACATTGTGAAAGCTACAAAAAGAAAGACACACAAGAAGTTTGTGTATAAGAATTAGTCTCTTTCAATGTGTTTGGCAGTGTTAGAAAAATTCCGGGGAAGGAGACAGAGATCAGTGTGGAGACAGATGGAGACAGAGAAAGCAGAATGGGTTGGCCCATGGTAAGGACCCTGAAGCTGCAGGTCTCTAAAAATGAAGAGGCATCAATGGAGAGGAGAGGAGGAAGGCAGAAGGCTTTCTATACAGGGGGAAAACGGTTTGAACAAAGTACCAGAGGAAACAGAAATGGAGACAGAACTGAAACTCAGTGGACTTATTTGCTTACAGAGAGATGATTACATGGGTGAAGCAGGAAAATAAAGGACAGTGGCTAGAATAGGGTCCTAAGTCTTTCATTTTATTGCTCTGCCTGCCCTCAGATAGAGAAATGCAATACTGCAGCAAGTAGTAAGGCTCTTTTCAGTGTGCAGCTGCCTCCTTTATGTCTTATGAACTTACGATTCAAATTGAGTGGCTACGAATGTGTAAGCAAAGCCTATAAGCTTTCAAATGAAATAAGGAACTACTGGCCATTTCTCATTCTGATGTGTGTAGGGAAATGTTTCCATCCATTTGCTCATTTATTCAATAAGCATTAAGTACCCAATAATTAAGTATTAATTTCAACTGAGCACTTACCTGTGCCTGGCTCAATGCATTAATGTTGTAGCAGAGACAGACAATTGCTTCTCATTTAACAGAACCCAGGACTTAACCCTTTTTGTATTAGAAATGACAGTGAATTCATCTAAAAGACTGTATTCCTCAGCCTCCTTTGTGGATGTGGGTGTGTGGCTCAGATCGGGCCAGGAGCAGTTGGATACAGGGGTTCTGGGAAAACTCCTTAGAAGGGATGCAGACTCAGTCCTTGATCCACCCTCCTTTCTGTTGCCTGAAACATGGCTATGTTAATGGACCTTCTCCCGCTGAATCATGGTGGCATAAGGAAGCCACAGTCAGCCTAGGACTCTAATGACAACATGAAGCAGCCATACCAGGTCTTTACTGCCCACTTCTTTTTTTTTCTTTCTTTCTTTTTTTTTTTTTTTTTTGATATGGAGTCTCACTGTGTCACCCAGGCTGGAGTGCAGTGGTGCAATCTCGGCTCACTGCAAGCTCTGCCTCCCGGGTTCACGCCATTCTCCTCCCTCAGCCTCCCAAGTAGCTGGGACTACAGGCGCCCGCCACCACGCCTGGCTAACTTTTTTGTATTTTTTTTTTAGTAGAGACGGGGTTTCACCATGTTAGCCAGGATGGTCTTGATCTCTTGACCTCGTGATCTGCCCGCCTCAGCGTCCCAAAGTGCTGGAATTACAGGCGTGAGCCACTGCGCCCAGCCCTCCTTTTCTTAATATACACGATAAAAATGAATGCCTACTTATCTTCTTTAAACTGACCACAATTCCTAACTGATGTTATCTCATTTAGTATTCATCACCTTATGCCCTTAACATATGTAAGAGCAGGAAGAATCCATTACAAACAAACAACAAAGCTTAGTATCTGAGAGTTAAGCTCATTCACAGAATCCAAGAAAGAAGAAAAAAGTTTCTGTTTGTCTCTTAGTCACCTGTTAGTCCATACTAAGTTCTTACACGAGCAAACATAAATCCACCTTTTTCTTTTCTTCATTCAAGTATTGTCAACTCATCTTTTAATCTCTTATCTCTTCCCCTAGCGTTACACTTCTTTTCTGACTGTTCCCCCAGAGCTGGTCATTCTGAGTTCTCTGCTTTGCCCTTTGGCCAAGCTAGGATGGGGTTAGAGTAGGGAGTAGAGGTTGGGAGTCAGGGACTGAGGGGGGAAATGGCATCAGGTGAAGGGCCCTCTAAGCAGGAAAAAATAGGATAAACAAAGTACAGAAAAAAATAGGAATGGGGAGGGAACTGTGAGTGACCCCCCATTTGCTTAATGAGAGAGGATCAATATGGACAAAGGAGGGGGGATAATGAAAAAGGAAAAAAGCTTGAGCTGAATCCTGAGATTCTGAATGTAGGAAAATCAGACTCAGGAGGAAATCGGTCCTTTATGGGTCAGTTTGATGATAAAACATTTATAACAAACATTTTTAATTCTAAGATTGTCGCCTCTTAGTATAATCAATTGCATTTCCTGGCTAACAGAATGTGTACTCTTCTCTGTATTACCAAAAGGTCCCCTTTTATTATCCTAGTCGGGCATAGACCAGAGACCCAGGAGTATGGATGTACACTCCACTTCAGAAGTGGGATGTTTACTCCTTTGAGATAGTTACTATTATTTCCATTTATCATATGATAAAAAAGAGACCAATAATTTAAGTAATTTGCCAAAGATCACAACTGGTCAAAGGCAAAGGGAGAACTCAAATATGGATATGCCTCTACTACTCTACTACTTCCTTTGATGTCTGACACCATGTGTGGCACAGGAGATATAAGGCTGGGTAAAAAATGGTTCTTGCCTTAGGGGATTTCTCAGTCTATCTGGTAGCTTGATATACAGTAAACACAAATAAATAATACTAAGAGAGCATAGAGGAAGAAACAAACAAATAGGCAATGGTTTATAGAAAAGTCTCTTACAGGCCGCACGCAGTGGCTCATGCCTGTAATCCCAGCACTTTGGGAGGCTGAGGTGGGCGGATCACAAGGTCAGGAGATCAAGACCATCCTGGCTAAAATGGTGAGACCCCGTCTCTACTAAAAATACAAAAAATTAGCTGGGCGTGGTGGCGGGCGCCTGTAGTTCCAGCTACTCGGGAGGCTGAGGCAGGAGAATGGCATGAACCTGGGAGGCAGAGCTTTCAGTGAGCCAAGATCGCACCACTGCACTCCAGTCTGGGCGACAGAGTGAGACTCCGTCTGAAAAAAAAAAAAAAAAAATCTCTTACAGCCCTTGAAGCAAAGTCTCTTGAAATCACCTTTCTTTTTTGACCCCATCCTTAGGGTTTAATTGAAAACTGGTGATTTTCTGGAAAGTCTTAACTTATTCACTTGTGGTATTTCAATGAATATTCATTGAATACCTTCTGTGTGCAAAGCACTGTGATTTATGTTCCTCTAAGGGGTTGACAAATGGGTGAGGAATGGTCCTACCCTTCAAAAAGTTTAGAAGAAAAAGTATAAAAAATTAAAGGCATAAAAATCATAGGCTAACAAATTCTGTAAGGGGAATCAAAGGTAAAAGGTAAGAATACCAATGTGCTTTCATCTGTGATCTTTGGTCTCCTTTAAAGGTTGATTCATTCATCTACTAACTCATTTGTTAAAATTTTTATCGAGTCTTTACTAGATAAGTACCACGCTAAGCTCTGGTAAGTCAACAAAGAACAAGAGACAACATATGCCTCAGGAGTGCTTATAGACCACGCATTCCCAAGAAGGGGCATCGGAAAGGGGGAAAGTAATATCACCCACAGAGTGGATAAAAGTTGGCTGTTGGTGGAGGTGGAAGAAAATCTTTTTAAAAAACATATAAGACACAGACATGCAGTACAAAAATATATAGCATATACAGGTCATTACATTTTTAAGGAGGAAGGGAATGGTGATTAGGAACAAAATGTCTAAAAAGATTCTTTAGATGGGTGATGATAAAAAGGGCTGAGAAATGCTGATATAAACGATTTACCAAGCAATTTCTACATAATGTGCTAAATGCTGTGATAAGAATGAGTCAAGTGGGCTGTGGGAGTACAAAGAAGGGAGACCTAACCCAGATTTGGAAGACAGGAAAGACTGCTTAGCAGGCAATATCTAAGGTCAAAAAGCATGCAAGAGCCAGAAAAGGGATAAAAATGTGTTCTAGATATATGGAGCAGTATATGCAAAGTGCTAGGGCTGAGAAAGAAAGCATGCGGCACTAATGGTACAAACTTCACCATAAAGTTCAAGTTTGAAAGGGGAAGGGATGATATGAGGCTTCTACTCTTATCCAAAAACTGTTTTTAAAAAAATTCTAATAGGTCACTTGGCTGAGACAGCCATCGTGCTTTAGGTTTCTATGTGAGCAGACCAAAGCCCAATGTAAACAGTAAAATGAAACAAGAGACTTTGCCAATCAGAAACTGCCAACTAACCTCTGAGATTGTTTCCACGTGAAACCAATCAATGTCTTTGTTTTCCCTCCACATAAACCTCACTGCCCATGCTGCTGTGGTGGTGCACTCTGAACCTCTCCTGAGTTCTGCCAGATTCATGAAATAATCTTTGGTCAAATAAACTCTATTACATTTCTGTTGTCTAAAATGTTTCTTTAAGGGTATTGCATAAGGGTGCCACCTTTTGAATGTGGTCCAAAGCAATAAAGGGCTCTGTAGCAAGTCAAGACTGCAGCACAAGCTATTCTTCCACTTGGGACTTATGATTAGCAGATCCAATGAGACATAAAATGGCTGTAGCAAACAGAAATGATGTATGGAGTCTCTGACAGACAAAATAAGAAAAATCACAGCATAGGCTTCTAGGGTTGAAGCAAAGTCACACTCCCGTCAGCAGATAACTATCCTCATTTTGAGAAACAATCTTTTCTATGAGGCAATGGTATAGACTAAATGCTAACTGTATCAAGTGAGCATGCAACCTGGTGTGTCTATAAAAAACTGGGTGTTACCTGATTTGCTGAGCCATAATTTGAATATATACAGCAGCCATCTATTTTCAAGTTCTATAACTAGATGGCTCAGATTTCTTTGACACTTCTGTTGCATTCCCTCTGTTTTTTTTTAAATCAATCCACACTTATGGCCCCATGGGAGTTCCTATGACTAAGAAGGAAAAAAGTCAGTACTGGTTTGTAGATGTCTGTATACAGTATATTAGTACCCACCAGAAGTGAATGGCTGTAGCATTATAATCCCTCTTGAGAGGATTGGTAATGAAGGGCATTAGTAATAGAAATTTATCTCAATGGGCAAAACTTCAAGCAGTTCATTTGATTGATCACTTTGCATCAGAAGGAAGACAAAAGAATGTATCTATATTGATTTATGGGGATTTGTTAACACTTGGGCCTGATGATCAGGGACTTGGAAAGAACAAGATTAGAAGATTAGTGACAGCAAGGTCTGGAGAAGTATGAGGATAGACCTCTCAGAATGGGCACGGTGTGAAAATATTTGTATTTCAACTGATGGCTTATCAAAAAATATCCAAAGCATGTCAACCACAAAGCAAAAATCTGTATCAGATACACAAAACAAAAATATAAAGGATTTAAAGTGTGCCACTCCAAAAAACAATCACACTACAAAGTCAGCAAAAGAGGAAAAAAGAAAAAAGTCTATAAAACAACCAGAAAACAATTAACAAAATGGCAGTAATAAGTTCTTACCTATCAATAATTATCTTGAATGTAAATAGATAAAATTATCCAATAAAAAGTCATAATGACTGAATAGACAAACAACAAGACCCAACTATATGCTGCATTCAAGGAATTGATATCAGTTTTAAGGACACATAAACTGAAAGTAAAGAGATGAAAAAAGATTTTGTACAAATAGAAACCACAAAAGAACATGGGTAGCTATACTTAGCAGACAAACTAGACTTCAAATAAAAAACCGTAAAAAGATAAAGACAACATTCTGCAAGGGGGTCAATTCATCAGGAAGATATAATAATTGTAAATGTATATGTACACAACATCAGAACACCTAAATATATAAACTATTAACGGATATGAAGTGTGAGAGAGAGATTATAGCACAATAATAGTATGGGACTTCAATAATGGACACATCCAGACACAAAATAAGAAAACATAAGACTTGAAAAATGCTTTAGACCAAATGGACCTAACAGTGATAATACAGAACATCCCCTCCAACGGGAACAGAATACACATTGTTCTCAACTGCACATGGAACATTCTCCAGGATCATATGTTAAGCCAAAAGACAAGCCTTAGCAAATTTAAGAAAGTTAAAAATATCAAGCACCTTTTCTGACCACAATGGTAAAAAACCAGAAATCAATAAGAAAAATGTAAACACAACATACTAAAACATGAGATGCGCAAAAGTAGTGCTAAGCAAAAAATTTATAGCAATAAACACATTGAAAAGGATATCAAATAAACAATGTTATGCTTCAAGGAAATAAAAAAAGAGAACTAAGCCCAATGTCAGTAGAAGGAAACAAAGAGATTAGAGCATAAATGAAAGAGACTGGAAGAACAATACAGAAGATCAGTGAAAATAAATTTTTTTTGAAAAGATAATTGACTAATAAAAGTCAGAACTCAAACTTGGAACTGAAAAAGACATTGCACTAATAACACAGAAACAAAAAGGATCATGAGAGACTATTATGAAAAATTACATTCCAATAAATTGGATAACTCAGAAAACGAATAAATTTCTAGAAACATATGCCACGACTGAACCAGGAAGAAATAGAAAATCTAAACAGATGAATAATGAGCAGCAGATTGAATCAGTAATTAAAAGTCTTCCATCATAGAAAATCCCAGGACCTGATGGCTTTACTGCAGAATCAACCAAACACTTAAAAAACTGATACCAACTCTTCACAAATCCTTGCAAAAAATGGAAAAGGCAGGAGTACTTCCAAACTCTTTTTATGAGGCCAGCATTACCCTGATAATGAAACCAGAGAAAGACACTACAAGGAAAAAAACACATTCAAAAACACTGCAGGCCAATGTCTTCAATATACATCAATGTAAAAATCCTCAACAAAATATTAGCTAACTAATTTCAACAACATATTAAAAAATAATTTACCATGATCAAGGGGAATTTGCCCCAGGGATGCAATGATGTTTCAACATACACAAATCTATAAGTGTGATACATCATGTTAACAGAATAAAAGACAAAAGCCATGTGGTCATCTCATTAGATGTAGAAAGAACATTTGACAAAATTCAGCATCTTTGAGGGCATTCCAAGACGGCCGAATAGGAACAGCTCTGGTCTGCAGCTCCCAGCATGATTGATGCAGAAAACGGGTGATTTCTGCATTTCCAACTGAGGTACCTGGTTCATCTCATTGGGACTGGTTGGACGGTTGGTGCAGCCCACAGAGGGCGAGCCAAAGCAGGGCAGGGTGTTGCCTCACCCGGGAAGTGCAAGGGGTCAGGGGATTTCACTTTCCTAGCCAAGGGAAGCCGTGACCCACTACCTGGAAAAACAGGACACTGCTGCCCAAATACTGTGCTTTTCTCAAGGTCTTAGCAACTGACAGACAAGGTGATTCTCTCCTGTGCCTGGCTCAGTGTCTGCCATGCCCATGGAGCCTTGCTCACTGCTAGTGCAGCAGTCTGAGATGGATCTGTGAGACAGCAGCCTGGCTGGGGGAGGGGTGTCCATAATTGCTGAGACTTGAGTAGATAAAGCTTCCAGGAAGCTCGAACTGGACAGAGGCCACCCCAGCTCAACAATGCCAACTGCCTCTAGACTCCACCTCTGTGGGCAGGGCATAGCTGAACAAAACACAGCAGACAACTTTTGCAGACTTAAACTTCCCTGTCTCACAGCTCTGAAGAGAGCAGTGGTTCTCCCAGCACAGCGTTTGAGCTCTGAGAATGGACAGACTGCCTCCTCAAGTGGGTCCCTGACCCCTGTGTAGCCTAACTGTGAGACACCTCCCAGTAGGGGCCAACAGACACCTCATATAGGTGGCTGCCCCTCTGGGACAAAGCTTCCAGAGGAAGGATCAGGCAGCAATATTTGCTGTTCTGCATCCTCTGCTGGTGATACCCAGGCAAACAGGGTCTGCAGCTCACTCGAACAGACCTGCAGCTGAGGGACCTGTTAGAAGGAAAACTAACAAACAGAAAGGAATAGCATCAACATCAACAAAAAGATCATCTACACCAAAATCCCATCTGTAGGTCACCAACATCAAAGACCAAAGGTAGATAAAACCACAAAGATGGGGAAAAACCAGAGCAGAAAAGCTGAAAATTCTAAAAATCAGGGTGTCTCTTCTCCTCCAAAGGATCGCAGCTCCTCACCGGCAACAGAATAAAGCTGGATGGAGAATGACTTTCACAAGTTGACAGAAGTAGGCTTCAGAAGGTCGGTAGAAACAAACTTCTCTGAGCTAAAGGAGGATGTTCGAACCCATCCCAAGGAAGCTAAAAACCTTGAAAAAAGATTAGATGAATGGCTGACTAGAATAAACAGTGTAGAGAAGACCTTAAATGACCTGACGGATGTGTCACGAGAGCTTCGTGACACATGCACAAGCTTCAATAGCCAATTCGATCAAGTGGAAGAAAGGGTATCAGTGACAGAAGATCAAATGAATGAAATGAAACAAGAAGAGAAGTTTAGAGAAAAAAAGAGTAAAAAGAAACAAACAAAGCCTCCAAGAAATATGGGACTATGTGAAAAGACCAGATCTATGTTTGATTGGTGTACATGAAAGTGATGGGGAGAATGGAACCAAGTTGGAAAACACTCTTCAGGATATTATCCACGAGAACCTACCCAACCTAGCAAGGCAGGCCAACATTTAAATTCAGGAAATACAGAGAACACCACAAGGATACTCCTTGAGAAGAGCAACCCCAAGACACATAACTGTCAGATTCACCAAGGTTGAAATGAAGGAAGAAGTGTTAAGTGCAACCAGAGAGAAAGGTCAAGTTACCCACAAAGGGAAGCCCATCAGACTAACAGTGGATTTCTCAGCAGAAACCCAACAATCCAGAAGAGAGTGGGGGCCAATATTCAACATTCTTAAAGAAAAGAATTTTCAACCCAGAATTTCATATCCAACCAAACTAAGCTTCATAAGTGAAGGAGAAATAACATCTTTACAGACAAGCAAATGCTGACAGATTTTGTTACTACCAGGCTTGCCTTACAAGAGCTCCTGAAGGAAGCACTAAACATGGAAAGAAACAACTGATACCAGCCACTGCAAAAACATGCAAAATTGTAAAGACCATCGATGTATGAAGAAACTGCATCAATTAATGGGCAAAATAACCAGCGAACATCATAATGACAGGATCAAATTCACACATAACAATATTAACCTTAAATGTAAATGGGTTAAATGCCCCAATTAAAAGACACAGACTGGCAAATGGGATAAAGAGTCAAGACCCATGAGTGTGCTGTATTCAGGAGACCCATGTCACATGCAAAGAGGCACATAGGCTCAAAATACAGGGATGGAGGAAGTTCTACCAAGCAAACGGAAAGCAAAAAAAAGCAGGGGTTGCAATCCTAGTCTCTGATAAAACAGACTTTAAGCCAACAAAGATCAAAAGAGACAAAGAAGACCATTACATTATGGTAAAGGGATCAATTCAACAAGAAGAGCTAACTGTCCTAAATATACATGCACTCAATACAGGAGCACCCAGATTCATAAAGCAAATCCTTAGAGACTTACAAAGAGACTTAGACTCCCACAAAATAATAATGGGAGACTTTAACACCCCACTGTCAATATTAGACAGATCAATGAGACAGATGGTTAACAAGGATATCCAGGACCTGAACTCAGCTCTGCAACAAGCAGACCTAATAGACATCTACAGAACTCTCCACCCCAAATCAACAGAATATACATTCTTCTTAGCACGACATCACACTTATTCTAAAATTGACCACATAATTGGGAGTAAAGCACTCCTCAGCAAATGTAAAAGAACAGAAATCACAACAAATTGTCTCTCAGACCACAGTGCAATCAAATTAGAACTCAGGATTAAGAAACTCACTCTAAACCACACAACTACATGGAAACTGAACAACTTGTTCCTGAATGACTACTGGGTAAATAACAAAATGAAGGCAGAAATAAAGATGTTCTTTGAAACCAATGAGAACAAAAACACAACGTACCAGAATCTCTGGGACACATTTAAAGCAGTGGGTAGAGGGAAATTTATAGCAGTAAATGCCCATAAAGCAGGAAAGATCTAAAATTGACACCCTAACATCACAATTAAAAGAACTAGAGAACCAACGGCAAACGAGTTCAAAACCTAGCAGAAGGCAAGAAATAACTAAGATCAGAGCAGAACTGAAGGAGGTAGAGACACAAAAAACTCTTCAAAAAAATCAGTGAATCTAGGAGCTGGTTTTTTTAAAAGACCAACAAAATTGATAGACTGCTAGCAAGACTAATAAAGAAGAAAAGAGAGAAGAATCAAATCGATGCAATAAAAAATGATAAAGGGGATATCACCACCGATCCCACAGATATAGAAACTACCATCAGAAAATACTATAAACACCTCTATGCAAATAAACTAGAAAATCTAGAAGAAACAGATAGATTCCTGGACACATACACCCTCCCAAGACTAAACCAGGAAGAAGTTGGATCTCTGAATAGACCAATAACGGGCTCTGAAATTAAGGCAATAATTAATAGTCTACCAACCAAAAAAAGTCCAGGACCAGACGGATTCACAGCCAAATTCCACCAGAGGTACAAAGAGGAGCTGGTATCATTCCTTCTGAAACTATTCCAATCAACAGAAAAAGAGGAAATCCTCCCGAACTCATTTTATGAGGCCAACATCATCCTGATACCAAAGCCTGGCAGAGAACCAACAAAGAGAATTTTAGACCAATATCCCTGATGAACATTGATGGGAAAATCCTCAATACTGGCAAACTGAATCCAGCAGCACATCAAAAAGCTTATCTACCATGATCAAATTGGCTTCATCCCTGGGATGCAAGGCTGGTTCCACATATGAAAATCAGTAAATGTAATCCATCACATAAACAGAACCAATGACAAAAACCACATGATTATCTCAATAGATGCAGAAAACGCCTTTGACAAAATTCAACAGCCCTTCATGCTAAAAATTCTCAATAAACTGGGTATCAACGGAATGTATCTCAAAATAATAAGAACTACTTAGGACAAATCCACAGCCGATATCATACTGAATGGGCAAAAACTGGAAGCATTCCCTTTGAAAACCGACAGAAGACAGGAATGCCCTCTCTCACCACTCCTATTCAACATAGAGTTGGAAGTTCTGGCCAGGGCAATCAGGCAAGAGAAAGAAATAAAGGGTATTCAATTAGGAAATGAGGAAGTCAAATTGTCCCTGTTTGCAGATGACATGATTGTATATTTAGTAAACCCCATCATTTCAGTCCAAAATCTCCTTAAGCAGATAAACAACGTCAGCAAAGTCTCAGGATACAAAATCAATGTGCAAAAATCATAAGCATTCCTATACACCATTAACAGACAGAGTCAAATCATGAGTGAACTCCCATTCACAATTGCTACAAAGATAATAAAATACCTAGGAATCGAACTTACAAGGAAGTGAAGGACCTCTTCAAGGAGAACTACAAACCACTGCTCAATAAAATAAAAGAGGACACAAACAAATGGAAGAATATTCCATGCTCATGGATAGAAAGAATCAATATTGTGAAAATGGCCATACTGCCCAAAGTAATTTACAGATTCAATTCCATCCCCATCAAGCTACCAATGACTTTCTTCACAGAATTGGAAAAAACTACTTTAAAGTTCATATGCAACCAAAAAAGAGCCTGCATTGCCAAGACAATCCTAAGCCAAAAGAACAAAGCTGGAGGCATCACGCTACCTGACTTCAAACTATAATACAAGGCTACAGTAACCAAAATAGCACGGTACTGGTACCAAAACAGATATATAGACCAATGGAACAGAACAGATGCCTCAGAAATAACACCACACATCTACAACCATCTGATCTTTGACAAACCTGACAAAAACAAGAAATGGGGAAAGGATTCCCTATTTAATAAATGGTGCTGGGAAAACTGGCTAGCCATATGTAGAAAGCTGAAACTGGATCCCTTCCTTACACCTTATACAAAAATGAATTCAAGATGGATTAAAGACTTAAATGTTAGACCTAAAACCATAAACACCCTAGAAGAAAACCTAGGCAATACTGTTCAGGACACAGGCATGGGCAAGGACTTCATTACTAAAACACCAAAAGCAATGGCAACAAAAGCCAAAATTGACAAATGGGACATAATTAAACTAAAGAGCTTCTGCACGGCAAAAGAAACTACCATCAGAGTGAACATGCAACCTACAGAATGGGAGAAAAGTTTTGCAATCTACCCATCTGACAAAGGGCTATATCCATAATCTACAAAGAACTCAAACAAATTTACAAGAAAAAAACAAACCCCATCAAAAAGTGGGCAAAGGATATGAACAGACACTTCTCAAAAGAAAACATCTATGCAGTCAACAGACACATCAAAAAATGCTCATCATCACTTGTCATCAGAGAAATGCAAATCAAAAACACAATGAGATACCATCTCATGCCAGTTAGAATGGCAATCATTAAAAAGTCAGGAAACAACAGATGCTGGAGAGGATGTGGAGAAATAGGAACGCTTTTACACTGTTGGTGGGAGTGTAAATTAGTTCAACCATTGTGGAAGACAGTGTGGTGATTCCTCAAGGATCTAGAACTAGAAATATCATTTGACCCAGCAATCCCATTACTGGGTATATACCCAAAGGATTATAAATCATGCTACTATAAAGACACATGTACACGTATGTTTGTTGCGGCACCATTCACAATAGCAAAGACTTGGAACCAACCCAAATGTCCATCAATGATAGACTGGATTAAGAAAATGTGGCACATATATAACATAGAATACTATGCAGCCATAAAAACGGATGAGTTCATGTTCTTTGCAGGGGCATGGATGAAGCTGGAAACCTCCATTCTCAGCAAACTATCAAAAGGACAGAAAACCAAACACCGCATGTTCTCACTCATAGGTGGGAATTGAACAATGAGATCACTTGGACACAGGGCAGGGAACGTCACACACTGGGGCCTGTTGGAGGGGGTGGGGGATGGGGGAGGGATAGTATTAGCAGAAATACCTAATGTAAATCATGAGTTGATGGGTGCAGCAAACCAGCATGGCACTGGTATGCCTATGTATGAAACCTGCATGTTGTGCACATGTACCCTAAAACTTAAAGTATAATTTAAAAAAAAATAGAATCAATTAAATCAGTGGCTTTCAAAAAAATTCAACATCTTTTGTCATTAGACACTCTCAATACATTAGATATAGAAGGAATATACCTCAACACAATAAAGATCATATATGATAAGCCCACAGTAAATATACTCAACAGTGAAAAACTGAAATCCTTTTCTCTAAGATCTCGAAAAGACAAGAATGCCTACTCTGATTATTTCTATTCAGTGTAGAGTGGGAAGTCCTTGCCAAAGCAATTAGACAAGAGAAAGAAATAAAAGGCATCTAAATAGGAAAGGAAGTAGTGATATTATTATTGTTTGATGACAAGAACTTACATATAGAAAAACTACAAAGATTTCACCAAAAACTGTTGAGTTAATTTAAGAATATAATAAAGTTGTAGAATACAAACTCAACATACAAAAATTAGAGGTCTTTATGTACACTAACAATGAACATTCCAAAAGAGAACAATCCTATTTACAGTAGCCATAAAAATAATTTAGAAATAAATTTAATCAAGGAGATAGAGACCTGCACACTAAAAACTATAAAATGTTAATAAAATAAATTGAAAAAGACACAAATAAATGGAAAGATATCCCATGTTTCTGGATTGGAAGAATTGACATTGTTTAAATGTCCATAATACCTGAAGTGATATACAGATTCAATGCAATCCCTATCAAAATTTCAATGTCATTTTTCATGGAAAAGAAAAAAACAATCCTAAAATTCATATGGAACAACAAAAACCCCAAATAGCCACAGCAATCATAAGGGAAAAAAAAAACTGGAGGCATCACACCACCTGACTTTATATTATAAAGCAGCATGGTACTGGCATAAAAATAGACTCATTGACTAATGGGAAGAAATACAGAGCCTGGAAATGAACCCGTGCACATATGGAGAACTGATTTTCAACAAAGGTGCCATGAATACAGGAAAAAGACAGTCCTTAATGAATTCTGTTGAAAAAAATTGGATATCCAGATGCAGAAGAATGAAATTAGACCCCTATCTCACACCATATGTAAAAATCACCTCAAAGTGGATTAAAGACTTAAACATAAGACCTGACACTATAAAACTACTAGGGGAAAACGTTCTGGAAAAACTACAAGACACTGGTCTAGGCAATGATTTTCTAGATTTGACCCCAAAAGCACACTCAATAAAAGCAAAAAGAGATAAACAGGATTACCTCAAAATAAAAATCCTCCACACAACAAAGGAAACAACAGAGTGAAGAGACAACCTAAAGATCAGGAGAAAATAGCTGCAAGCCATGCAGCTGATTAGGGGTCAATATGTAAAATATGAGAGTCAATTCTATACAAAGAAAACAAATCTGATTTAAAAATAGGTAAGGGAACTGAATAGACATTTATCCAAAGAAGATCTACAAATGGCCAACAGATACTAGAAATATTGAGCATTTTTTCATAATTAGAGAAATGTAAATTAAAACCACAATGAGATATCCCCATACACGTGTCAGAATGGCTATTCAAAAGATGAAAGATAATGAGTATTAATGAGAATGTATAGAAATGGGAACACTTGGACACTATTGGTGGAAACATAAATTAGTACGGCCATTATAGAAAACTGTATAGAGGTTTCTCAAAAAACTAAACATAGAATTACATATGATTCAGCAATCCCACTTTAGAATATTTACTCAAAATACTTGAAATCAGTATATTGAAGAGATGTCTGCATTCCCATGTTCACTGCAGCACTATTCACAGTGGGAAAGTTATGGAGTCAGCCTAAGTGTCCATCAACAGAGGAATAGATAAAGAAAATATGGTATTACACAAAATGGAATACTATTTAGTTAAAAAAATTTGTCATGTGTGGCAATACGGATGGAAGTAAAAAACATTATGCTAAACTAAATAAACCAGACACAGATGAAGACTGCATGTTCTTATTATATGTAGAATATAAAACACTCAAATGCAAAGAAGCACAGAATAGAATGGTAGTTACCGGGGGTGAAGGTGGGGGGGTTGTACAGGAGGAATGAGGAAGATGATGGTCAAAGAAAACAAAGCCTCAATTAGAAGAAATATTTCTTTTTCCTTTAGATGTATTGCATTGCAGACTGAATATAGCAAAATAACCTATTGTACATTTCAAAATCACTGAGAGTTAATTTCAAATGTTCTCACAACAAAAAATAAGTATTAAAGGTAATGAACATATTAATTAGCTTGATTTAATTATTCCATATTATATTCATAAATATCACTTTGGGCCAGGCATGGTGGCTCATGCCTATAATCCCAGCACTTTGGAAGGCTGAGGCAGGTGGATCACCAGGTCAGGAGTTCGAGACCCGCCTGAGTAGCATGGTAAAACCCCGTCTCTACTAAAAACACAAAAAAATTAGCCAGGCGTGGTGGCACATGCCTGTAATTCCAGCTACACAGGAGGCTGAGGCAGGAGAATCGCTTGAACCCAGGAGGCAGAGGTTGCAGTGATCCAAGATCGCACCACTGCACTCCAGCCTGGGCTACAGAGTGAGACTCCATCTCTCAAAAAAAAAAAAAAAATCACTTTGAACCCCATAATTACATGCAATTATAACTTGTCAATTTACAATTAAAAGTTTTTTTATAGGCCTGGCACAGTGGCTCATGCCTATCTCAGTATTTTGGGGGCTGAGATAAGAGAATTGCTTGAGCTCAGGAGTTCGAGACCAGCCTGGGCAACAGTGAGACCTCTTCTGTACTAAAAAACAAACAAACAAAACAAACACACAAACAACCTAATAAAAACATCTACGGGCCGGGTGTGATGCCTTATACCTGTAATCCCAGCACTTTGGGAGGCCAAGGCTGCTGGATCATGAGGTCAGGGAGATAGAGACCATCCTAGCTAACATGTTGAAATCCTGTATCTACTAAAAATACAAAAAATTAGCCGGGCATGGTGGCACCACCTGTAGTCCCAGCTACTTGGGAGGTTGAGGCAGGAGAATCCCTTCAACCCGGGAAGCAGAGGTTGCAGTGAGCCGAGATCACACCACTGCACTCCAGCCTGGGTGACAGAACGAGACTCTGTCTCAAAAAAACAAACATCTATGGTAGAGGATATTCCCAGTAATCAGGTGAATAAATTGACATAGTTTGTGAATATCTTTCAACTTCTTTCTCCAACCACCCTAGTGCTTAATGGGCCTATGTACAAAGTGGCCATGGCGGCAGGGATATGGTGGCAGGATGCTATGCATGGGCTGAATAACATGGACTTTCCCTCACCAAGGCTGACATGGATACCACTGTTGTTGAGCCTAATCTATCAACATCAGAGATCAATGCTCAGCCCTTTGATGTGCCAGTACCCGCTAGGAGACTAGATAGATATCTGGTAGCAAATTGATTCCATCAGTCTCTTCTTTATGAGGAATAGGCAAGGATTTATCCTCATTGGAATGGGTATGTATTCTGGATATGAATTGGGCTTCCCTGTTGATAATACACTGCCAGCATCACAATTTGTGAACCTATGGATTGCCTCACTCAGAATTATGTGATTATACGAATGTTGCTGGTAACCAGGGAACTCATTTCAGAGCTAAAGAAGTGCACAATGGGCTCATGCCCATGGAGTTGATTAATCTCCCAGCACCAATCACCTAGAAGCAGTTGATCTAGTAGAATGCTAGAATAACCTAGTGAAGACTCAGTTATGGTGCCAGTTTGGAGACAATGCCCTGAAAGTATGGGGTTCTATTTTACAGGATGAAGTTTATAGTTTGAATTAGTGACCAATATTTGCTGCTGTCTCTCCCAAAGTCAGGATAGATGGACCTAGAAATCAACATGCAGAATTGCATGTAATTCCCCTCACTATTAGTAACGTACTTGCAGAATTTTTGCTTTGAACTTTGCCAATTTAGAAGACATGGTTCCAGGGGAAAAATGTTTCTACCAGGGGACACAATGATGGTTCTATTGAATTAGAAGTTAGGGCTACCACCTGGCCATTTGGGGTTCTTCATGCTACTGATCCAACAGGCAAAGATGGGGTTAATCAACTGGCTGGGATGATTGACTCTGTTTACTAAGAGGAAATGGGGTTGCTGCCTGCACCGGAGCTGGGAGGACTATGTTTGGAACCCAGAAATGTTTCCGCCTCAAAAGGGCAGGTCCACTGAAGATTCAGGTCCTTCAGAATGAGAGTTTGAGACATCAAACATCACCAGGTTAAAAACAACAGTAAAGACAACTTTGATCTGGTGAAGTTACGGCTGAGAACAAAAGAGACAAGGGATTGGTAGTGAAAGAAGAAAGTTATAAACTATTACCTTGGGACTAGTTATAGAAGTAATGACTAATGTATATATTTTCTGTTTATTGTATAAGTGAGCGTTCATCTCTGTACATATAAATACAAATTTTTCTTTCATATGCTTCCCCTTATTAATTTTCACAAATTTTGTTGGCAGGTAAGTTTACTATTTCCTCTTTAGGTGACCAAATATTCAGATGGAACTGTGACTGAACTTTGGGAGTAGTTATCATAGCCCAGAGATAAATCATTTATGGATGTGGATGCTCTTATTGTTGTAACTTTAGGCTCCTCATTTTGAGAAAAGGATGAGAACATCTTCATTTGTAAAAAGGATAGTTGCATTTCTAAGTGAAAACAGAGTTGTTTTTGTTGTTTGTAAGACAAATACACATAGAAGGATGCGAGCGTGCTGAATAGCTAAAGGGATGGATTTTGCCACTTTCTGAGTTATTGTCCTTTAGCTTCAAACCCACTCTTCTAACTCAGCTTTGTGATGCTGGTGTTAGGACTCTACAAGCTACATTCCTGCTTTGCCAGATGGTTTCCTTAGGCTCTGCCAATAGGGGATACTAGAGGAAAACTACTGGATTGGAGAAGGAAAAGCATTGTTACTTCCAGTTTGCCTCTTATTCTTATTCCTATCAGTGTCCTCCAGGCTCTTCTCACTCTAGAAGCTGCCGCCCATTCTAGTAGCAGCAGTTGAAGCAAATTTACAGTTTCTAACATTTGCAAAACTAGCTGCATCATACTCACTCCACCTAAGACACACCAGCTGTCCGCTGCCCCTCTCCTCCGAGGCCTGAATTTCAGCTACTCGGGGCACACTTCTTTTAAAGTTTGATAATTTTAACCTCTTCCCGTTATTCCCTCAGCCCTAGAATTGATAGCTTCTTCCTGCATTTGCTACCTCTATGACATCTTATTGTTCTCTTTTGCTTTATCAGTTCTTCATAACTAATAAACAACTTTTCATTTTCTGTCAATGAAAATGACTCGTGTAGTTTCTGTCTTTTGAGAGTGGTTTCGGTCTTCTGACTGGAGTCAAGTTCAGCCTAAAACTGCCTTCTCACGTATTTTAAGTTCAGCTTAAAGGTTTCTCCATACAGACAAATACTGTAAACCAGAGGTGTAAACAGATTGTAACCTAATCTTGTTTCAATCAAGAAGTTTTGGCCAATTGAAGGCAGCCAGCTGTTCAAACCATGTTCAAATAAAGCAAACATGAAGATGTAATCAATCCAGCTGTTTCTGTACCTCAACTTCCATTTTCTGTATGTCACTTTCCTTTTCCTGTCCATAAATCATCTTCTACCACAGAGCTGTGCTGAAGTCTCTCTGAACCTATTTTGGTTTCGGGAATGCCTGATTTGCAAGTCCTTCTTAGTTCAATCAAACTGTTTAATTTGTCTATGGTTGTTTCTTTTAGCAACTCTACGTGATTCAAGAGGTAAACTCAAGCTAGATCGTAAAGCATCTAACGATATGCATTGAGGAGTTTGGACTTACCTTAAACAAGATAGCATTGAAGGGTTTTTAAAGCAAGGAAGTGACATAATCAGATTTGAATTTGAGAAAAATTACCCTCATGGCACTCTAGAGAACAGATTGGAGGGGTCAATACTAGAGGAAGTTAGGAAGATATTGGGGAAATCCAGATGAGATAATAGGTTGAACTAAAGTGAAAGTGTGGATAGAAAAAACTGAGTGAATGTAAGAGTTATTAAATAGAATAAACAAGACTTGGTGATAGGTTGAATAAAGGTGGGGAGGGAACAAAAGGAATGTATTTCATGCAGAGGTAAGGAAGAGAAACACATCAAAGATGACACCCAGTTTCTGGTAATGACAGCTAGGTGATTGTTGATAAAAAGAAGCCCAGACAGGGTGATCAGGTTTAGGGCAATTGAATGAGTGGAGTTTTGAACTATGGTCTTTGGGTTTTAGGATAGCTAGGGGTAGATATCTAAGGAATTCTTGGATTCAGAGGTATGGAGCTCATGAGAGAGATGTAGCCTGGGGAGAGATCTGGATATCATCAAATACATGGTTCAGAGAGCCAAAGGAGTTGATGGAGTACCCAGAGGGGGAATGGAGTAAGAAAGATCTAAGACCAAAATCCTAAGAACAAAATGTGAGGATGTTTGGTGTGGTACTTTGAGTAAGCAGGTGTTTCTTTTTCTTGCTTTCTTTTCTTTTCTTTTTTTTTTTTGCAGACAGAGTCTCGCTCTGTTGCCCAGGCTGGAGTGCAGTGGTGCATCTCCGCTCACTGCAAGCTCCACCCCCCAGGCTCATGCCATTCTCCTGCCTCAGCCTCCCAAGTAGCTGAAACTACAGGGGCCCACCACCATGCCTGCCTAATTTTTTTGTATTTTTAGTAGAGACGGGGTTTCACAGTGTTGACCAGGTTGGTTTCAATCTCCTGACCTTGTGATCCGCCTGCCTCGGCCTCCCAAAGTGCTAGGATTACAGGCGTGAGCCACCGCGCCCAGCCACAGGTGTTTCTTTTCATTCCTAAATTTGAAAGGTACCATTAACTGTGTCCAGAGTTAGGGCTCATTTACATGATCTCAGGAAATTTGCCTTGCAGTCTTCTTTTGGAAGAGTTACTATCATCTAGTGTTGACTGCCATGCCTGCACTGTCTCCCTACACAGGCGACTCTACTGGGACTACCCTATTGGCATCACTATTTGATGACCAGTACGGGGTGCTCGTCTATGAGGAACTGATGCAGAGGTACCTAAAGGAATGCTTGGCACCCTACGAGCAACATGAGAACCTTTGAGTGGGTAAGACCACTGAAAAGCAAGTGTCTAAAATGTCACTTGATGAGGACACAACCAATAGGTGCTGAGCCAGTAGGTTACCTTTAGCAATTCAATAACATTTTCCTCTGGGAGGAAGTGTAATAGGATAATGGTTAAAGGCATAGGTGCTAGGAAAACTAAAAAGGTTGAAATCCCATTTCTTGCTCTTATCAGCTATTCAACACCTAGCAAGTTACTTCATTCCTCTAAGCTTCAGATTATTCATCTATAAAACAAATAGCAAATCATAGGGAAATTGAGGTTTAAATAATTTATGTAACATGATCTATATAATAGATGAATAGCTATATACTATATGTAATCTAATAATAACCAATATAAATCTCAGTATGTGGCATACATTCTATGTTAACTACATGTGCTTGATGTCAGTTTATTGCCTCTCTTCTCCAAAGTGATTCTGCCTTACTAGCTCTGTGATGATGGAGATTTAAATATTTTTCCTTTGTAGTGAGAAAATATCTAGCTTTATCAGTGGAGAGTGCTGGAGGATCATTGTAAAAGCAGGGATTTATCTAGTGTGCTGCCATTTTTGCTTCTCCTTTGTTCCTACTGCACGGATGCCAGCAGCATGTGTGTTGGGACACCAGCATACTCCGCCTACCTGCGCGTCCAGGATGTATAGTCTCTTGCCAAGCTTGTAGCCTGGCCTGGACTGGTGATCACCTCACCTGGCACTCAGGACATTATCAATGAACATCTCATGCTATGGGGCACCCTGCTCACAAGTAAACTCCAGATGCCCTGACTCCCTCTTTGTGCCTACCTGGCTATCAGCCTCTGCCCATCCATACCTGAGTTGCTTATTGTGTAACTCTAGACACAAACACTGTGCACTCCAAGCCACACATTTCCTTAGGCCTCATACCCTCTGTGTGCCTGTTACCATCCTCAACCTGCTTGCATTGCATAAGGTTGTTAAGACGCCCAGATATCCACACTACATATCCATCTGTACACGGCCTTACCAATGAGCAGAATCTCCAAACTCCCAATTCCTCTGTAAGCCTGCCTGCCTGCCAGCACCATCACACCTGCCAGAGGGTAGTTTCCTGCTTGCTTAGCAACTATACACTAGCTCTAGCCTGGGCAACACAGCAAATGCCTCTGCTATCCACTAGGTTCTGAATCCCAACCTTGGGAAGGGCCTCTCTTTCCAGGTTTGTTCTTCTGTGGGTACTCTGCCTTATCCCTAGGGTATTCCTTTGAGTTCTCTTTACAGCTTTATAACAGTTTTACAGTTACTTCCCTACTTAATACTTTTTATATTAAACTTTCCATATTCAAATTGATCGTTTGTTCCAGAATGAACACTGACTACTATACTATTTTTAGATATTATTTTATTCAACTAATATTTATGGAGTCCCTGCAATGTGGCTGGCACTTTATAAGTATTGGTCAAACATCAGAGAACAAAACAAACTATCTGACTTATGGAACTTGCATTCTCCATAGAAAGACTGAGATTGGGCTCTCTCCTCCTGCCACCCAAGATGCCAAAAAGAAAGGCCAATGGGAAGAAGCAGGTGGCCAAGAAAGTGGTGAATCCCCTGTTTGAGAAAAGAATTAAGAATTTTGGCATTGGACAGGACATCCAGCCCAAAAGGGAGCTCACCTACTTTATGAAATGGCCCCATTGTATCAGGTTGCAGCTCCAGAGAGCCATCCTCTATAAGTTGCTGAAAGCGCCTCCGGCGATTAACCAGTTCACCCAGGCCTTGGACCGCCAAACAGCTACTCAGCTTCTTAAGCTGGCCACTGACCAGAGAAAAAGCAAGAGAAGAAGCAGAGGCTGTTGGCCTGGGCTAAGAAGAAAGCTGCGGGCAAAGGATATGTCTCTGTTAAGAGATCACCTGTCCTTCAAGCAGGAATTAACACCATCACCACCTTGGTGGGGAACAAGAAGGCTCAGCTGGTGGTGACTGCACAGGACATGGATCCCATCGAGCTGGTGTCTTCCTGCCTGCCCTGTGTCATAACATGGGGGCCCCTTACTGCATTATCAAGGGAAAGGCAAGACTGGGGCATCTAGTCCACAGGAAGACCTGCACCATTGTAGCCTTCACACAGGTTAACTTGGACAACAAAGGAGCTCTGGCTAAACTGTTGGAAGCTATCAGGATCAATTATAACGACAGATATGAGATTCCCCATCACTGGGGAGGCAACGTCCTGGGTCCCAAGTCTGGCTCACATTGCCAAGCTGGAGAAGCCAAAGGCTAAAGAACTTGCCACCAAATGGTTAAATGTACACTGTTGAGTTCTCTGTACATAAAAATAATTAAAATAATACAAATTCTCCTTTAAAAGAAGACTGAGATTGGGGCAACAGAGTTAAACAATGTGAGATGTGTCTTTGGGTCTAGAAGACATAAAGGTACCCTCACATGTTTCATAAAGCTAAGCTTTGAGAACAACTGCAATATTTTGAAGATATTCACTATACTATTTTACTGAAGTGTTACAATGTTGCCTTTCTCCCTACTGTAGATTAGTTGGTTTAAAATATTATCTATTCCAAATCCCATTCATTCAAACGTTTTTACCATAATCTTTTTCTTTAGTCATATTTTAAAATCAAATTGCTATTGAGTGAGCTTATCTTACAAGTTCATTATGATATACATTTTAAATGTAAAATTTTACTATTCTTGTAGCCTGGTGCTTTGTTCTCCTTTCAGTCATCTAATGTGAGTGGCAGCATTTGTTAGATATGCCATTACTATGCAGATAGTTATTCTTTTAATGTTGCTTAGCAACAATTATTCAACATTCAGCTCCTTTCAGCTTTCGCACGGATATATTTTGAAATCCTGAAAAGGGTGTACTATTTCAGGTATCTGGCATTGAACTCTATTATTTCTTTGCTAAAACATTATAAGCTAATCTTACAATTTGTACAAAAATAATACATTTCCTAAAGCCCATAACTGCCAACGGACCCCAGCACTTCTGCATGTTTCTGTAAGTCAGACTTAAAGATGTCTAAAATACTCAACTAGTTGGAATAAGTGAATTTATATTTCAAATTCATTAATCTCGAGAGTCAAAATGCATTCCTTGATCAAATAAGTTCTGAAAATAAAAGGGCAAAAAATGTAGTTAAACTAGATACATTTATCAGCCTCTTGAAATTCCATAATTTTATAGGAATCAAGTTGATATAACAAAGGTCCTGTAGTCTTTCCTCTATCAGGTCTCTTAACAAAAGGAAAATGCAAACAACCCTCAAGTGTTGTTCATTGTAAAACCAATTTTTTGAAACACATCAACATAAAATGCCAAGAGCTAGAAAATAAGGAGCTTTATAAAAAATGAAAGCAACAATTACAATCACAAAAGTAACCATTAGGTCAATTTTCCCTCTTAAGCAGATATATTCCTACATGACATATTAACCAAATTCTTGAAGTGTTATGAATAATTCAAAACTGGGGGGAGTTGGATTACATTGAAAGGGAGCTAATCACTATAAATGAAAGAACCTGTGGTTGATCCTTAATTGAAATAATTATTTTCTTATTTTTTTAGTTTTACTCACTCAAGGTATGTTGTTGGTTTAGTTTGTTTTTAATATAGCCGTGAAAGTCAAGCCCAGAAACCCATCAGAATTTCCTAGACAGCTTTTTTTAAAAGTACAAATGCGGTGGCTCACGCCTGTAATCCCAGCACTTTGGAAGGCTGAGGTGGGCGGATCACGAGGTCAGGAGATCGAGACCACCCTGGCTAACACAGTGAAACCCCGTCTTTACTAAAAATACAAAAAATTAGCCAAGCGTGGTGGTGGGTGCCTGTAGTCCCAGCTACTCAGGAGGCTGAGGCAGGAGAATGGCATGAACCTAGGAGGTGGAGGTTGCAGTGAGCCGAGATTGCACCACTGCACTCCAGCCTGGGCGACAGAGCGAGACTCCGTCTCAAAAACAAAAAACAAAAAAAACTACCAATGCCTAGGCTCTATCCTACACAGTTTCTTCAGGGTGGGCACCCAGCAATTTGTATTTTTTTAAAAATCCATCATTGTACTCAATGGTAAAACACTCTCATTTATAAGGCTCAATATGCACTGGGAGAAGGAGGAGGGGTTCCATATCATGTCCACTCTTTCTTTCCTTGATCTTGAGCAAATGTCTCCAAATGCCTTTGGACTGTCCATTTAGAGATTACACTTTATCTCTCTTTCCCATGCCCACACTTTGAACAATTATCTTTTCCACTCCAGAAGTTTTTAGTAGCTTAAAAATGGAAGTCAACGACATACACATACAATTTGAAGAATAATTATAAACACTCTTATAAACATAACACAGCTTAGAATATGAAACATTGCCCCCAAGGATCCGAGAAGACCCCATGTCCCCATTTCCAGTCACAACCTTGTTAGTGGAGTTAAACACTATTTAATTTTTGTGATAGTAATTTGCTTGCTTTCTTTAACGTTTTACCATGAATACCTGCATTCCTCACGATATTGTTTTGTTTAGCCTGTTTTTCAATTTTGTACTAATGCATTCACACCATATTTATTTGACTTCTTTCTTCAGTGTATATGAAAATAATAGTTCATTCAGGTTTGCTGCTATATGACTATATCATAACTTTTTTTCCATTCTACTATTGAGGGACATTAGCATTGTTTCTGGTTTGACAAAAACAAGCAGTGGGGAAAGGATTCCCTAGCTAACAAATGGTGTTAGGAAAACTGGCTAGCCATATGCAGAAAACTGAAACTGGACCCCTTCCTTATACCTTATACAAAAATTAACTCAAGATTGATTAAAGACTTAAACATAAGACCTAAAACCATAAAAACCCTAGAAAACTGAAGCTGCTAAAATAATTCTTATATGAACATTCTTGTATAGTATCCTAATTCACACATGCACAAAATTGCCTAGAACTGGTTTTGTGGGTTGCAAAGTAATAGTAACAGCAATAACAATAATAAATGCTTTGTAGTGTTTATTACATTCCAGGTACTGTTCTGAACATTTCACACAGACTAGCTCATTTAATGCTCACAACACTATGAAAGCAAAAATTGGTTTTGGGGTGGGGAGACAAACTTTACTTTTATGAATCAAGTCACATGTTCAAGGTGAAAAAGCTAGGAAAATGAAATTCAAATCAATGCAGTTGGCAGAAGTGTCTGTACTCAACCATCATATTACAGTGTAATACCATGAATGCAATAACATGAAAAATGCAATAGTATCATGCATAATAATCTTCAAATTTACTAGAGAATATCAAAATGTATTCCAAAGACATTATACTAATCTACACTCCCACCAGCAGAATAAGAGTTTTTATTATTTCCTTATCTTTGTCAACACTTGTTATTGTCAGACTTTATTTTATTAAACCTGGAAGTTGTGTAATGTAATCTGATTGTAATTTCTATTTAAGTTTCCCTATTACAAATGAGGCCAAGGATTTTCTTCTGTTAACTGACCATGTAAATTTCCTTATTTGTGAACTTACTCTTCAATATCTTTGCCCATTTTCTATTGGAATTTACCCCTTTTTCATTGATTTATAGGAGTTCTTCAGATGTTGTTGGCCATTAATATGTGTAGCAACGATCTTTTTATACTCTGAGGCTTGTGTCTGCATTCTTTACTACTTTTAATAATAAGCTTTATGTTAATCAGACTTATTCATTTTGTTCTTTAGAACTTGTTGCCTTATTTTAAAAGTTCTCTCCTACTCCAATATTTTGAAGATACTCTGTATTATTTTCTTGCAGTGTTGTAATACTGCCTTTCATATTTTGATCTTTAAGAAACCTATAACCAATTTGAGATACCAAAGTTTATTTTTTCCTAGAAAAATACCACTTTCCAGAACAGTTTATTGAAAAGTAGTCATTTCTCCATTATACTGCAGTACATCATTGCCATAAGTCAAGGCACCCTATAATAAAAGGCTATAATATCTTAACAATTAAAGCTATATTTTGACATCTGGTAGGGTAAGTTTGATTATATTGTCCTTAAGGGTGACTTGGTTATCCTTGGCCCTTTACAATTCCATATAAATTTTAAAATAAGCTTGTCAATTAAAAATAAAAACATTTAGAAATTAGATGAAGACTGTGTTGAAACTACAGACCATTTGGAAACAAGGTATTTACAATATTAAATATTCTAATCCTTGACTGTGGAGTGCCACTTCCTTTAAGACTTCTTTAGTGTCTTTAAGTAAAAAGTTTACGGCCGGGCGCGGTGGCTCACGCCTGTAATCCCAGCACTTTGGGAGGCCGAGGTGGGCGGATCACGAGGTCAGGAGATCGAGACCATCCTGGCTAACACAGTGAAACCCCGTCTCTACTAAAAAATACAAAAAATTAGCCGGGCGTGGTGGCGGGCGCCTGTAGTCCCAGCTACGTGGGAGGCTGAGGCAGGAGAATGGTGTGAACCCGGGAGGCGGAGCTTGCAGTGAGCCGAGATCGTGCCACTGCACTCCAGCCTGGGCGACAGAGCGAGACTCCGTCTCAAAAAAAAAAAAAAAAAAAAGTTTACAATTTCCTCCAGAAATTTTTTTTTTAGTATAGTTAATTCCAATTATTATTTTTAATTTTTTTAAATTATACTTAAGTTCTGAGGTACATGTGCAGAACATGCAGGTTTGTTACATAGGTATACACGTGCCATGGTGGTTTGCTGCACCCATCAACCTGTGATCTATAATAGGTATTTCTCCTAATCCTATGCCTCCCATAGCCCCCCACCATCTGACACACTCCCAGTGTGTGATGTTCCCCTCCCTATGTCCATGTGTTCTCATTCTTCAACTCCCACTTATGAGTGAGAACATGCAGTGTTTGGTTTTCTGTTCTTGTGTTAGTTTGGTGAGAATGATGGTTTCCAGCTTCATCCATGTCCCTGCAAAGGACATTAACTCATCCTTTTTTACGGCTACATAGTATTCCATGGTATATATGTGCCACATTTTGTTTATCCAGTGTATCATTGATGGGCATTTGGGTTGTTTCCAAGTCTTTGCTATTGTGAACAGTGTTGCAGTAAACGTGTGCATGTGTCTTTATAGTAGAATGATTTATAATCCTTTGGGTATATACCTAGTAATGGGATTGCTGGGTCAAATGGTATTTCTGGTTCTAAATCCTTGAGCAATAGCCACTGTATTCCACAATGGTTGAACTAGTTTATACTCCCCCCAACAGTGTAAAAGTGTTCCTATTTCTCCACATCCTCTCCAGCATCTGTTGTTTCCTGACTTTTTAATGATCGCCATTCTAACAGGAGTGAGATGGTATCTCATTGTGGTTTTTGATTTGCATTTCCCTAATGACCAGTGATGATGAGCTTTTTTTAATATGTTGGCCACATAAACGTCATCTTTTGAGAATTGTGTGTTCATATTCTTTGCCCATTTTTTTGATGGGGTTGTTTTTTTCTTATAAATTTGTGTAAGTTCTTTGTAGATTCTGGATATTAGCCCTTTTCAGATGGATAGATTACAAAATTTTTTCCCCATTCTGTAGGTTGTCTGTTCACATTGATGATGAGCTTCTGCACAGCAAAAGAAATTTTTAATTTAATTAAATCCCAATTGTTAATTTTGGCTTTTGTTGCCATTGCTTTTGGTGTTTTAGTCATGAAGACTTTGCCCGTGCCTATGTCCTGAATGGTATTGCCTAAGTTTTCTTCTAGGCTTTTTATGCTTTTAGGTCTTACATGTAAGTCTTTCATCCATCTTGAGTTAATTTTTGTATAAGGTGTAAGGAAGGGGTCCAGTTTCAGTTTTCTGAATATGGCTAGCCAGTTTTCCCAGAACCATTTATAAATAGGGAATCCTTTCCCCATTGGTTGTTTTTGTCAGGTTTGTCAAAGATCAGATGGTTGTAGACGTGTGGTGTTATTTCTGAGGCCTCTGTTCTGTTCCATTGGTCTATATATCTGTGCTGGTACCAGTACCATGCTGTTTTGGTTACTGTAGCCTTGGAGTATAGTTTGAAGTCAGGTAGTGTGATGCCTCCAGCTGTGTTCTTTTTGCTTAGGATTCTCTTTCTTCCGCTTGATCGATTCGGCTATTGATAGTTGTGTATGCTTCACAAAGTTCTCGTGCTGTTTTTCAGCTCCATCAGGTCATTTATGTTCTTCTCTAAACTGGTTATTCTAGTTACCAGTTCATCTAACCTTTTGTCAAGGTTCTTACCTTCCTTGCATTGGGTTAGAACGTGCTCCTTTAGCTCGGAGGAGTTTGTTATTACCCACCTTCTGAAGCCTACTTCTGTCAATTTGTCAAACTCATTCTCCATCAGGTTATGTTCCCTTGCTGGTGAGGAGTTGTGATCCTTTGGAGGAGAAGCAGCATTCTGGTTTTTGCAATTTTCACCCTTTTTGCGCTGGTTTCTCCCCATCTTCCTGGATTTATCTGCCTTTGTTCTTTGATGCTGGTGGCCTTCAGATGGGGTTTTTGTGTGGACGTCCTTTTTGTTGATGTTGATGCTCTCAACCTTTCTGTTAGTTTTCCTTCTGTCAGTCAGGCCCCTCTGCTGCAGGTCTGTTGGAGTTTCCTGGAGGCCCACTCCAGGCTCTGTTTGCCTGGGTATCACCAGCAGAGGCTGCAGAACAGCACAGATTGCTGCCTGTTCTTTCCTCTGTAAGCTTCGTCTCAGAGGGGCACCTGCCAGATGCCAGGTGGAGCTCTCCTGTCTGTCGACCACTGCTGGGAAGTGTCTCCCCGTCAAGAGGCATGGGGGTCAGGGACCCACTTGAGAAGCAATTCTGTCACTTAGCAGAGCTCAAGCGCTGTGCTCAAAGAACTGCTGCTCTCTTCAGAGCCAGCAGGCAGGATGCCTGTCTGCTGAATCTGCACCCACAGCCGCCCCTTCCCCCAGGTGCTCTGTCCCAGGGAGAATAGGGGTTTTCCCTCCAGAGAATTTTTAACATCTTTTTCTAAATTGGTTTCTAAGTATTTAATATTTGTTGATAAAATACTTACAAATTTTCATGCTGCTTTTTGCTGCTACACAGAAATTCAATTGATAGCAATTATTGCATCCAGCAAACTTCTCTTATTCATCTGAACTTGTGGAAATTTGTGGATTCTTCTAGATTTTCTACATATACAATTATATTTTCAGAGACTATCAGTTTTGAATTCAGAAGAAGAAATGACAGATATCCTTGTCTTTTTCTCAATCTTAAAGACAAAGCTTTCGACGATTCATCATGTTTGCTGCTGATGTTCAGTAGAAACCCTTTCATTGATAAAGTGCCCTTTATACCTGGTTTGCTAAAAGCATTTTTATCATGAATGGATACTGAATGTTTAGCAAATGCTTTTTCTCCATCTAATGAGATGGTCATAATTAAATCTCTTTTAATTTATGTGATCACAGTAATTGATTTTTTTATGTAAAAACAACTTTGGATTCCTGGCATAAACCCAACTAGTTCCTGATGAATCATCCTTTGCTGAATTTGTCTTGCTAATACTTAGTTTAGAATTTTGAATCTATGTTCCTAAGTGAAATTGGCCAGTAATTTTCCTTTCTCATACTTCATTTGGTTTCAGGTATTTGCTGGGCCCATATAGTTAAGGAGTACCCCTCTTTTCTGAAAAGGCTTAAGTTTGGAATTACTTTTTGAATACTTGTTAGTACTCACCAAATAAGTTGTTTAGGCATGGAATTTTCTTTCTGGGAATATTGTAAATTATTGATTCAGTTATTTTGATGGCTATTGAACTATTGTATATTTTGGTAAGCTATGTTTTTATTAAAATTCATCAATTTCTTCTACGTGTTACAAACTTATTGGTTTTAAGTTATTCATAATAAATTTAACATCATAATAGGAATATTTATGTCCTCTTCTTCATTCTAGATACAGGATATGTGTGCCTGCTTTTTTCCTTAACTTTGTCAGAGGTTTATCACTGTTAGAAATCTTTTTCAAAGATAAAACCTTAAAATAAAATTCTGCTCTAGTCTTTATTGCCTTCTAGTTTCTTTCAGCTTATTTTGTGTTGTTTTTCTATAACTTAAGATACATGCTTCTTTCATTAACATTTAGTCTTTCCTTCTGCTAGACACGTTTAAATCTATCAATTTCTTCCAAGTGCTGTTTTAGCGGCAACACATACATTTTAAGTATTTTCATCACTGTCCAGTTCCACTTATATTTTAGGTTAGGTGAGCATTTCTTTGACACATGGGTTACCTTGAATTGCGTTAACATCCTCAAATATGAGGCTGCTTAATCATTTACTTACCAGGTAATGCCAAACTTTTTTTTTTTTTTTTTTTTGAGACAAGAGTCTTGCTCTGTCACCCAGGCTGGAGTGCAGTGGCACGATCTCAGCTCATTGCAACCTCCGCCTCCTGGGTTCCAGCAACTCTCCTGCTTCAGTCAGCCTCCCAAGTAGCTGGGATTACAGGCATGCACCACCACACCCAACTAATTTTTGTATTTTTAGCAGACACCGGGTTTCACTGTGTTGGTCAGACTTGTCTCAAACTCCTGACCTCAAGCGATCCACTCACCTTGGCCTCCCAAAGTGCTGGGATTACAGGCGTGAGCCACTGCACCTGGTCAGTAATGTCAATTTTGAATTACCTTCCTAGTGGACTGAAATTTTCATTATATGACTCTTTCCCTAGCAATTTCTTTTTTCCAATACTAATATATCTACATCAGCTTCCTTTTGGTTTGTATAATTTTACCCATCACCTTACTTTACAAAGGTTTGTATTTTATGGTTTAGGTGTTGTCTTTTATAACAGAATATAATTGGTTTCATTTTTTAATCAGTTAACAATCTGCCTTTAACTGGATAACTCAATCCATTTACATTTAATGTAATTACTCACATTTTGGTTATGTCTACTAATACTGTCTCATTTTTTTCTACTTATTCTGTTCCTTCTATTTCTCATAATTTTTTCTATTTCATTTTTCCACTCTACTAGTTTTGAAGTTATATATTCATTTCTATGTAACAATCATTTGTAGTGGTTACACTAGAAATTACATCTATACTTACATCTGTTAATATCTTTTTTTCTACTTACTCTGTTCCTTCTATGGTTTTTTCTATTTCTTATTTTATAATTATTTTTCCTATTTCATTTTTCCATTGTACTAGCTTGAAAGTTATATATTCATTTCTATATAGCAGTCATTTGTAGTAGTTACACTAGAAATCACATCTATATTTACAATTAATCAGTACATTTTATTCACTTCTCACACCATCTAAACTTAAAGCACTTCCTTCAATCATTACCATACCAATTGATGTATTATTCTTGTATATTTTTAAATCTCTCATTTTTAACCCCATGAAACATCAATATTCAATATAATAAAAGCTCCTTCAGAGTCATCCATTTTTACAATCTAATTGGTCTTTTATTTCTTCTCATTACACAAATAAAGCACATCCTTTTTTATTAAAAAGAAACTTTTTAAGTTCAGAGGTATATGTGCAGGTTACATAGGTAAACTTGTGTCATAGAGGTTTGTCGTACAGATTACTTTGTCAGGTATTAAGCCTAGTACCCATTAGTTGTTTTTCCTGATCCTTTCCCTCCTGCCACTCCCCACCCTCCAACAGGCCCCAGTGTCTGTTGTTCCCCTCCACGTGTCCATGTGTTCTCATCACTTAGCTTCCACTTATAAATGAGAATATGTGGCATATGGTTTTCTGTTTCTGCATTATTTTGCCAAGGATAGTGGCTTCCAACTCCATCAACATTCCTGCAAAAGACATGATCTCATTCTCTTTTATGGCAGAATAGTATTCCATAGTGTATATGTACCAGATTTTCTTTTTACACTTCCACCAACAGTGTATAAGCATTCCTTTTTCTCCATAACCTCACCAGCGTGTTATTTTTTGACTTCTTAATAGTGGCCCTTCTGACTGGTGTGAGATAGTTTCTCATTGTGGTTTTGATTTGCATTTCTCTAATGATCCATGATGTTAAGCTTTTCTTATATGCTTGTTGGCCACAGGTGCATCATCTTTGGAAGAGTGTCTGCTCATGTCTTTTGTCCATATCTTAATAGGGTTGTATTTTTCTTGTAGATTTAAGTTCCTTCCAGATAGTGGATATTAGAACTTTGTCAAATACATAGTTTGCAAATACTTTCTCCCATTCTGTAGGCTCCCTGTTTGTGCAGCTCTTTAGTTGGAATTAAATCCCATTTGTTAATTTTTGCTTTTGTTGCATTTGTTTTTGGCATCTTCATCATGAAATCTGTATCCGTGCCTATGTCCTGAATAATATTGCCTAGGTTGTTTTCTAGGGCTTTTATAGTTTTGGGCTTTCCATGTAAGTCTTTAATCCATCTTGAGTTGATTTTTGTGTATGGTATAAGGAGTCCAGTTTCAATCTTCTGCGTATGGCTAGCCAGTTATCCCAGCACCATTTATTTATGGGGAGTCCTTTCTCCATTGCTTGCTTCTGTCACGTTTGTGGGAGATCAGATGGTTGTAGCTGTTTAGCTTAATTTCCAGGCTCTCTATTCTGTTCCACTGGTCTATATGTCTGTTTTTGTATTAGTATCATGCGTTTTGGCTACTGTAGTCATGTAGTGTAGTTTGAAGTCGGGTAGTGTAATGCCTCCAGCTTTGTTCTTTTTGCACAGGAGTGCCTTGGCTATTTGGGCTCCTTTTTGGCTCTGTATGAATTTTAAAATAGTTTTTCCTAGTTCTGTGAGGATGTTATTGGTAGTGTAATAGGAATAGCATTGAATGTACAAACTGCTTTGGGCTGCTATAAGGTCATTTTAATAAAATTGATTCTTCTTATCCATGAGCATGGAATTTTTTTCCATTTGTTTGTATCATCTCTGATTTCTCTGAGCACTGTTTTGCAGTTCTCCATGTAGAGATCTTTCACCTCCTGGTTCACTGTATTCCTAGGTATTTTATTCTTTTTGTGGCAACTGTGAATAGGATTGCATTCCTGATTTCACTCTTGGCTTGACTGTAGTTGGCATATAGGAATGCTACTGATTTTTGTATGTTATGTATCCTGAGATTTTGCTGAAGTTACTTCAGCTTAAGAAGCTTTTGGGCTGAGATTATGGTGTTTTCTAGATACAGAATCATGTCATCTACAAACAGAAATAGACTTCCTCCTTCCTATTTAGATGCCCTTTCTCTTGCCTGGTTGCTCTGGCCAGGACTCTAATACTATGTTGAATAGGAGTAGTGAGAGAGAGAGAGAGTATGCTTTTGCCCATTCAGTATGATGTTGGCTGTAGGCCTGTCATAGATGGCTCTTATAATTTTGAGGTATGTTCCTTCAATACCTACTTTATTGAGAGTTTTTAACATGAAGAGGTGTTGAATTTTATTGAAAGCCTTTTCAAAGCACATCCTTTATAATTTCCCTTAGTGAGAATCCGCAGGTGGCAACCTTGCTCATATTTTGTTGTCTGACACTATCTTTTTTCTACCTTCATTCCTGAAATACACTTGCTAGGTATATAATTTTAAAATGGAATTTATTTCTCTCAACACATTAGAGATAGTCATTCAACTGGTTTCTGATTTCCATTATTGTTCTTGAGAAGTCAGCTTAAGATTAGTTGTGAGGAAGATTCACTGTGCACTGCTTACCACTTTAGCCCACTGCATCTTGCACTGCAGTCTCTACTACTTCCAAGAGTCTGGTGAGACAGGACATTCACACACACGTTTCATGAAGTCGTCTTATTAATTGTAGGTAGGCAGTAAGGAAAAACAGTAGCCCAGGATTCATGACAAGCAAGTCTCCAAAGGCTGAGGAAAGCTGCCTAGGGCAGATTGGGACTCATCTGTGCATACTCTACTTGCACTGTCACTGAGAGCCCCTGGGTTTTGAAAGCCGTACGCCCTAGGAGGTGACATGGGCTGCTGGGTTAAAGTGGTGAAGGACACCCTGTTCCAGGAGGGACAGGAACAGAGCCTGGGTTGTTCTGGACAATTCTTTATTAGGATGTTGTATTCCTGGCACATTTCTACAAGAACTACAAGTGAGAAAGTGGAGAATAGCTGGGTCACCAAAGCCATCCAGGGACTTGTCCTGTACTAGCTGAGGTTCCCTTGTGACTTTTGTTTCGGCTGCTTTTACAAGTTATTGGCATTCTGCTGCTTCAATACGGTATGTCTAAGAATGAGGATTTTGTATCTATCCTGCTTAGGATAAATCCATAGACTATGTGTTTCATTGATTTGAAAAAGTCTCAGGAAATATAGCTTCAAATATTGGTTCTGCCTCGGTATCTATCTGAAACTATTAGATATACATTACACTCTTGTGTTTTAACCACCTCTCATATCCTCAAGTTTGTTTTTCATGCGGAATTCTGGATAATTTCTTTTGGTTCTATATTGCAGTCACGTATTCTCATCATTTCAAGTCCATCTTGTCTTTTGAACTCGTCCATTAGGGTTTATTTTTTAATTTTAGTTATTCTATTTTCTACTTCTATAAGTTCTATTTGGTTCCTTTTCAAATATGCCAGGCTACTTTTTATAATGCCTTGTTTCTTGCAGATATTTCCAAATAACTTTTAAGTTTAAACATGTGAACACGTTTTATATTATACATGTGTTAATGCCAATATCTGAGTTTTCTGGTGGTCTGTCTCTGCTGCCTCTTAGTCATGGTGCTAGCTTTCCATGTGGAGTCTGCTTGTTTACTGAAACTTGAGGATTCACTTTTCTGGAAATTATCTGTGACCCGAGTATCCTCAAAAGCTTGTTTACATTTGTCAGGTACTCATTCTGGGGCCATATATTAAATTTATAGCTTAAGTTTTGTTTTAGTACACAGATGACTTGAATCCAGGATAGCCTGCAATTCTGTACAAGTACTGGAGCAAGTTTTCTTCTGGCTCACTCTAACCCTGAGGGTATATATAGTCTTTAGGGTCCTGTCTTTCTGGAAAAACCGTTTATGACTCTCCAACTTACGCGGGTTCTGTGCTTTGTCTTCTGCCCACTGTGTCCCAAAGGACCATCAAAACCAAAGTAGAAATTCATCTTAGGGTAAAAGAGGCTTTGCCAGTTTCACTTAGCAATATTGGCCTTATAATTAATCTCTTAGGGTATTGCCAGCTCCTAGAAGCTTCTAAAAAATACTTTTTCTACTCTACCTAAAAGTTTTCATTTTCAGCAGAACTGCTCAGATTAGCATTGTTTGCCACATTACTGAAAAGAAAATCTAAAATTTTATTTAAAATCCCATATATTTCATAGCATCATTTTCTCACCTATCAATGTCAGGAAATGTTCCATGTCATTAAAAATTCTTCATAAACCTACATTTAAACTACTTCGTTATACATGTCATCACAACTCACTTAACCTTTTAAGTATTTGGGGGAGTTCTGCTGTCCCAAATTCACTCAAATATCATTTTTAATAACATGATTATGTGAAAAACTGCACATTCCTGAATATCTTTTCTTTAGGATAGAATCTTAGAAATAAAATTTACGGGTTCAAAAAGTACCATTGTTCTTAAAGTTCTTAATACATATTTCCAATTTATTTTCAATAGGCTGTATCATTCCTCTCAACCACCAAGTACAATGGTAAGAAGCCAACTGTGCCATGTATCACTACCATTAAGTACAATCCAAACACCCTCCTCCACTCCAAATGTTAAGCAGGGAAATAGGATTTGCCTATCACTAAGGTGACTGGCTGCAAATAACATACTAAAAAAACAGGCTGGAGACAAGAAAGCCACATATAGATTGCTACAGAAAAAAATTGTAAGTCTAAAGTATCAGACTAATAGTCGGAAAAGGGGGAATGAGTGATTTAGAGACAGTAAGGCAGTACAGTGTATCAGCCCTAACTATATAATAAACTGCCCCAGAATGTACTGATTTAAAAGAACTGCCATTAATTTAGCTTGTAATTGGCAATTTGGACTGGGATTAGCTGTCATGGCTAAGTTCACTCATATAAATGTGGTTGGCTGAGAGCTGGCTGGTCTAGGATGACTCACCTTTGCTCCACATGATCTGATCCTCTGGTAGGCCAGCCCTAGTTTGCTCACATGGCAGTTGGACAGATGTCCAATAGTGCCGGCAGAAGTATGCAAGGCTCTGAGGGCCTAGAACCTAAGTTTGCATAATATTACTCCCTCATTCTTTTGAGCAAATCAAGTCACAAGGCATGCAGATTTGAATAACTGAAAAACAGATTAATAGGACGCACTGCAAAGTTACCTTGCAAAGGGCATGGGTATAAGGAGTGGTAGAGAACTATGAGCATTTTGTGATCCACCATGTAGTGTTGTCAGAATTGCTGAATAATGAGGAAGAGGCCTGTAGGGAAATGGTGAAATCGAAGCAAAATTGCAAAAATCTGAACTGGTAAACTGTGTACATGTTATTTTTTTATTTTTATTTTTTATTATACTTTAAGTTCTAGGGTACATGTGCACAACGTGTAGGTTTGTTACATATGTATACATGTGCCATGTTGGTGTGCTGCACCCATTAACTCGTCATTGCGCATATGTTGTTATTCACTGAAAAGGGAAGAGAAGTATATTTGATTTTAAACATGAGTTGGAAATGTCAGTCTCAAACACATATCTGAAGTTCAGAAATGAGATTAAGAGGCTCCATCAAAAACTACAAGAACTGATAAAATCAGTAAAACTGCAAGATACAAAATCAACATATAAAAATTAATAACATCTCTGTATGCCAAAAGTGAACAATCTGAAAAAATTTTTAAATCCCATTTACAATAGTTACAAATAAAATTAAATACCTAGGAATTAACCCTTTAATCAAGAAGTAAATGATCTCTACAATGAAAACTATAAAACAATGAAAAAAATTGAAGAGGACACAAACTATGGAAAGATATTCCATGTTCATGGATTGGAAGACTCAATATCATTAAAATGTCCATATTAACAGATTCAATGCAATCCCTATCAATGCCATTCTTCACAGAAACAGGAAAAATTCTAAAAATTATGTGGAACCACAAAAGACCCAGAATAGCAAAAGTTATCATGAGCATAAAGAAGAAAACTGGAGAAATCACATTACCTGACTTCACATTCTACTACAGAACTATAGTAACCAAAACAGCATGGTACTGGAATAAAAACAGACACATAGAACAATGGAAAGAAAGAGAGAATCCAGTAATAAATCCACACATCTCCATACATCTACTGGCCAGGCGAAATGGCTCATGCCTATAATCCCAGCATTTTGGGAGGCTGAGGCAGGCGGATCACTTGAGGCCAGGAGTTCGGGACCAGCCTGATCAACATGGTGGAACCCCATCTCTACCAAAAATGTAAACACTAGCCAGGCATGGTGGCACATGCCTGTAGTCCCAGCTACTCAGGAGGCTGAAGCACAAGAATCACTTGAACCTGGGAGGTGGAGGTTGCAGTGAGCCAAGATCATGCCACTGCATTCCAGCCTGGGTGACAGTGACACTCTGTTTAAAAAAAAGAAAGAAAAAAACAAAAAAACCCCACACATCTATAGTGAACTTATTGTTGACAAAGGTGCCAGGAACATACATTGGAGAAAAGACAGTCTTTTCAATAAATGGTAGCGGGGAAAACTGGATATCCATATGCAGAAGAATGAAACTTGACCCCTATTTCTCACCATATACAAAAATCAAATCAAAATGGATTAAAGACTTAAATCCAACACCTCAAATTGTGGAACTACTATAAGAAAACACTGAAGAAAATATCCAGGGCACTGGTGTGGACAGAAACGTAATACCCCACAAGCACAGGCAACCAAAGCAAAAATGGACAAATGGGATTACAGTACATTAAAAAGCTTCTGCACAGCAAAGGAAATAATAAACAAAGTGAAGAGAACCCAGGGAATGGGAGAAAATATTTCCAAACTATCCATCTGACAAGGGAGTCATAACCAGAATATATAAGGAGTTCAAACAACTCTATAAGAAAAAAATCTAATAATCAGATTTAAAAATGGGCAAAAGATCTGGTAGACATTTCTCAAAAGAAGACATTTAAATGGCAAACAGGCATATAAACAGGTGTTCAAAATCACTGATCATCAGTGAACTGCAAATCAAAACTACAATGAGATAGCACGTCACCCCAGTTAAAATGGCTTTTATCCAAAAGACGGGCAATAACAAATGCTGATGAGAATGTGGAGAAAAGGGAACCCTTGTGCAGCTTAGGTGGGAATGTAAATTAGTACAACCACTATGGAGAACAGTTTGGAGGTTCTTAAAAAAACTAAAAATAGAGCTAGCATATGATCCAGCAATCCCATTGATGGATACAGATGACAAATAAGAAAAGTCTGTATACTAAAGAGATATCTGCACTCTCAAATTGCAGCATTCTTCACAATAGCCAAGTTATGGAATCAGCGTAAGTGTCCATCAACAGATGAATGGATAAAGAAAATGTGGTATACAATAGAGTACTATTCAGTTATAAAAAAGAATGAGATCCTGTCATTTGCAACATGGATGGAACTGGAGGTCAGTATGTTAAGTGAAATAAGGAATGAATAATACCTAGTATTTCACAGCACAAGGTGACTATAGTCAATAATTGTACATTTAAAAATAACTGGATTGTTTATAACACAAATGATAAATGTTTGAGGGGATGAATAGCCCATTTTCCATGTGATTATTACACATTGCATGCCTGTATTAAAATTACCTCATGTACCCCATAAATACATACATCTGTGTATCCACAAAAATTAAAAATTTAAAAATGAGATTTAGGTTGGTGTTAGTGATTTAAGAGTAGAGCTAATATTTGAAGCAACAAATGTGTAATGTGAGAGTCCTGAGGATGAAATCCCACAGAACATCATATTTTTAAAAGTGGGGGTAGGGAGGAGAAAATTTATAATCTAAAGAAGTAGGCAGTATAAAAAGCAGAAGTGGTTTAAAAGCAGAAGAAATACTATCAAATCTTCAACTTATCAACCTTACAGTGATTAATATCCCATTGATTTTGGCAAGTGAGTGGTTAGCCTGGCTAGAGCAGCAGGTGAAGTAAAAGAAAAAGACATGGAAGGTACTGCTCAGTGGCTGGCTGAAGTGAAGGATCACAGAAACTAGGGAGTCTGTAATGGAAATAAAAGCAGTAGTAGAATGACACTGAAGGCACCAAGTAGTCAAAGGACTGATAAGTTTATGTATCAGTTTACTGTTAAAGACCACTCCCTATTACCCAAACTTTTAGTTCACGAACTTGGTGTCCCAGTATTAGCACAGTGCATCTAGGCAAAACAGCAAACAAAACTTAGTTTTGTTTATTAAGTAGTCCAAACAACTTATTTGTGCCAAAACAATTTAGCACCTGTTGGACACTATGCAACTTACACTGTAATCATATTGACCAACACTACCTACATTTTCTGTTACTCACTCATCTTCTGTGATATTTGCATTTTTATCACAGCAACCACTAAAAGCCCAGCTTCACAAAAATCTGTCATTAAAAAGAATGTGGCAATATAACTGTAAAACTGAAAATCCTTGCACTAGTAATGTGTGTGGTGTCCAGCAAACACAAATGTGACTGTGATTTCCTCAAAGTTAAAATATCCTGCAGCACCCCTGAGTTCTCTGAGGTGCCCAGGGAATCTCAGTTTATAATTTCGGAACCATAGCCCTATTCCCTATCCTTGCTTTTATTTTTCTCAATAGTACTTATCACCCTACATATTTTATTTCTCTCCTTTAGAATGTGAGTTCCATGGGGGTAGCAGACTTTTTGTCTTTGATAAGTGCTATATCGCTAATACCTAGAATGACATCTGGCAAATGCAGGTTTTTAATAAGTATCTGTTGAATGAATTGTGCAGTGGGAGTAAGAAACTGATTATATTGTTAAGAGATAGTGGCAAAAGCACAGGATATTGAAATTCATAATTTCAGATGCAAAACAATTCTGAACAGAGCGAAGGTTTAAGTGTAGCCATGGCATGAGTGAGTGGTTGAATGAAAGTGAATAATGCCAGATAACTCTCAGTCTGCTGGTTAAGTAAACGACATAAATACTAAGTCACCAAAATAATGGCAAGATTTGAGGTTAAGTCAAGTGCCAACGAACAGAAGGGAAGTATACCCTAAAAGAAAAAAAGCCACAAAGGAACGAGTTCTTAAGCGAGGGTGGCATAGTGATGGGTTGAAAGGGACAATAGGATGGGTCTCTTGTAAAGTGGGAGTTGTGGCCCACTTTACAAGACTACAGCGAAGCAGCGTCTTCAGAACTATTAGGTTTCTATTAGGCATGATGAAAAGGATAATGCTGTAGAGTTTGCAGATGTATTTGTTCATGATGAACGAGGGCTCCTGAATGCACAACTAGATTTTAAACTTCTTGAGGGCAGGAGCTTTGTCTTCTCCATTGTTGTATCCCTGAAGCCTGTTATAATATAGACGGAATAATTATTGATTATCTTTCTCAATGAGAAAGACCAACAACAGATCAGACTGACTCAAAAAAAAAAAAAAAAGGATGGAAGAACGGACTACGGTGGCCCTAGCAGGTATATACAAAGAGAGAACACATGAGACACCAACCCAGAGAAAACATGTATCAGTTTCTAAAGAGATGACATAAATTGCAAGTGCATCTAAAAAAATGATCGTTTCAGAATCTTGGAGTAAGCCTTCCTAACTGTCTTAGTCTCTTCGGGCTGCTGTAACAAATTACCATAAACTGGGTGGCTTATAAATAGAAATCTGTTTCTCACATTTTGGAGACTGCAAAGTACAAAATCAGGGCACCAGCAGAGTCAGTGTCTCATGAGGGGCCACTTTCTGCTTTAACATCTTCTCATTGTATCCTCATATGGTAGAAGGGACAAGAGAGCTCCCTGGAGCTTTTTTTTTATACGGGCACTAATCCCATTCATGAGGGCTCTACCACCTAATAGTATCACACTGGGAATCAGGTTTCAATAACTACAGATACATGTCATTTAGCATAATATTTTTTAAAATCCACATTTTAGGTTGTAAATGGGGTTACCGTTTTTTAAATTTGAGATCTTAGGAAAGTTTCTTATACTTAAGTTGATTTGTAATGTCCTCAACTATTTGAGAGTCTCAATGTAGCTACACATTATTTCAAGGGTTGTTATTAACAAACAAACACTGGAGGAAACGTATTAACTTTGTAGAGTTTATTATACAAATGATGATAGTAAAATAGTGAATTTTAAAGCTTCTTCCTAACCTTTCATTGTGAAGGAACAGTGATGAAGGGAGAAGAGACATTCAGAAGAAAAATCATGTATGTATTATTAAAGTAGAAATAATAAAATGTTCAGAATGACAATGTATTTAAAAAATAACCTTGTTGGAATTGTACATCTATCATTATCACAACATACTTATTTGATGAAGCTAAAGAAAAGCCAGAAGACTAATATGGCTGGATGAGAATAGCATTTTAAAACGTTTTCAGCAAAATTCTAGAAATTTGTCCATTTTAGATCCATTATTTGCTGTTTAGTTCCAAAACTGAATTTCATACAAGTGCTATTATTCCAATAGTTTTTTCAATTGTCACTAGTGATCTTGATCCATATATTGCATTCATAATATCAAAAATAAAAGAGTATTTCATTAATAACAGGTGTTTTCAAAGCTTAAATATATTTCAAAAACCAATGACAGTTAAAGTAGGGGTTCTAAATTTTTGCATGTCTTATTAAGCTTCTTTGTTGTATAGACTAAAATTTTGGTTTCGTAGACTCAGAAATACTAAATTGCCTATTGGGTTTTGTGGCTTCTTGCATCAGCTCCTGCAACTGTCCAATTTGTTCATCACGAAAGTCATTAAGTTTTTCTTCTGGGAGGAAGGTGCCAAAACATGCTTTTCCAGTTGAATTTTGTCTGTTTTCATTAGCCTGTTGCGATAACACTGTTGCATACACCTAAAAAGATAAAGAATGAAGGTTATAGATGTAAAGTTTAAATAATATTTAACATTAGAGGACTTGAATTATAATTCTGAGTCACCTATTTTTCCTCATCAGTAAATGCAGAAGCATTTGGTTAAGGAGATATAAATATAGTTGTGAAGATACAATTCATTGATAATTTCATGTATATCTATTTTTAGCACTTTAAGCTTTTTAACCAACTTTTAGCAAAATTTTTAACCTGGATATAAGTAAAGAGTGGTGAGTCCCTGGATGGGCTTCAGAAGCATGCATAAACCACCTCAAACCATATGCAAAATTGTATTTACACAAGTACGGACGTCATTTCTGGGGCCATAGCTTTCAACGGATTCTCAAACAGGAACCATGGGTCTTTTTTCCCCCAACTTTTATTTTAAACCTGCACATATATCCCCTAGATACAAGGGGTACATGTGCAGGTTTGTTAGATGGGAATAACTGCATGATGCTCAAGTTTGGGTACAGATCCTGTCACCCAGGGAGTAAGCACAATACCCAACATGTAGTTTTTCAACCCATACCTCCCTCCAGTAGTCCATGCTGTCAGTTGTTCCCAGTTTACATCCATGTGTGCTCAATGTTTAGCTCCCACTTAAAATTTTATTTTTCTGTTCCTATGTTAATTTGCCTAGGATCATGGCATCTATGTTGCTGCAAAGGACATGCTTTCATCCTATTTATGGCAGCACAGTATTCCACGGTGACATGTAACACATCTTCAAGTGAGTCTAAATTCGTTCCTATGTCTTCAATTACAATTTTAATTTAAAATATACTAGAGAAAAACTTCTTAAACCTTTAAGCCTTCAATGTTTAACAACCATCTGTGTCAAGAAAAACTTTTTCATGTTCTAATTTTGCTCTTATTAAGTACATTCAGCCTAATATTCCAACTATCCCCATCTGCACGCACAAGTGCCACTGTTTTGAAACAGACTCACTCTAAAATTAATCTTTTAAGCAGACAAAGTACCAAAGTATTTTAGTTCATGAAGTTAAAGTGAATGAACTGGCTAACTCTGGATAATGCTGCTACCTGATCTAGCTTGAGATATATAAATTGCTTGTAATTGCTGGAATGGCAGCATTGCCAGAGCAACTTTAATTCCAAACATTCCAAACCTATGGAGAAAATATTTTTTCCATGATTTACAGAAATCCACTTATTAAGATGAAAACATTTCAAGTTTTATCAATTCCACTTCTATATGCTTCAGGGCAGGCAGGGTTTTTCAACCTTGGCACTATTTTGTGTGTGTAGGGGGGGTAGGGGTGGGGAGGGGTCGGTGAGAGTCTGCATTGCAGGATGTTTAGCAGCATCTCTTGTCTCTGACCACCAGATGGCAGTAACACCCCTCTCCCAGTCTTTAATCTAAAATGTCTCGAAACACTGCCAAAGGTTTCCTGGCAAGGCAAAAATCACCCTACCATCCTAAAGAAACTTTCAAACATGTGAACAAGTACCATGCACAAGAATGCTGATTGTTAAAGCAAAAAAAAAAAAAAAAAGAAATAATTGTACTTCAATAGGAGAAAAGTCAAATACACTGAAATTTACTCAGATGATAATAAAGATGTCACAACAAATAAGCTACAAGTCTATGTATCAACACGGATGAAACTCCAAAAAATAAAATCTAAAAAGCAGGCTTTAAGAAATTATTCATTTGCAAAAATGGACAACTAAGGAGCTCTAAATAGCAAAAACAGAGGACTCACAACTCACAATTTCAAAACTTAACTAGAAAGCTACATTAAACAAAAGTGTGGTACTGGCATTAGAATAGATATATAACACCAATAGAATGAGGAGTCCAGAAGTAAATCCTTACATATATAGCCAATTGATTTTTGATAAAGATGTCAAATCCATTCAGTGGAGGAAAGAATAATCTAGGCAACAACTGGTGCTGGGAAAACTGAATTTCCACATGCAGAAGAGTGAAGTTAGACACCCCATCTTCTACCATATACAAAAATTAACTCAAAGTGAATCAAAGACCTAAATATAAGAGCTAAAATCATGAGAATCCTAGAAGAAAATATATAGGTAAATCTTTATGACCTTTGATTTGGTAAATCTTTATGACCTTTGATTTGGCAATAGGTTCTTAGATATGACACCAAAAGCCCAAGCAACAACAACAAAAATAAACTGGACAGTATCAAAATTAAATACTTCTGTGCATCAAAGGACACCTAATAGTAAAAAGACAAACTACAGAATGAGAAAAAATTTGCAAATCATATCTGAAAAGGGTTTATTATCCAGAATATATAAAGAACCACAACTAAAAGACAAATAGCCCAATTTAAAAATGGGTAAAGCACATGAATAGACATTTCTCCAAAGATATACAGATGGCCAAGTACATGAAAAGATGCTCAAAATCGTTCGCCATTATAAAAATGTAAATCAAAACCACAATGAGATGCCATTTCACCCTAAGATGTCTACTATAATAATTTTTTAAACCCCAGAAAAGTAACAGTTGGAATAAACTAGAATCCTCATACATTGATAATGAGAATATAAAATGGTATAGCCACTGCAGAAAAGATTGGCAGTTCCTCAGAAAGTTAAACACACAATTACCATATGATCCAGCAAATGCACTCATAGGTATATACCAAAATAACTGAGAACAGGAACTCAAACACATACTTGTATACATAATAGACGACATTTGGAAAATAACCTAGATGTCTACCAGCAAGCAGATAAACAAAATGTGGTATACACATACAATGGAATATTTATCACCCTTAAAAGGGAATGAAGTTCTGATCCATACTACAACATGGACAAACCTTGAAAACATTATGCTAAGAAGCCAAACATAAAAAGACATATTGTATGATTCCACTTACATGAAATATCTAGAATAGGAAAATTCATAGACAGAAAGAATAGATAATACTAAGGGCTGGGAGGAGGTAGGAGAGGGTGTTATTGTTTAATGGCCACCGAGTTTCCGTTTGGGTGAGGAAAAATCTAGAATAATGTCTCTACAATGTATCATTTACAGTGTCCAGGAAAAAAATTAAAAAATTATTACAAACAGTTAAGAGAAGAGGCAATCAATGGAGACCAGTGCCTGAGATTATTCAGACATTAGAATAAGCAGAGATAGATTTTAAAGCAGGTACTATAAATGTTAAGTATGTAAAAGAAAATACGGTCATCATAAATGGGGCAGATAAATCTCAGCAGAGAATGAGGAATTATAAGAACCAAATAAATTCTAGAACTCAAAAATGCACTATCTGGAATTTTTTAAACGTCACTTAATAGTAGACTGGAGATGAAAGGAAGATTCATGAACTTGAAAATACAGCAATAGAAATTATCCAGTTTTAAACAGAAAAAAACTATTTAAAAAATGAGTAAAAGTTCAGTGATCTGTGAAACAATGCCAAAAGATCTACCGTAAGTTTAAGTGGAATCCAAGAAAAGAGTAACTGTCTTAGCAGAAAAATAAATTTTAATGGGTATCTTATTTTTTTTTTGAGACGGAGTCTTGCTCTGTTGCCCAGGCTGGAGTGCAGTGGTGCGATCTCAGCTGACTACAAGCTGTGCCTCCCGGGTTCACACAATTCTCCTGCCTCAGCCTCCCCAGCAGATGGGACTACAGACGCCCACCATCATGCCCAGGTAAATTTTTTGTATTTTTAGTAGAGATCGGGTTTCACTGCATTAGCTAGGATGGTCTCAATCTCCTGACCTCATGATCCACCCGCCTCGGCCTCCCAAAGTGCTGGGATTACAGGCCTGAGCTACTGTGCCTGGCCGGATATCTTACTTTTATAAAGTTTTATGAATTTTAATGAATATTTTAAGGAAAAATAAATTCAAGAAGCTTAGCAAGTTCCAAGCAGAATACAAAATACTATACCTAAGCATATGATAGTTAAATTGTTGAAAAATAAAGCAAAAATATTTTTTAAAAGTTTAAAAATATATATATATCATTTACAAATATATGCAAATGTACAAAACATAAAAACAAACATGGAAACAACCAACATCAGGATCCTGATTACCTCTGAGGAGTAAGAAGGGGGAATGGAATTTTAGCTGTACCTTTTAATATTTATTTACTTTAAAAAAGTGAACTAAATATTTCAAAATATTAATATTTGTTAAATCTGAGTGGTGAATACATAACTTTCCCATTTTTGAAAATTTTCATAACTTTGTGCATAATTTCAGAGAACATTTCACTTAGGGTATAATTTATAATAATTATGGGAATAATGTTTTTTATGGAAAGTAGAAATACATTTCATGTGTGAGAAATGATCAATGAATGAACATCTTGGGTAGAAAGACTCACGAAAAGGAACAAAAAAACCCAACCTTTCCCCCGTACACCACCCATTACCGACTAGTCTTTGACTCCATGTACTTGCAACAGCATTCCTTTCCTGGCAAGAGAGAAAAATGGCCAAAATAAAAATAACTTCAGGACCACAATTTGGAGGTTTCCAGATATAGGAAGAAGCAGCAGTAAAATGTGAATTTATGACTAAGTCACCCCGCCAAGCATATCTACCTGGAGGGAAGAGACTCAGAACAGAAAAATACTACACTACACATTAACTAACAGCATCCTTTGGTTTCAAACTGTTATGCTGGGTTCTAAGAATAAAGCTATCCCGAAAGTTAGAAGATTCCTATGATTGCTCTCTTGAACCAAAGAGAATGTGCAGTGCTTCCTCAGGGTAAGTTAAGCAGCTGCTTCAAGTAGCAGAAAGCTGTCGAAGAGAGACACTTTTGAGTATGGTGAGAGCAGGTGCAGTGGGCTGAATGGTGTCCCCAAAAGATGTCAAGTCCTAATCTCTGAAACTGTGTTACCTTATATGTATATTACAGGTTTTTATGTATATTACAGGTTTTGCAAGTGTGATTAAGGATTCTGAGATGAGATTATCCTGATGGTCCTGAAAATACGGTCACAAGTATTCTTAGAGGGGATGAGAGAAATTAGGCATACAGAGGAGAATGTGATATGAAGAAAAAATAAGTTTGGAGCGATATGGCCATAATTCAAGGGAATCCTGGATCCACCAGAAGCTGAAAGATGTGGATTTCTTCCCTAGAGCCTCTCACTCTTTAATTAGGCCTCTCCAGAATACACTACCATTGTTTTAAGTCAGGCTGTGGTAATTTATTACAGCAGACACAGGAAATTAATACAGCAGTGAACTACAGAAACACAGTCTTAAAGTCTCCTAGTAGAAAAAAACTAACCTTCATGCTATACTGTTTCCCACTAGAGTTTTTGAAAAGGCAGAGAAGCTGTAGTACCAGTTTGTCAGTGATAGAACAATTAAATATTATAAGGCCAGCTGTGCCTTCACTCTACTCTCTAATTCTCTACCTGTATATTAAACTTGCTTATAGTCTGAATCAAATTGATACTATTAAATTACTGGTATGGTCGAGCACACTGGCTCACACCTGTAATCCTAGAGCTTTGGGAGGCCGAGGCAAGAGGAGTGCTTAGTTTTTAGTAAACCAAACATCACACATTCTCACTTGTAAGTGGGAGCTAAATGATGAGAACTCATGAACACAAAGAGGGGAACAACAGACACCTACATAAGGGTGGAAGAAGGAGCAGAAAAGATAACTATTGGATATTGGGCTTAATGACTAGGTGATGAACTACTAATCTGTAAAACAAACCCCCGTGACACAAGTTTACCTATGCAACAAACCTTCACATGTACCCTCAAACCTAAAATTAAAATCTAAAAAACGTGTCAGTTTAATAACATTAAGAAAACAATCAAATTATAAATTAACTTAAATTACTTCAATTTTAGAACTCATTTATCTATTATACAGATGTTTTTAAAGAATAGAAATGAACTATCTTAGATTTCTTCTTACCAGCATTTAGAATCAAACTAAATAAACCATTACAAGGAATAACATAGAGAAACAACCAGATATTACATGCCTTCTGATATTAGTACATATTACCAAAACAACAACAACAAAACCAAAAACAAACAAAAAAATACACCTAATAAGCCTCTACATCTAATTATCAATTTACAGGAAACACAAGAGACCTAAGTGTTAAACATCACCATGGGAATGCAATCAGCATGATTCAGACTATGAAAAACTACATAACAACGCCAGTCTCAGAATAAAGGAAAAATAGCAACTTTACAGTGAAGAAAGGTGAAAGATACCACCTCAATGAAATGATCAAGGTAAACATGACCGGTAGTAAGTCACACTGCCCTCATGTACCTCCCGATAATTAGGCACTGAGAAGATGTATCACCTCGGTGGTATTCTTCCCAATAATGCACAACCTCAGTCTAATCATAAGAAAACATCAGATAAAGTTCAATTAAGGGACGCTCTATAAAATAACTGATCAGTACCCTTCAAAAGTTTTAAGGCCATCAATGACAAGGAAAAAGGAAGGAAGGAACTATTACAGATTAGAGGAAACTAAGGAGCTCTGATGACTAAATGTGATGCAGGATCTTGCATCAGGCCCTGGAACAGAAAGAAAAAATTCCTATAAAAGCTGGTGAAACTGAATATACTCTGTAGTTTAATTAATAATAAAATATTGCATCAATGTTCGCTTCTTAGTTTCTATAACAGTACTATAGTTATGTAGGCTATCACAGGGGAAGTAGCTGCAGAAAGGTATAGGGAACCTGTACTATCTTTGCAACTCTCTTCTGTAACTCTAAAATTAACTCAAAGAGCTAAACAAAAGAATTTTAGATTTAACAGGTGTATCAACTAATTATAATACTTTCTTATTTGAACAAAAATGCTCACAGTGGCTCATGCCTGTAATCCCAGCATTTTGGGAAGCTGAGCTGAGTGGATCACTTGAGGTCAGGAGTTCGAGACCAGCCTGGCCAACATGGTGAAACCCCGTCTCTAATAAAAATACAAAACTTAGCTGGTGTGATGGCATATGCCTGTAATCCCAGCTACTCAGAAGGCTGAGGCAGGAGAACTGCTTAAAACAGGAGTGGGAGGTTGCAGTGAGCTGAGATTGTGCCACTGCACTCCAGCCTGGTGACATAGCAAGACTCTGTCTTAAAAAAAAAAAAAAAAAAAAAAGCTGCTAACAAAAAGAATCAGGAAACTTTAAAAACTGACTGGATGTTTGGTATTAAGAATTATTTTGGCCAGGTGTGGTGGCTCACGCCTGTAATCCCAGCACTTTGGGAGGCAGAGGCGGGCAGATCATGAGGTCAGGAGATTGAGATCATCCTGGCTAACACAGTGAAACCTCGTCTCTACTAAAAATACAAAAAATTAGCCAGGCGTGGTGGTGGGCGCCTGTAGTCCCAGCTACTCGGGAGGCTGAGGCAGGAGACTGGCATCAACCTGGGAGGCGGAGCTGGCAGTAAGCCGAGATCACGCCACTGCACTCCAGCCTGGGTGAGACAGTGAGACTCTCATCTCAAAAAAAAAAAAAAAAGTTCTAATTTTGGAGGTGACATAATAGTATGGTCATGACTTTAAAGAGTCTACATTAAAATATCTAAGAAAAATTTTATGTTTGTGATTTAAAAATCTGGGAGAAAGAGAAATAAGTGGGGGTACAGATGAAACCTGATTGGCCATGAGTTGACAACTGTTGAAGTCGAGTGATAAGTACACGGTTGTTCATTATATTTTCTCTACATTTTATATGGTTGAGATTTCTCTAAATTAAAAAAATGCATATATACACATGCATATATACATTCATATATAACTTAAAATTAGAAACATTCAACTAAAACTATTTCAATAACTTCTCACTTTCAACTATGGGTTTGAAATTTCTTCTCAACAAAGCTTCCCAGGTAGTGGTGCAGTCCACAGCCTGCTAGGAAGCAGGCAAGCGTTACCACCTGAGCTCTACCTCCTGTCAGGTCAGCAGTGGCATTAGATTCTTACAGGAGCATGAACCCTATTGTGAACTGCCTATGCAAAGTATCTAGGTTATGTGCACCTCATGAGAATATAATGCTTGATGATTTGAGCTTGATGATCTGAGGTGGAGCCATTTTATCCCAAAACCATCCCCTACAACCTGCAGAAAAACTGTCTTCCACAAAACCAATCCCCAAAAGGGGACCGCTTACAGTTCTTTGATAAAGCCTTGATTTACCAGTAGTTTTTCTTCTGTTTCTAGAAATATTTCTTAAACATCTTATTATAATAATTTTTTACAATACACATTTTTAAAATCCAAGTAAGGCATACCAAAATCATTTTTAAATAGGTTTCACAGTAATTTCCTCATCAAAACAGTGGGATTTCAGAACTGTCACTTTAGCACATAGCTGGTGAACCTTTATTTAATAATTCACTTTGTGTACCATTAATATTTTTATTTATAATGTAAATCATTGAAATTCCCCACAGGCTAGAACCAAAGTGGCATAAAATTCCTTATATAACTGACATACAAAAATTGAGACTGAGACTGACTGGTTCAATAAACAAATATGGGCCACAATTTAAGATTCCAATAATGAACAGTGTTGGAAGAGAATTGGATTTGAATATGGAAAGGTGATAAGAGTCACAGAAAGACAAGAACCAAGAAAACAATGGATTTCGGAGAGTTGAGGACTCTGAGTAACAGGACTATGAAGGCAGAAAAGCTACTGGACCCATTCATCCCTTAAAAAATACATGCATATAGAAAGAGGTATAAGGATTGGTCACATTAACTATAGTTCATCTAGACTACAAAAGAGCATGCAATAGTTAAAAAGAACAAGGTCAAACATGTACTGACATGAAAAGCTTCCCAAGTAAAATAATCAACTTGCAAAATATCATGGATATATGCCATTTGAATATGCTACAAAACATGTACAAATTTAAAGAGGCTGAAAGGATGGCCAGAAACTTTTGAAGAATAGTTTTTCATATTTTGTTCTGAACACCTCAACCCTGTACTGTTTTGATATTTTATAATAAATATCATTTAAGTAACTAAATGAAAGGGAAAGAAAGGAAGGAATAGCTATAGGAAAAATTTGCGGATAAGGAAATTACAGCTCCAGTATTTCATTTGTCCTTAACAGCAGAGATCAAAGCAATTTTGCAGATTGTAATTAATATAATTTGAACACAAGCTTTAAAAAAGAAAATCTAAGTTCTCATTATTTTGTTTAATCACGTATCTAGTATTTGCTCATCTGTGTTTTCTAAAACAAAATTACAACTAAATGGCCCCAAAGTAATAATGATATATGAAAATCCAAACTGTCAAGCTCTGTAAATAAAGATAATTAGTTGCCTCACAAAAGGCTATTCTTATTTAGAAAAGCATGTAGCACAGGCCTCCTTTAATACTAAAACCAAATGGTTTAAAACATTTTATGAAAATAGCATTATTAAGGTACTCATCAACTGTATAGAGTTCAAGAAAATACCAAACTATATGACATGTCCCATTAAAAACTTGACTTTTTAAATATTTTATATACAAATAATTTCCTCAATAGCATAAAAAAAGATTTTAGGTTAAATCATAAAAATGCTGTCACAATCAGAATTAGTCTGATGCCTTTCTTTTGAATTACAAAAATTATAAATTCCCTTTAAAATAGGCATAAATTGTGCTACTATTCTCACAACTTCCTGGATAGCTAAAATGACAGTAATTTTTTATAGTTTTGAAAAATTATTTGTATTCTTCAATGTAAACAACCAAACGAAAGCCAATTATTATCTAGGAAAGAAAAAGGTAACTTTCCCCCAAAATTTATTCAATTATTATAAGATTCTCTTTAGCAACACTGAACCAACAAACCTAAGTTGGGAGCATTTGGTCAAGCCTTCCCTAGAGAACTTATTAAAAATATCATGCCTCCTAGAGGAGCAAAAACAAAAAACACTCCTCTCCACAAGAAACCTGAAAGTTACCTGAATTACAATAACTAAATTCAAAGACACTTTGGGGATTTGAAGCACATCTACCCAAGTCATTAATACAGAATAGAAGCACATCTACCCAAGTCATTAATACAGAATATATTATAGAAAAAGAAAAAAGAACCTATGTTGGCAATGATAATAAATTTGGTTTCTTGGGCTCATTCTGACGAGGTTTTATGATTTTCAAGTCAAAGATGATAGCTTATACATGCTATTTCTTAGCCCACAAACACTTGTAATATGTAACACTTTGATATACAGAGTGCAAAGAATAGAAAGTAACACTAGTGTCACTAACAAGTGAATTTCTCAGGTGGCCATGAAGCTTAGCCTCTGTGAAGTCAAATTCCCCAGGTTCCTCTGTAAACCAAACTCAAGATTCACCTGTGACTCCCAGAGATGAGCAAAAAAAGGTGTTAGTTGTGACACAGCACAGCAAAGATAAAAAGAAAAAAAAGCAAGAACATAGAAAGTTCTTGGCTAAGGAAGTAGTAAGGGAATGCCATAGAAAACCTAGTTCACAAATATTCTTTACATTTGTCTACTATAAACTCTATGTCCATGATATTGGACACTTACAAATCAAATGTCATAATGTCAGAAATGAGAAGTCAGCACAGAAAATAAGCACATTCTTGTTTATGAAATTCATCCCAAAGTTCCCAGAAACAATAATAGCACTGTACTTAAGATAATATTACATAACTTATTTTACTTAATCTAAAAATGTATTCATAAAACTAATTTTAAAAATACATTTTCCTGATCATTTAGGTGAATGGACTACTTGTACATTTTATGTTATATATATAACCTTTAATTTATTCTTTAGTAATGTTAGAATACAGTGAGGCACAAGGAAACTTTCTGGAGTAATACATTTTTGTTACCTTGAATGTGGTGACAGTTTCATGGGTGTATACATATTTCAAAACTCACCCAAGTATACACATTAATACGTGTGGTTCACTATGCATCAATGACACCACAGTAAAGCTGTTACATTAAAAAAAAAAAAAAAAAACGAACTAGCCAACTCCTTACCTTACTCACTTATACCTCACTGGAGGTGAGGATGGGTTCTAGCAAAGTAGCAAGAAAATAAGTTTAACTGTAATACCTAAGGATGACAATGATCCAGTTAGATAAGAATGTATATACACTACTGATTTAAAAATTGATGGGGAACAAAAAACAGCATATAAAGCTAATATACAAAACTCAAAAAAAGCTTTTGAAAAAATTCTTCCAAATATTTTACTATCAATATTAGTCATCAAAAACAACTAAATTGTAATAGTTAAGAAAACAGAACAAAAAATTTCACTCCTAGACATTAAAAACAAAGAGTTCAAAACTATAATTTTATTTTTCTTTTTTTACATTTTTTATAATCAGGCTTTTTCTTTTCACTCTACAGAAAAACTGCATTTAGCAATAGATTTTTAACTACCTGTTCATCTGTTGTAATGCAGGTTAATTCTATATTTAAAAAAATTATATAAACTAAAGGACATGATGCATTCAAATTCTATTTTGATGTAATCTGTTTAGAAAATCACCAATTTATTGAGAAAATAAAATTAGTATGTTTTATAACAAATTATTTACATCATTATAGCTGTCACCAAAAAAATGTATAGCAATCTGCATAATTCTTACTCTCCAAAGGAATCTATTATAACATCAAGTGAGTTGCATCAAATCAAGTATTTTAAAAATTATATTTGATATATATTGAAATTGACAGTACTTTCACAGTTCAATTTGGGGTAATACTGATCCAAAGCAGACGATCATGATATTAATACTTTTTTTTTTGAAACAGTTTCACTCTTGCTGCCCAGGCTGGAGTGCAGCGCCGCGATCTTAGCTCACTACATTCAAGTGATCCTCCCGCCTCAGCCTCCCAAGTACCTGGGATTACAGGCGCCCACCACCATGCCCAGCTAACTTTTGTATTTTTAGTAGAGGCAGGGTTTCAACATGTTGGCCAGGCTGGTCTTGAACTCCTGACCTCAAGTGATCCGTCTGCCTCCCAAAATATTGGGATTACAGGCGTGAGCCACCGCACCCAGCCCTGAAAGGCAAATTTTAACAGAAAATTTAAATATATTCTAATGTCTTACAAGTTATCTTCTGCATTTGTTATTCTAATTAACCAAATGAAAGAGTGTAGCATTATCACAATCACATTTCACGTTACCCAGAGTCTACATATCCGTAATCAAACTAAAATATCAAATAAGATAGCTTACTCACTAAAGGAGAATATAAGAATAAGTATATAAGAAATGAACAGGATATTTATTTATAGGCTAGAACAGGATATTTATTTATAGGCTAAAAGAAAAGGGAACAAAAATTAGTTAAGTAACATAATAAAAAATGTAAAAGGCATGAAGAAAACACAAAAGCCAAGTGTATGAAACCTCTCACCTTGGAGTCAGCACCTATCCCAATAACACCCCCGGTTAGCAGGAAGAAGTTAGAGCAGGTGTCACACTTTTTCCATCTTCATTAGCCCACACCTTAAGATTAAGGTGTTATAAAACCCAAAGGAAGGGATTGAAACCATCATTGCAAAATTATAACTAAGACAGTGAAAGAGATCTGACCTAACCAACTCCATCTTGCTTCTCATGTCCAAGGTATCCTTATTCATTCCTGGGCACAGGTTGAATTAACTTTGGGAGAATTTAGTTTACAGTTTGAAACAAAGATAACACATCTTTCCCAAAACAAACCCCCTTCTTGCCTGGGAACTAGACTGCTGTTGTAGGACTAACAAATTAGCCAAAAGATTATGATTTCAGACTCATGCAGCTGGAGGCTACAAGATTCTGACCCTCCCCCAAATTGCTCCTGGGGATAATATCACTATTATGAAACTTAAGATTGATGCAGGATTTTTTGCTCTAAGCTTAGTTCAGCTAAATCCAGGTTCTTGTCTCATGACCAGGAAAAATTAGGCACGTGAACACGTTGAAGGGTGATGAGGGCAGAATTCATTAGGCAAAAAGAGGGGGTCCCACCAGCAAGCTCCCACCTCACAGACTGAATACCAGGGCTCCCACACATAAGCTGAAGAGACCAGGCTCCTCCCCTGCATAAAGCACGAATTCCTGGTGGCTCTACCCCATTCCCCCCAGTGCATGTGGGCCTCTAGTTCACTGTGGGCATGCCCAGGCAAGACCCTGTGCAGGTATTCCCTTATCTGCACAAAAACATCCAGTGTAAACACTTGTGGGTGGATCAGAGATTCCCTAGGGACCCTTCCCTATCTACCTAGGCATTTGTCTGCCTCCTGCCTCTGTCAAGATCAGTGCTTGTTTTGCAGCCCCTGCACTTGGATCAGCTGGCACCACCCAGATCGATAAACTGGCTCATCTGATCTGTGGGCCCCCCACCCAGTGCAAGAGGATAGCTTCAACTCTGTATGATTTTATCTCTGACCCCACCAATTGGCACTCCAGACTCACTGTCCCCCACCCACCAAATTTCCCTTAAAAACCCTGATCCCAAATGCTTGGAGAGATTGATTTGAATAATAATAAACTCATCTCCTGTACAGCCGACTATGTGTGAATTACTCTTTCTCTATGGCAATTCCCGTTTTGATAAATTGGCTCTGTCTAGGCAGCAGGCCTGGTGAACACATTGGGTAGTGTATTAGTCTGTTGTCACACTTCTCTTAAAAAAACTACCTGAGACTGGGTAATTTTTGAAGAAAAGAGGTTTCATTGACTCACAGTTTGTTAGCCTTAACAGGAAACATGACTGGGAGGCCTCAGGAAATGTACAATCATAGCAGAAGATGAATAAAAAGTAAGCACCTTTTTCACATAGCAGCAGGAGAGAGAGCCACACTTTTAAACCATCAGATCTTGTGAGAACTCACTATCATGAGAACAGCAAGGGGGAAATCTGCCCCATAATCCAGTCACCTCCCACCAGGCCCCTCCTCCAATTCGACATGAGATTTGGGTGGGGACACACATCCAAACCATATCAGGTGGTTACACGTAAATCCACCCTAACACACTCCTCTTTAACTGCCTTGGCATGAAAAGAAAAAAAAAAAAAATCACTGAAAGTTGTAAAATTTTATCAAGCATTGTCAAGAAAGAAAGTGCCTAGATCAGTCAAATTAGTATGTTGATGCCCTGAGCGAGACACTATAGTGGGAAAAGAACATAAAATCCATTTTAAGTTTAGTCATAAAATCCATTATGCATTGTTCTATGCTGAATTAATAACTTTTAGACAGCAATTATTATTTCTACTATTCTATAAGGTCCTTCATCTGGCTCCTTATTTCACCAGCATCATTACAAACTACCTATAATTCCTATAAACCTAAAGTAAAATTCTAAGCCCCCCCCGCCCCCGCCAACTAACTGGCCCCTTCTCTTGGCCAAGGGCATTCTAAAGTAAACCTGAAATATTAGTTCAGGTCATGATGGGAAAGGGTGGTCAAACATGCCTGATCATACCTTCTTCCCTTTGGAATTCAGGCACAGCTGACCAGCATTAACATTAAAACAGAAACCTTAAAACTAACAGAACAGACTCTGTAAGTCTTATAATCTGTTCTCTCCAAAAGCTGCTATCAGGAGACTTCATCTGCATAACAAGAACCTTCCACTCCACAACCCCTTATCTTAACCCGGACACTCCCTTTTATTGCTTTCAGGTCTTTAAACTCTTTCAACCAATTGCCCATCAGAAAATCTTTGAATTCCTCCTATGACCTGGAACTCCCACCCTCCCCAATTTGAGTTCTTCCCGCTTTTCAGACTGAACCAATGTACATCTTACATGTATTTACTGATGTCTTATGTCCCCTAAAATGTATAAAGCCAAGCTGTTGCCCAACCACCTAGGGCATATGATGTCAGGACCTCCTGAGGCTGTGTCACGAGCATGTCCTTAACTTTGACAAAAAACTACTAAGTTAATTGGTTGAGACTTGTCTCGGATAGTTTCTGGTTTACATTCCCAAATATTCTATACCCATCCACGCATCAGCAGCCATATATTCTATTTGGAATGTCCTTATTTACTTCATGGAACAAGATGTCAAGACTCAGTTCAAATGTCATATTGTTGAGGACACCTGTACCCCTGCCCCAGGTTTGCCTCTATGCTCCCTTGGCAATTTGTACAAAGTTTTTTTTATAGCAGACTTCTTACTGTTGATGTTGACAGCAAAGTCCTCAAGACACAGGATCATGCCAAGACACCCACATCCCTTCACTGTCTAGCAATACCAGGCATTGATACACATTTATTAAAGAAAAAAGGAAGAGAATAAAATGTGTAAACTGTGCTGACCAGCTAAAACCTGTATTCACAATTCACCTGACAAATTTTGTTTTACAAGGCAAACTGCCAACTTAGCCTTGCAGTCTGCATATTAACCTCTTCAGTTTCACAAAAACACATAGAACTTGAACAAATTTGAATGGATGAGCTTGCAAATCTAAATATCAGAATTCAGACCGAGGTTTATCCCAAGAAAATGAGGATACTCAGTGAGGATTAGTATAAACATGATTATTTGGAGGTGTTTCTCCTTTACACCATTTTACAAAATCTCACCTAGTCATTTAAATTCTTCAATCACAAAAAAAGTATTATTAAAAAGGCAGCAAAGTCCCTTTAATTCCACATTTGAAAGTCAAATGTTGATTTTCAAATAAATACCCATAAAAAACATGCTAATGGAATGCTAACTGGTAACCAAAATAAAAACAAGCAAAAAAAAAAAAAAAAAAGTAGGAAAATCCTTTGAGATACCTGAATTGATGTGAAGTCAAGAAATTTACTTTATTTTATATTTTCTTTGAGATGGAGTCTTGCTCTGTTGCCCAGACTGGAGTGCAGTGGCACGATCTCGGCTTACTGCAAGCTCAACCTCCTGGGTTCACGCCATTCTCCTGCCGCAGCCTCCCGAGTAGCTGGGACTACAGGTGCCCGCCACCACACCTGGCTAATTTTTTTGTATTTTTTTTAGTAGAGATGGGGTTTCACCAAGTTAGCCAGGATGGTCTTGATCTCCTGACCTCGTGATCCGCCCGCCTCAGCCTCCCAAAGTGCTAGGGATTTAATCTTTTAAAGAGTGAGTTATATTCAAAGAACTCCAAGCTATTGTTTTCCATTACAATTTCGTCACAGCCATGACACATTATTTCAAACTATGTTCCCTAATAGGTTTATCTTGCCATCTTTCCTATAGTTTCAGTTCACTATGTAATTGTTTATATAATAATATGTTGCTTCAGTATGATGCAAATTATGGAAATTATGTTAGTCTATCATCCCTCCATCCCCACATTGGTAGATCAGTTTCACTTCAAATCTCCACCACTAGTTACTCACTGTGTGTGATGAATTCACGCAACTCAAGATGACTTAGGGCATAAATGTCATAGCTATATAAAAGAACTATGAACCGGAAAGGCACGGTGGCTCACGCCTGTAATCCCAGCACTTTGGGAGGCCAAGAGGGGTGGATCACCTAGGGTCAGGAGTTCAAGACCAGCCTGATCAACATGGAGAAACCCGTCTCTACTAAAAATACAAAATTGGCCAGGCGTTGTGGCGCACACCTATAATCTCAGCTACTCAGGAGGTAGAGGCAGGAGAATCGCTTTAATCCGGGAGGTTGTGGTGAGCCGAGATTGCGCCATTGCACTCCAGCCTGGGCAACAAGAGTGAAACTCTGTCTAAAAAAAAAAAAAAAAAAAAAAGAACTATGAACCAATACACCTTTAGTTTAGAGATAATAATTACCTTGCCGCCATACAATCTGTTAAATAAGCAGGAGGCCATTAGCCTGAGGCTGTCCTAAGTAACAAACTGCAAGCTGATTTTGTAACAAATAGCCAGTTTCAACCAATCACAGTCAAGCTTTAACCAATCACAAGCAACTAATAAGAGGTGACAGCCCGCTGGCAGTCCTCACAGCCCTTGCTCGCTCAGGGCGCCTCCTCTGCCTGGGCTCCCACTTTGGCAGCACTTGAGGAGCCCTTCAGCCCACTGCTGCACTGTGGGAGTCCCTTTCTGGGCTGGCCAAGGCCAGAGCTGGCTCCCTCAGCTTGCAGGGAGATGTGGAGGGAGAGGCGCGAGCGGGAACCAGGGCTGCGCGTGGTGCTTGCGGGCCAGCTGGAGTTCTGGGTAGGTGTGGGCTTGGCGGGCCCCACACTCAGAGCAGCCGGCCGGCCCTGCTGGCCCTGGGCAATGAGGGGCTTAGCACCCGGGCCAGCGGCTGCAGAGGGTGTACTGGGTCCCCCAGCAGTGCCAGCCCACCGGCGATGCGCTTGATTTCTCACCGGGCCTGAGCTGCCTTCCCGCTGGGCAGGGCTCGGGACCTTCAGCCTGCCATGCCTGAGCCTCTCACCCTCTCCATGGACTCCTGTGCCACCTGAGCCTCCCCAACGAGCGCCACCCCCTGCTCCACGGCACCCAGTCCCATCGACCACCCAAGCACTGAGGAGTGCAGGCATATGGCACAGGACTGGCAGTTAGCTCCACCTGCAGCCCCCATGCGGGATCCACTGGGTGAAGCCAGCTGGGCTCCTGAGTCTGGTGGGGACGTGGATAACCTTTATGTCTAGCTCAGGGATTGTAAATACACCAACTGGCACTCTGTATCTAGCTCAAGGTTTGTAAACACACCAATCAGCACCCTGTGTCTAGCTCAGGATTTGTGAATGCACCAATCGACACTCTGTATCTAGCTACTCTGGTGGGGATGAGGAGAACCTTTGTGTCTAGCTCAGGGATTGTAAACGCACCAATCAGCGCCCTGTCAAAACAGACCACTCGGCTCTACCAATCAGCAGGATGTGGGTGGGGCCAAATAAGAGAATAAAAGCAGGCTGCCCAAGCCAGCAGTGGCAACCCGCTAGGGTGCCCTTCCACACTGTGGAAGCTTTGTTCTTTTGCTCTTTGCAATAAATCTTGCTACTGCTCACTCTTTGGGTCCGCACTGCTTTTATGAGCTGTAACACTCACCACGAAGGTCTGGAGCTTCACTCCGGAAGCCAGCGAGACCATGAGCCCACCGGGAGAAACTAACAACTCCGGAAGTGCCGCCTTAAGAGCTGTTAACACTCACCGTAAAGGTCTGCAGCTTCACTCCTGAGCCAGCGAGACCACGAACCCACCAGAAGGAAGAAACTCTGAACACATCCGAACATCAGAAGGAACAAACTCTGGACACGCCGCTTTTAAGAACTGTAACACTCACCGTGAGGGTCCGTGGCTTCATTCTTGAAGTCAGTGAGACCAAGAACCCACCAATTCCGGACACACTAACATGCCACCATGCCCAAATACTTCCTGTGTCTGTGTATCCATCTGAATATCTGAACATGGGACTTAAGACTTAGTTTTATAAAATGACTGCCTCTAGGAAGCAAACACACAAAAATGGGAAGGGATGAGACACGGCAATGATGCTTTTAATGCTTTGATACTACCTGATTTTTGAGACTATGTAAACATAAAACTTAAAAAAAATTAAAAAGAATGCTTGATGATTATGTTTTTTGGGAGGTAGGATAGGAGTTTCTGAACTAGGCCCCATTTTGCCAGGGTCTCATTCCCTGCTTCATACATTTCTAACCTGCCATCACCTCCTGAAGTGAAGTCTTTCTTCTGGTTTTCTTGGTTCATCCTTATCTCTGCTGTTTAAATTTCTAAGAGAGAAATAAGTCAGTATCAGCATTGCCTGGATTTTGTTAGAAATGCACATTCTCAGGTTTTGTCTGAGATCTACTGAATGAGAGAACAAGATTGGGAGGCCAGGAATCTGTGTTATAAGAAGCTCTCCAGATTTTTCTGGTGTAACTTAAAATTTGAGAACTACTCCTATAATGGTTTAACGTTCTTCTTTTCCTAATTTCTTCCACAAAGGCTACATCCTCTCAATTTCCATACAAACACCTACAAAAGTGCACAACCCATGCAGAAGATACAGTCTGTGTAAAATAAATACCATAAATGCCTGGGGAAAAAGGGGGCAATTATCATAAACACTACTCTTTATTCTGCTCTCAAATGCCATGAATTTCTAGATGTTTAATAATAAATCTGAAATGTTTTAAGTGGTTAATGAAAAGAAACAGTATGGAAGGGATGTCCCTGAGTCCTTTTCAACAAATAAGAATCACTCTCTTTCTTACCTGCAAGTTAAAGACATCTATCTTAACACTAAAAAGATGGGTGTACTTACAATACCACTCACTTTTGACCACTTTGATTCATGCTCTCTTAATTCTTAAAATCAAATAAAACCACAGAAGGCTTTCTGTGGCACATGTCCATAAATACTAATAAAACAAAGCTTCTAAGGATTATTTTTAAATCAAATAATTTTAAATCAAAACTTTTAAAATCAGATTTACAATAGCCCAGGAAGATGGGGAGAAACCAGCGGAAAAAGGCTGAAAATTGCAAAAACCAGAAAGCCTCTTTTCCTCCAAAGGATCAACTCCTCGCCAGCAAGGGAACAAAACTGGATGGAGAATGAGTTTCATGAATCAGAAATAGGCTTCAGAAGGTGGGTAATAACAAACTCCTCTGAGCTAAAGGAGCATGTTCTAACCCAATGCAAGGAAGCTAAGAACCTTGAAAAAAGGTTGGATGAATTGCTAACTAGAATAACCAGTTTAGAGAAGAACACAAATGACCTGATGGAGCTGAAAAACACAGCAGGAGAACTTCATGAAACGTACACAAGTATCAATAGCTGAATTGATCAAGCAGAAGAAGGGATATCAGAGATTGAAGATCAATTTAATAAAATACAGTGAGAAGACAAGATTAGACAAAAAAGAATAAAAAGGAACTAACAAAGCCTCCAAGAAATATGGGACTATGTGAAAATACCAAATCTACGTTTGGTATACCTGAAAGTGATGGGGAGAATGGAACCAACTTGGAAAACACTCTTCAGGATATTATCCAGGAGAACTTCGCCAACCAAGCAAGACAGGTCAACATTCAAATTCAGGAAATACAGAGACCACCACAAAGATACACCTCAAGAAGAACAATCCCAAGACACATAATTGTCAGATTCATCAAGGTTGAAATGAAGGAAAAAATGTTCAGGGCAGTCAGAGAGAAAGGTAAGGTTACCTACAAAGAGAAGCCTATGAGACGAACAGCAGATCTCTCTGCGGAAACCCTACAAGCCAGAAGACAGCAGGGGCCAATATTCAACATTCTTAAAGAGGCCGGGCCGGGCACAGTGGCTCACGCCTGTAATCCCAGCACTTTGTGAGGCTGAGGCGATAGGATCATGAAGTCAGGAGATTGAGACCATCCTGGCTAACACGGTGAAACCCCGTCTCTACTAAAAATACAAAAAATCAGCTGGGCCTGGTGGCGCTTGCCTGTAGCTACTCAGGAGGGTGAGGCAGGAGAATTGCTTGAACCCGGGAGGTGGAAGTTGCAGTGAGCTGAGATGGCACCACCGCACTCCAGCCTGGGTGACAGAGCAAGACTCCATCTCCAAAAAAAAAAAAAAGAGGCCAGGCGCGGTGGCTTGTGTCTGTGATCCCAGCACTTTGGGAGGCTGAGGAGGGAGAGGAGATCGAGACCGTCTTGGCCAACATGGTGAAACCTCGTCTCTACTAAAATATAAAAAAAACAGCCAGGCATGGTGGCACGTGCCTATAATCCCAGCTACCTGGGAGGCTGAGGGGGAATCGCTTGAACCTGGGAGGCGGAGGTTGCAGTGACCTGCGATCGTGCCACTGCATTCCAGCCTGGCAACAGAGCAAGACTGTGTCTCAAAAAAAAAAAAAAAGAATTTTCAACACAAAATTTCATATACAGCCAAACTAAGCTTCGTAAGTGGAGGAGAAATAAAATCCTTACAGACAACCAAATGCTGAGAGATTTTGTCACCACCACTACAAGAGCTCTCGAAGGAAGCACTAAACATGGAAAGGAACAATTGGTACCAGTCACTGCAAAAACATACCAAATTGTAAAGAACATCAACACTATGAAGAAACTGCATCAATTAACAGGCAAAATAACCAGCTAGCATAATAATGACAGGATCAAATTCACACATAAATATATTAACCTCAAATGTTAATGGGCTAAATGGCCCAGTTAAAAGACACAGACTGGCAAATTGGATAAAGAGTCAAGACCCATCAGTGTGCTGTATTCAGGAAATCCATCTCACGTGCAAGGACACACATAAGCTCAAAATAAAGGGATGGAAGAATATTTACCAAGAAAATGGAAAGCAAAAAAAAGCAGGAGTTGCAATCTTTATCTCTTATAAAACAGACTATAGGCCAGGCGCAGTAGCTCACGCCTGTTATCCTAGCACTTTGGGAGGCCAAGGCAGGCAGATCACAAGGTCAGGAGTTCAAGACCAGCCTGGCCAACAGGGTGAAACCCTGTCTCTACTAAAAACACAAAAATTAGCTGGGCATGGTGGCGGGTGCCTGTAATCCTAGCTACTTGGGAGGCTGAGGCAGGAGAATCACTTGAAACTGGAAGGCTGAGGTTGCACTGAGCCAAGATTTCACTGCACTAAAAATTTAAAAAAAAAAAAAAAAAAAAAAAAGGACTTTAAACCAACAAAGGTCAAAAGAGACCAAGAAGGGCATTACATAATGGTAAAGGGATCAATGCAGCAAGAAGAGCTATCTTAAATATATATGCACCCAAATTCATAAAGCAAGTTCTCAAGAGACCTACAAAGAGACTTAGACTCCCACACAATAATAGTGGGAGACTTTAACACCCCACTGTCAATACTGGACAGATAAATGAAACAGAAAATAAACAAGGATATTCAGGAGTTGAACTCAGCTCTGCACCAAGAGGATCTAATAAATATCTACAGAACTGTCCACCCCAAATCAACAGAATATACATTCTTCACAGCACCTCATCGCAATTATTCTAAAATTGACCACATAATTGGAAGTAAAACACTCCTCAGTAAATGCAAAAGAATGGAAATCATAACAGTCTCTCAGACCACAGTGCAATCAAATTAGAACTGATGATTAAGAAACTCACTCAAAACCGCACAACTACATGGAAACTGAACAACTTGCTCCTGAATGACTACTGGGTAAATAACGAAATGAAGGCAGAAATAAATATGTTCTTCGAAACCAATGAGAACAAAGACACAATGTACCAGAATCTCTGGGACACATTTAAAGCAGTGTGTAGAGGGAAATTTATGGCACTAAATGCCCACAAGAGAAAGCAGGAAAGATCTAAAATTGACACCCTATTATCAAAATTAAAAGAATTAGAGAACTAGAGAAGCAAGAGCAAACAAATTCAAAAGCTAGCAGAAGATAAGAAATAACTAAGATCAGAGCAGAACTGAAGGAGATAGAGACACAAAAACCCTTCAAAAAAAATCACTGAAGCCAGGAGCTGGCTAATATCCAGAATCTACAAAGAACTTAAACAAATTTATAAGAAAAAAAAACCCCATCAAAAAAATGGGCAAAGGATATGAACACACACTTCTCAAAAGATGACATTTATGCGGCCAACATATGAAAAAAAGCTCATCACCACTGGTCATTAGGGAAATGCAAATCAAAACCACAATGAGATACCATCTCACTCCAGTTAGAATGGCGATCATTAAAAAGTCAGGAAACAAAAGATGCTGAAGAGGATGTGGAGAAATAGGAACACTTTTACACTGTTGGTGGGAGTGTAAATTAGTTCAACCATTGTGGAAGACAGTGTGGCAATTCCTCAAGGATCTAGAACTAGAAATACCATTTGACTCACCAATCCCATGACTGGATATATACCCAAAGAATTATAAATCATTCTACTATAAAGACACATGCACATGTATGTTTACTGCATCACTATTCACAATAGCAAGACTTGGAACCAACCCAAATGTCCATTGATGATACACTGGATAAAGAAAATGTGGCACATACCACCATGGAATACTATGCATCCATAAAAAAGGATGAGTTTATGTCCTTCACAGAGGCATGGATGAAGCTGGAAACCATCATTCTCAGCAAACTATCACAAGAACAGAAAACCAAACACCACATGTTCTCACTCATAAGTGGGAGTTGAACAAGGAGAACATATGTACACAGGGAGGGGAACAGCACACACCAGGGCCTGTCAGAGGGTGAGGGGGGCTAGGGGAGGGATAGCATTAGGAGAAATACCTAATGTAGGTGACGGGTTGATGGGTGCAGCAAACCACCATGGCACGTGTATACCTATGTAACAAAACTGCACATTCTGCACATGTACCCCAGAACTTAAAGTATAATAAAATGAATAAGTAAATAAGAAACCAGCAGAGAAACTTACTGTTGTAATCATTCCTTGTGTAATCCCAACCAAACAGCAGCTAATTGTGAAGTCGAGTCCCATAGACTATATAGATGCTTGCTGACTTATGATGGGGTAGTGTCCTGACAAACCCACTGTAAGGTAAAAATACCAATAGAGGAAAATAATTTAACACACTTAACCTACCCAAGATCATAGCTTAGCCTATCCTACCTTAAACATGCTCGGAACACTCACATTAGACAACAGACAGGCAAAATAAACACTGGCAACACAGTATACTGTAGAGTACTGTGACTGAGTGGCTGATTGGGACCCAGCCACTGCCCAGCATCATAAAAGGCTATTGCACTGTATATCGCTAGCCTAGGAAAAGATCACAATGCAAAGCACAGTTTCTACTAAATGTGTTTCACTTTTGCATCCCTGTAAAAGTAAAAATATTTTAAGTCCAACCATCGTTAAGTGGGGGACCATCTGTACTTTTTTTTTTAAGAGATGACAAAGAAACTGAAACAAGTAGAAATTAATGTTTGTTTATACTAAATTCCAAAAATAATTTTCCTACTTAAAAAAGAAAAAGAAAAGTCATATTGCGCCTACACTGACCGTTCTCCAAAGCTCAGGCTTCAGCAGCCATTTGTCATTCCTTCCACCAATACACCTCTATGTTCCAGAGCTTCAGCATTGCCAAATTCAAAACCTAATCTCAAGTCTGACCACCTCTGCCTTTCACCACAGTCACATATTTACAACCGCCTACAGCGCATCTCCATTTGGACACTTTTCCATTGGCCTATTCTTTTTTTTTTTGGGTGGGGGGGTTAGGTTATAGATTAACAGCATTCCAAGGCAGAAGAATTTTTCTTAGTACAGAACAAAATGGAGTCTCCTATGTCTACTTCTTTCTACACAGACACAGTAACAATCTGATCTCTCTTTCTTTTCCCCACATTTCCCCCTTTTCTTTTCGACAAAACCGCCATCATCATCATGGCCCGTTCTCAATGGTCGCTGTCTCTTCAGAGCTATTGGGTACACCTCCCAGACGGGGCAGCCGGGCAGAGGCGCTCCTCACTTCCCAGACAGGGCGGCCGGGCAGAGGCGCTCCTCACTTCCCAGACGGGGCAGCCTGGCAGAGGCGCTCCTCACTTCCCAGACGGGGCAGCTGGGCAGGGGCGCTCCTCACCTCCGAGACAGGGCGGCCGGGCAGGGGCGCTCCTCACTTCCCAGACGATGGGCAGCCGGGCAGGGGTGTTCCTCACCTCCCACACGGGGCGGCCGGGCAGGGTGCTCCTCACTTCCCAGACGATGGGCGGCCGGGCAGGGGTGCTCCTCACCTCCCAGATGGGGCGGCCGGGCAGAGACGCTCCTCACCTCCCAGACGGGGCGGCCGGGCAGAGGCGCTCCTCACTTCCCAGATGGGGCGGCCGGGCAGAGGCGCTCCTCACCTCCCAGACGAAGGGCGGCCATTGGCCTATTGTTAACAAATCCTTGTCATTATCTTTCCTTTCCTAATGTCATCGGGATAGTACCATCCTCAGACAAAAATCACAGAATCAGATGGCAGCAAATATGGCGGAGTAGAGAACACCAATGGTCTAACCCTCCAAAAAGCAATAAATAAACTGGCAAATACTGTCAGAACCAACCTTCTTGAAACTCCCGAAACTAATGGAAAGCTTACAGCAACCAGGTAAATGTTTAGTCAAGAAAAAAAGAACTAAATCTCAGTAGGACAGTTTTGTGGCTTTTTAACTCACTCTTATCTACTTCCATGTTCCCCAGATGACCAGTGGCCTTGAAGACATCAGCCCACACTCCTGGTAGACATACTCAGTACCAGAGGGAACTGAATAGGCCTTATTCTTTAATAAAAAGGAAAAAAAAATTGGGGTTGTTTGTTATGACTTATTTGGTGATTTCCTGGAGGACCAGCTCAAAGGGACTGCCTTTCTCTTGCTTGACTTAGAACTCTCCCTGTGCTGAGGGGGCTATTTGGGAAACTTCAACAAAAATATGTAAAGCAAATGTTAGTCAGTGCTGCCTGGGGCAAGGGATATTGGGGGAAAACAACAGACTAACCAAAAAACTTGGGAGGAAAGTCTGGTGAATGTGATGCTCTGGTGAATAAAGCTTTGAAAAGCACCCACATATTTCTGGAAATCTAAAAGGTCATACACATGGCTACAAGTCTAAAATGTTAAGGAAGTTTAGATTCTAGCATCACTGCTTAGAGGAGATTACCCCCAGGAGAGCTGCCTCAACAGGAACATCTACGAACTATGTTTTAAGAACAAGACATACATTTTTATCATACTAAGCCACTAAGACTTTGGAATTATTTGTTATAGAAGCTGGCACTAATTACGTGGAATAATACAGACTTGAAGGAATCTAAAAGACGTGTATGCCATTTTGCTGGAAAATAATAGAGAACTTATTTAAATAAAAATGCGTAACTTTATACTATGTTCTGTTCAGTTAGAATCTCAGCAACTATACTTTCCTTATATCATTGAATTGCTAACAGTAAACAGAAAAAAGAAAAAAACAGGTTGTTTACACGTGTATACATTTTTCACTAATTTACATTGAGCCTTACACTGTAACAATTTTAAAGCTGTATGAATCAAATTTTTATAAGTTGAAGTATTTTAAATTAACTACAGAATGAAATAGTTTATTCCTAAAAAGTTAGCTAAAGTTAAAAATCTCCTGTTAGTCCTATTTTATCACAGCTTAAGGTCATAGTCCATACACTGGGTTTCTTATAGTGATCCTGGTCTATATTATTTTTTAATTATTTTTTCCAATGACACTGGTCATGCATCTTTCCATTTCAAAGAATTACTCATAAACATGGGGAAACTCGCTGGGTACAGTGGCTCACATCTGTAATTCCAGCACTTTGAGAGGCTGAGGCGGGTAGATCACCTGAGGTGAGTTTGAGACCAGCCTGGCCAACATGGTGAAACCCCGTCTCTATTAAAAATACAAAAATTAGCCAGCGTGGTGGCAGGCACCTGTAATCCTAGCTACTCAGGAGGCTGGGGCATGAGAATCGCTTGAACCCGGGAGACAGAGGTTGCAGTGAGCCGAGATTGTGCCACTGCACTCCAGCCTGGGCAACAGAGTGAGACTTTGTCTCAAACAAACAAAAACACGGGGAAACTAAGATGTTTATAGGATCAGAAGAAATGGAAACATTAAACAACAAAAAAAGGTTCATGGGTAAAAGCTTTCATATTCTATATTCGTGGAAATGTAACTGTTAGCCTGCTATAAGTGTTCTCTCAATTAACCTAGTCCCCAAAAGGAAATTTTAAGACAAGTAACCTAGCAATGATTGTATTTTTTTTTTTTATACTTTAAGTTAACCTGTGCACAACGTGCAGGTTAGTTACATATGTATACATGTGCCATGTTGGTGTGCTGCACCCATTAACTCATCATTTACCATTAGGTATATCTCCTAATCCTATCCCATCCCCCACACCCCACCCCACAACAGGCCCCGGTGTGTGATGTTCCCCTTCCTGTGTCCATGTGTTCTCATTGTTCAATTCCCACCTATGAGTGAGAACATGCAGTGTTTGGTTTTTTATCCTTGGGATAGTTTGCTGAGAATGATGGTTTCCAGCTTCATCCATGTCCCTACAAAGGACATGAAATCATTTTTTATGGCTGCATAGCATTTCATGGTATATATATGCCACATTTTCTTAATCCAGTCTATCATTGATGGACATTTGGGTTGGTTCCAAGTCTTTGCTATTGTGAATAGTGCCACAATAAACATACATATGCATGTGTCTTTATAGCAGCATGATTTATAATCCTTTGGGTATATACCCAGTAATGGGATTGCTGGGTCAAATGGTATTTCTAGTTCTAGATCCTTGAGGAATCACCACACTGACTTCCACAATGGTTGAACTAGTTTACAGTCCCACCAACAGTGTAAAAGTGTTCCTATTTCTCCACATCCTCTCCAGCACCTGTTGTTTCCTGACTTTTTAATGATCGCCATTCTAACTGGTGTGAGATGGTATCTCACTGTGGTTTTGATTTGCATTTCTATAAGGATTCCCAGGGTTCTAACTAACTACAAGGTTGGAATTCCAATATACAACCCATCTTGTTTGTCAGGAAATAGAAGGGAACTGTCACAGCAAGGATACCAGGTACAGAAGTCTAACTTGAAAAAGTCTAGAGAATGTAAAAAAGAATCAACTCAGGAAGCCAGTAAAATGACGACTTTTGAAATTCTTTTAGTACTCTACTAGACAATTAGTATCCAGAGTCAAACGTCAGTACCCCAGGGATACAGAGATTATACACAGCAAGGCAATCCACTAGGGTAAGGGGAAAAATAACAGAATTCCTATTTAAATTTTCTGGTTAGAAAACCAAACACCACATGTTCTCACTTAAAAGTGGGAGGTGAACAATGAGAATACATGGACACAGGGAGGGGCCTGTCAGGGGCTGGGGGACTGGGGGAGGGATAGCATTAAGAGAAATACCTAATGTAAATGACGAGTTGATGGGTGCAGCAAACCAACATGGCACATGTATACCTGTGTAACAAACCTGCACATTGTGCGCATGTACCCCAGAACTTAAAAGTATAATTAAAAACATAATTCACTCCAAAAATATACATATGTAAAACATTAAAAAAGAAATTTTTTATTAATATTTATAGATTATCCTTAGCATCCTCATGACTGTGTAACATACAGTCTGGGTCACGTAGAATACAGGCAATAAATAATATGAGGGAAGAACAGAAGTTCTCCTGTTCCCCTGCACTGAAGAAACCTCCACCTATACCCCTGTATTTGCTTTTGATGTATGCTATTTATATGTGCTACAGTTTGATATGTCAGTTAAATGGATTTAAATTTATATTATCTAGTTTAAACTAACCCCTAAAATGGACAGATAACTTCAAAAGATGCCCATAAAGAATGTTCTGAAGACAACATTAATAATGCAAGCACAAGCAAAAGATAACAGTGGAGAATACTTTTCCAACTATTAGTGCAAGCTCATCAGCCACATTAATGAGGTAAAAACAATGGCAATAATGTACACCTGATATGGTGGGAATGGCACTTTACCTCTATGGTTTTCATCCCAACAACTCAAAACCCCAGTTTTTTCATGAGAAAGACATTAGACAAATCCCAGTTGGGGGACATTCCACAAAAGACTATGTGTACCTTCAAAACTGTCAAGGTCATCAAAAACAGGGAAAGGCTGAGAAACTGTCACAGCCTAGAGGGCTAAGGTGACATGACAACTAAATATAATGTGATCTCCTGGGTGGAATCCTGGAACAGAAAAAGGTCATTAGGCTAATGACCTAAGTTAATGTGAATAAAGACTAGGCTAAATGTGAATAAGAATGGACTTTAGTTAGCAATACTGTGTCAATATTAGTTCATTAGTTATGACACACGTACCATACTTTTTTAAAAAATGGCAATATAATTAAGTCTAAAAACAACCTAAAACTTTCAAAAATATCAAGAAGACTACTTGGAATGCAAATTGATATCTACTGTTATTAATGAACACTCCCCACTAGGTAATGTATCATGCTTCGGATATTAGCTAATTGTAAGACAGTTCAGAATTTATAATATATATAAATATATATGCTCCAAAAGTTTAGAGACTACAATTCTAGAAAATAAGTAGTCACCATGTAAATAACTAGATGTGATACTACTGTCCATATATCCCCAGTTACTTATTGTATATACACCGAATATCAAATGCTAAGGATATAAAGATGATCTCACAGTTTCTGATTTAAAGCAGCTTGTAATTCAGTGGGAAAGCACACAAGTAATAAGGTAGTTAATCACCACACAATATAATGAAGAGCAGCAAGTGCATAATAATTGCCATAAATACAAATGAACAGAGTTCAGTGGGAGCACTTGGGCTGAGAAATGAGGCATGGGGCAGAAAAGGTTTCCAGGAAAATGTGCCATCTAAGCTGAGTCTAAAAGGATAAGAAGTTGGCCAAGCTAAATCAAAGGAAGGTGTTCAAGAAACAAGGACCAGTATGCACAGGAGTCCAGAGCTACACTGTCCAATAGAGAAGCCACAAACCAAGATGACTACTGAGCACTTGAAACATTATTACTGAGACTGAATGAGGAACTCAATTCTTGATTTGATTTCATTTTAACTTAAATTTAAATTTTAAAATTGAAGCAATTCAGCACAGAAAAGATATTAATGCTCCCCAAATTGACCTCTAGTTTAATGCAATTCCAATCAAAATCCCAGATATGGTTTTTGTACATAAAGACAAGCTTATTATAAAATGTACAGTGGAAAATAAGGTTCTATTATAGCCAAAGCAATTTTGAAATAGATGAATTAAGTGAAAGGAGTAACTCTTTCTGATGTTAAGGATTAATGTATTGTCACAGGTAACAAGGCAGTGTGATAGCTAACAGACATGGAATAGAAAGAAAACACTAGACTGACAAATATGCCTAATTGATTTTTTACTAAGGTACCCGAGTAATTAAATGCAGGAGAAATAGTCTTTTAACAAATTACGCTGAAGCAACTGGATATCCCTAAGCAAAAAATAAATAAATAAACCTTGACCTAAAACTTCAAATCATATGGAAAAGTTAATTCAAAATAGATCATGGGCTTAAATGTAAAACATAAAGTTATCAAAAATAAAAATAAAAACAAAAAACAAAACAGGAGCAAATCTTCAGGACCTAGAAGTAGGTAAAGAGTTCTTATACTTGACACCAAAAGAATAACCCCAAAAAGGAAAAAATGATAAACTGGGTTTCATCAAAATTTAAAACTTCTGCTCTGAAAAAGACTGTGTTAAAAGGATAAAAAAACAAACTACAGCCTAGAAGAAAATATTTGCAAACCACATAACTGACAAAGGACTAGCATTTAGAATGTATCAAAAACTCTCAAAATTGGAAAAAAAAAATCCAATTGGAAAATGGGCAAAATAAATGAGCAACATTTCACCAAAGACAATATAAAGGTGAAAAATAAGCACAAGATGTTCATCATCACTAGTCATTAGTGTCAGGCCTCTTAACCCAAGCTAAGCCATCATATCCCTTGTGACCTGCACATATACATCCAGATGGCCTGAAGCAAATGAAGATCCACAAAAGAAGTGAAAATAGCCTTAACTGATGACATTCCACCATTGTGATTTGTTTCTGCCCCACTCTAACTCATCAATGTACTTTGTAATCTCCCCCACCCTTAAGAAGGTTCTTTGTAATTCTCCCTACCCTTGAGAATGTACTTTATGAGATCCACCCCCTGCCTGCAAAACATTGCTCCTAACTCCACCGCCTATCCCAAAACCTATAAGAACTAATGATAATCCCACCACCCTTTGCTGACTCTCTTTTCGGACTCAGCCTGCCTGCACCCAGGTGAAATAAACAGCCTTGCTGCTCACACAAAGCCTGTTTGGTGGTCTCTTCACACGGATGCATGTGACAATTAGGAAAACGTGAATTAAAACACGAGATATCACTATACACCTTAATTAAAACAGCCAACATCCAAAACACTGAGACCATCAAAATGCTGGCAAGGATACGCTACAGAAACTGTCATTCACTGCTGGTGGAAATATAAAATGGTCACTAAAACGCTGGCAAGGATACGCTACAGAAACTGTCATTCACTGCTGGTGGAAATATAAAATGGTCACCAAAACGCTGGCAAGGATATGCTACAGAAACTCTCATTCACCGCTGGTGGAAATGTAAAATGGTACAGCCACTTTGGAAGACACTTTACAATTTCTAACAAAACTAAACATACTCTTACCATATGATCCAGCAATTGCATTCCTTGGTATTTATCCAAAGAAGTTGAAAAATCATGTACACTCAAAAACCTGCAAACAGATGTTTACTGCAGCTTCATTCATAATTGACAAAACTTGGAAGCAACCAGGATATCCTTCAGTAGGTAAATGAACAAACTGTAGTACATCCAGACAATGAAATATTAATCAGAGCTAAAAAGAAATGATCAAACCATGAAAAGACACACAGGAAACTTAAACGCATATTACCAAATAAAAGCAGCCAAGAAGCCAATTTGAAAAGGCTACATTCTGTATGATTCCAACATGTAACATGCCAGAAAAGGCAAAACTAGGGCGAGAGTACACAGATCAGTGGAGAAACCACCTTTGCAAAAATTACAAGTGAGAAAATTATGACAGCGAAAGAGATATGATCTAATCAACTGCATCGTGACTTTAACCTCCCAACTGCCCTTGTTCATTCCTAGGTGTAGGTCTAGCTAACTTTGTGAGGAATTTACACTTTAATTTTGAAACAAAGACAGTGACAGGCCCTCCCCAAAACAAACATCCTCCTTGCTTGGAGACTAGATCACCTTTGTAAAACTAACAAATTTGCCACAAAATAAGAAATAATGGCTCAGGGCCAGATGCAGTGGTTCATGCCTGTAATCCCAGCACTTTGGGAGGCCATGGCGGGAGACCATTGCTTGAGGTCAGGAGTTCAAGACTGGCCAAGATGGCAAAACCCTGTCTCTACTAAACCACCACGCCTACAAAAATTTGCTGGGCATGGTGGCACACATCTGTAGTCCCAGCTACTCAGGAGGCTGAGGCACGAGGATCGCTTGAACCTGGGAGGCAGGGGTTGCAGTGACCTGAGATTGTGCCATTGCAATCCAGCCTGGGCGAAAGAGCGAGACTCCATCTCAAAATAAATAAATAAATAAATAAACAAAATAATGGCTCAGAAGTCACGCAGTCAGAGGCCATAAACTTCCTAACCTCCTCAATTGCTCCTATGGATAACATTACTACTGTAAAACCTAAGACTGATGTTTGACATGTTTTTCAGACCCTGCATTCTAATGGATCCACTGGTGTTACCCAGACCCATAAACTGGGATATCTGGTCTTGTGACCTCCCACCCAGGAACTGACTCCATGCAAGAGGACAGATTCAACTCCCTATTATTTCATCCCTAACTTAACCAATCAGCATTTCCCATTCCCTAGTCCATGCCTGCCTAATTATCTTTCAAAAACCCTAGCTTCCAAATTTTCAGGGAGGCTGATATGAGTAATACCAAAACTACAGTCTCCAATTTAGTTGGCTCTATGTGTATGAAACAGTTTCTCTATTGCAATTCCCATCTTGATAAATTGGCTTCATCTGGCAGAAGGCAAGTAGAACCCATTGGGGGTTACAGTTGTGGGTTATCAGAGATTGGTGAGGGGGATGAACCGGTAGGGCAGAGAGAATTTTTAGGGCAGTGAAAATATACTATATACTACTATAAAGATGGATACATGTCGTTATACATTTGTCTAAACTCACAGAAAGTAAGAAAACAAGAGTAAACCCTACATGTAAATGATGAACTCTGGGTGATCTTAATGTGTCAATGTAGTATTGGGGCTCAGAAAATGATTCCCCAAAGTAAGGCTCTTTGGTATCATGACTGGGGAACAGCAGGGAACCAGTGGATGCAAGCTGAAGTTTTCTCTGAGGACCCCTAATCTGCCTAAAGATGGATCTGGAAAGACCGTACCACAGGAAAAAGAGACTAAAGGTTGGCCGAGCGTGGTGGCTCATGCCTATAATCCCAGCACTTTGGGAGGCCGAGGCGGGCAGATCACGAGGTCAGGAGATCAGGACCATCCTGGCGAACACTGTGAAACCCTGTCTCTACTAAAAATACAAAAAAATTAGCCAGGCATGGTGGGAGGCGCCTGTAGTCCCAGCTACTCGGGAGGCTGAGGCAGGAGAATGGCATGAACCCGGGGGGCAGAGCTTGCAGTGAGCAGAGATTGTGCCACTGTACTCCAGCCTGGGCAACAGAGGGAGACTCCAACTCAAAAAAAAAAAAAAAAAAAAGGACTAAAGGTTAGCAACCTCACCCAGAGCAGCTTTACCCATTCTTTGGAGGGCTGCTCGAGATATTTTCATCTATGTAACAAGACAACCTTTGTTCACTAGATTTCTTCCCCTCATCCTCCCAAAGCCTGTCTGTCCTCACCTCCACTCCCTAGAAGCCCCAAGCCCCTATTTCTTTCTGCAGCTACAGATATTATAAAAATTCCAATCATCTGGCCTGAGTCTTTTATTTTGTGAGACTCTTGTGTATATGCACATAATAAATCCGTATGCCTTTCTCCTATTAATCTGTCTGCTTTCAGTTTATCAAAGATTCAACTACAGAAACTTCGGAGTGTGCAGTAAAAGTTCCCGTCACCCCTACAGTTTGTTCATCTATTGTAACAAATGTACTACTCCAGTGGGGGATGCTGATAATGGGAGAGGCTATGCATATGTTGGGGCAGAAGGTATATGGAAAATCTCTGTGCTTTCCTCTTAATTTTGCCATGAACCTAAAACTAATCTTAATATATTAAGTCTTAAAACACACTAACAAACAACTGACAGCCAGGCGCAGTGGTGCAGGCCTGTAGTCCCAGCTACTGAGTATTTTAACCCCACTATTCAGACTACTGATCGGAAAAAGATTCCTAGGCTGGGCGCGGTGGCTCACACCTGTAATCCCGGCACTTTGGGAGGCCACGGCAGGAGGATCACAAGGTCAGGAGATCAAGACCATCCTGGCTAACACAGTGAAATCCCATCTCTACTAAAAATACAAAAAATTAGCCGGGTGTGGTGGTGGGCACCTGTAGTCCCAGCTACTCGGGAGGCTGAGGCAGGAGAATGGCGTGAACCCAGGTGGCAGAGCTTACAGTGAGCTGAGATCAGGCCACTGCACTCCAGCCTGGGGGACAGAGCAAGACTCCATCCCAAAAAAAAAAAAAAAAAAGGAAAAAAAGATTCCTTTCAAAGTATTACTGCTCACTGACAATGCACCTGGTCACCCAAAAGCTCTGATGGAGCTATACAAGGAGATTAATAATGTTTTCATGCCTACTAATACAACAACCATTATGTAGCCCCACGGATCAATTTTGACTTTCAAGTCTTATTTTAAAAATACATTTTGAAAGACTATAGCTGACGTAGATGGTGATTCCTCTGATGGATCTGGACAAAGTAAACTGAAAAACTCCTGGAAAGAATTCACCATTCTAGATGCGATTAACAGCATTTGTGATTCATGGGAGCAGGTCAAAATATCAACATTAACAGGAGTTTGGAAGAAGTTGATTCCAACCCTCATGGATGACTTTGAAAAGTTTGAGAATTCAGTGGAGTAAGTAACTGCAGATGTGGTGGAAACAGTAAGAGAACTCTACTTCAGAAGTGGAGCCTGAAGATGTAACTGACTTGCTATAATCTGATTATAAAAGTTGAATGGCTGAGTTCTCTCTTATGGATGAGCAAAGAAAGTGATTTCTTCAAATGGAATCTACTCCTGGCAAGGATGCGTGAACAGTGTTGAAATGACAACAAAGGATTTAGAATATTACATAAACTTAATTGATAAAGCAGCAAGAGGACTTTGAGGGGATAGACTTCAACTTTGAAAAAAATGACTACTCTGCATAAAATGCCATCAAACAGCATTGCATGCTACAGATCAATCTTTCCTGAAAGTGTCAATTAATGCAGCACACTTTATTGTGGTCTTATTTTAAGAAATTGCCACAGCTACTCTAAACTTCAGCAACTACCCCCCTCATCATTCAGCAGCCATCAACATTGAGGCAAGATTCTTGATCAGTAAAATTATGACTTGCTGACAGACAATCATTAGCATTTTCAGCAATATTTTTAAATTAAGGCATGTATATTCTATTTTAAGACAATGCTATGACACACTTAGTAGATAATAGTGTAAACATAACTTTTATATGCATTGGGAAACCAAAAAACCCACATGGCTCATTTTATTGCAATATTTGATTTTTATCACAATATCTCCAAGGTATACATATGTGCAGTTTGCTCCTACTACAGTGGTTTTGCCATTTAGTATACAGTACAAATCTGCAACTATGTATTGTTTGGCAATGCTTTTTATTTTGCAACTAACCCTTCTGGCACCAGTAAGCTTTAAAAAGAAAGTGTATCTTGAGTGAAAAACTGAAATTTTTATTTCTAAAACCCAGTTGACAATAAACATGCAACATGGAGACTACCGCAATCTCACAGACTAAATGTAAATCAAAGACACAAATCAGCCAGGCACGGTGGCTCACACCTGTAATCCCAGCACTTTGGGAAGACAAAGCGGAAGAATCGCTTGAGCCCAGGAGTTCAAGACCAAAGCCTGGGTAACATAGTGAGACCCATGTCTCTACAAAAAAAATAGGAAAAAAATAGCCAGGTGTGATGGCGCACGCCTGTAGTCCCAGCTACTCAGGAGGCGCAGGTGGGAGGATCACTTTGGCCTGGGAAGTTGAGGCTGCAGTGAGCCAAAATCATGCCACTGCACTCCAGCCTGTGAGACAGAGTGAGATCCTGCTTCAGAAAAAAAAAAAAAAAGACACAAATCTACTGATTGTGCATCAGAATCTACTTTTTAAATTACTGTACATGGAGACAATAGGTATAGCTACAGATAATATATATTTACATATTACACTGAGAAGCACAATTTTTTCATTTAGATCAAATCACTAATCATCTAAGTTAATTTCACTCATTTTTATTCTAGGTTATCTTACGCACATATAAAAAGTAAAGCAATAGTTGTTAGACTGTTAACAAAAGAACTACTTTGAAAAAAGTTGAATGCTGTTAGCTTTGTATCAGTGATAGTAGATGCTTCAAATGGAAAAACCAGTTAAATTAAATCTAGGAACAGGCTGAATTGTTTATCAAATTCATGGAGTCAAAGTAAAACTATTGGTGACTATTTGTTTATTTTTATTTTTAAGAGACAGGGTCTTGCTTTTTCGCCCAGGCTGGAGTACAGTAGGGCAATCATAGCTGGCTTCAGCCTCAAACTTCTGGGCTCAAGCAATCCTCCAGCCTCGGCATCCTGGGCAGCTGGGCCTACAGGCATGAGCTGTCATGCCTGGCTAATTTTTAAAACGTTGTAGAGACAAGGTCTCACTTTGTTGCCCAGACTGGTCTCCATCTCCTAGCTTCAAGTGGTCCTCCTGCCTCGGCCTCCCAAAGTGCTAGGATTATAGTTGCAAGCCACTGTGCCCGGCTGGAAATTCATTCCTAAAGGTGAAACATCTGATGTTATCATGTTATTGTAAATTCAGTTTTTAAAAAGTTCAGCAGTGGCTCACATCTGTAATCCTAGCACTTTGGGAGGCTGAGGTGGATCACTTGGGGTCCGGAGTTCGGGACCAGCTTGACAACATGGTGAAACCCCGTCTCTACAAAAATTATCTGAGCATGGTAGCATGTGCCTGTAATCCCAGCTACTTGGGAGGCTGAGGTATGAGAATTGCTTGAACCTGGGAGTGAGAGAGGTTGCCGTGAGCCTGCACTGCAGCCTGGGAGACACGGCAAGACTGTCTCAAAAAACATAAAAATAAAAATAAATAAATAAATAAAAAGTTCACCACTGAAGATAAAATTATTTTTTACAGTGATAACACATTTTGGTGGAGCAGAGTACCAAAGTAAGAAACAATGTTCTTATTACAGTCTTTGAGAGGAATGTACATGCAATTGGTGGTCCGTACACAATTTATAACCATGCCCAAACTGTGACATTCTAATAATCAAAACAGAATCTGCTGTCAAATTGACACTTGGCTAAAAATCTGTATTTATACAGTAAGAGTAATATATAAAATTTTTGTAACAAGACTGCTATTGAGCACAAGCACTTCCCCATGGCAGCATGAGCTTTCCTTTTGGGCTGCCTATCATATAGATTTTAGAAATCCTGCAGCCTTTTCAGAACTAATTTGCAAATCAACCTAAGTACCCTACAATGATGCTGAAATTTCTTATAAACTAGTTCCCTAGATTTTGGTTGCATTTTGTTCAAATCAGTAGGAATTATTTAATCAAAGTACTGGACAAATAAACAAAAAGCTTAAGCTTTTAATGAAGTGTTTTTGAAAACAAAGCTTATAACTAGAAGACAAATTTACTAAAAAAAGAAACAATGAATTATGAGAGCACAAATAATGCACAAGATCTAATTTTGAAATTCTATAATTGCGTATCTATCTCAACTTCTGAAAACAATCTTTTGAAGGAACTCCTAGTTATACTGCGTATACTTATATTCATACCCAAATAGAAGAAAATTGAAAAGGCCTATGATTTTCAAGCATGTGAATTTGGCAAAACGTTTAAAATAATCCTAAATACAGATAATTTATCTGACATGTTTTATCCTACAGAAATATCTGTCAGAGAAAACTAATCTAAATGGAGACAATAAGAGTACCTACTGGCCAGGCGCAGTGGCTCATGCCTGTAATCCCAGCACTTTGGAAGGCCGAGGCGGGTGGATCACGAGGTCAGGAGATCAAGACCATCCTGGCTAACACGGTGAAACCCCATCTCTACTAAAAATACAAAAAATTAGCCAGGCGTGAGAATGGCATCAACCCGGGAGGTGGAGTTTGCAGTGAGACCAGATCGTGCCACTGCACTCTGGCCTGGGCAACAGAGTGAGACTCCGTCTCAAAAAAAAAAAAGGTACCTATTAAAATCTTTGGGCTTAACTATTTATAATTTAAATGCAAAAAAGTATTTATTTGAGAATATCCTCCATTGGGCAAAATTTGCTGAGTTTCTTTGGTATCCCAATATCTATAGCAGAATAGTTTTCTCTATTAATCATAAAATGTAACTTCAAAAAAGATATCAGGCAATTAAAAAAATTAAAACCAAATTGCAAAATCTGTATTCTTCAGAGACAAAAAGTGACACTGTATTACAGACAGGAACAGATAGAAAGTACATAAATATGTCTCAAGAACAATTATTTTATGTTCTTTTTGTAACATTTATACAATCACAATAAAAAGTGTTTTGCCTTCAAGTATACAAATGTTTTATATTTTGGAAAATTTTTGAGAAGTTATAAAGAACTGTTTCATAGTTCTAACAACATAATAAACACAATTTATATGTCAATAAATACACATTTCAAAAATGTGTGTATGATGTGATTTTAGTGTTTCTTTTACTCCCACAAGTGTCCCAGTTTTGACAACAAATTATACAGCCAAACTAATAATAGACAGGACAAAACATCAGCACATTTAAAAAGGCCAGAATATTACTGGCCAAAAATAAAAAATGTCATGTTATCTCTTTGCTTTTTAAACTAAATTATCTGTCATCTAGCGTTCAAAAGCGGGGGGGGGGGGGGGGGAAGCCTATTTAAGTTTTCACAAAATTTCCAAATCTCTATTTTTATCTTTTCCAAGTCATCAATGATATAACTCATAATTTCACAATTAATCTGCTAACTATAAAGCAGCATCTTCCTTAAAATTTTTATTATAAATATATTTTATTGTAGTAAGAAGTACAAAAATTTACTCAAAAACAATCATGTGTTTGATGGCTGCCTTCCAAGACTGGGAAATCCCGAAAACGAAGATTCTCTCTCTGTTGGGGTTTTGAATTACTATGAATCATCAGGCTATAGAGCAGGATCTGAAACATGGAAGGCATTTAATAAATGTTTATTGAATGAAATAATTTCTTCAATTAAGACAAAGAAAATTTAAGAGAACACTTGACAGTGACAGGGAAAGGAAGCAAGAATCAAAATGGTAATGAGACAATGAAGCGGTCATTCAAAATTCTAGGTAACACAAAAGAATGTATGTTGAACCAATTCCTTAATTTCTAAAATAAAGTCAAATAAAATTTCACATATTGGGTTTCATATATTCATCTAGAACTGGTAAATAAATGCCTTCAGTATCCCTTAAACTTACTAAGAAAAATGACTTTTACCAAACCAATTATTTAAACACTATTCAGTGATTACCCATGAAGCCTTCAAAAATGGATTAACATTGTATATAGTAGAAAAAATATTTACTCCCTTTTAAAATTAGTTAAAACATATATATAAAATAGTCAAAGTGGCAACAAATCTGTAACAGACAATTCAAATATGAAATGTACTAGTCAGAATGTAAAAAGACAAATACTACTTCAGATAAAATTTAAAGTTTTCATTTAATCTTCCCAGACATAAGTATCTTCTGCCATCATGTGGAAATTTCTGAAATTACATGTACACACAAAATTAATGTTATCAAGCTCCTAGAACTGATAAAGGAATTCAGCAAAGTTTCCAGATACTAGATTAATGTACACAAATCAGTAGCTCTTCAATACACCAATAGCGACCAAGTGGAGAATCAAAACAAAAACTCAACTCCTTGTACAATAGCTGCAAAAAAAAAAAAAAAAAAAAATACTTAGGAATATACCTAACCAAGGAGTTGAAAGACCTCTACAAAGAAAACTACAAAACACTGCTGAGAGAAATCACAGATCACACAAGGGGAAACACACCCCATGCACATGGATGGGTAACATCAATATTGTGAAAATGACCATACCGCCAAAAGCAATCTACAAATTCCGTGCAATCCCCATCAGAATACCACCATCATTCTTCACAGAATTACAAAAAACAATTCTAAAATCCATATGAAACCAAAGAAGAGCCCACATAGCCAAAGTAAACTAAGCAAAAAGAACAAATCTGCAGGCATCACACTATCTGATTTCAAACTGTAAGACCATAGTCACCAAAACAGCATGATATTGGCATAAAAACAGGCACACAGACCAATGGGACAGAATAGGGAACCCAGAAATAAACCCAAATACTTACAGCCAACTGATCTTCGACAAAGCAAACAAAAAAGTAAAGTAGGGAAAGGACAACTTTTTCCACAAATGGTGCTAGAATAATTGGCTAGCCACATGTAAGAGAATGAAACTGGATCCTCATCTCTTGCCTAATACAAAAATCAACTCAAGATGGATCAAGGACTTAAACCTAAGACCTGAAACTATAAAAATCCTAGAAGATAACACTGGAAAAACCTTTCTAGACATTGGCTTAGGATTTCATGACCAAGAACCCAAAAGCAAATGCAATAAAAACAAAGATAAATAGCTGGGACCTAATTAAACTAAAGAGAAAAGGACAGTCAGCAAACAGACAACACACAAGAGTGGGAGAAAATCTTCACAATCTATACACCTGACAAAGGTCTAATAACCAGAATCAACAATGAACTCAAACAAATCAGTAAGAAAAAAACAAACGATCCCATCAAAAACAGTAAAGAATGTAAGTAGACAATTCTCAAAAGAAGACATACAAAAGGCCAATGACCATATGAAAAAACGCTCAGCATCACTAATGATCAGGGAAATGCAAATCAAAACCACAAAGTGATACCGTCTTGCTCCTGCAGGAATGGCCATAATAAAAAAAATAAAAAAATAATAGATGTTGGCGTGGATGCGGTGATCAGGGGACTTCTACACTGCTGGTGGGAATGTAAACCAGTACAGCCACTATGGAAAACAGTGTGGAGATTCCTTAAAGAATTAAAAGTAGAACTACCATTTCATCCAGCAATCCCACTACTGGGTATCTACCCAGAGGAAAAGATAATCTTTTTCATTATTTGAAAAAGATACTTGCACATGCATGTTTATAGCAGCACAATTCACAATTGCAAAATCATGGAACCAACCCAAATGCCCATCAATCAATGAGTGGATAAACAAAGTGGTGTATACACACACACACACACACACACACACACACACACAGTGGAACACTACTCAGCCCTAAAAAGGAATGAATTAACAGCATTTGCAGTGACCTGGATGAGACTGGAGACTATCATTCCAAGTGACGTAACTCACGAATGGAAAAACAAATATTGTATGTTCTCACTGATACGTGGGAGCTAAGCTGTAAGGATGCAAAGGCTGTAAGAATGATACAATGGACTTTGGGGACTTGGGGGAAAGAGTGGGAGGGGTGTGAGGGATAAAAGACTACAAATATGGTGCAGTGTATACTGCTCGGGTGATGGGTGGACCAAAATCTGACAAATCACCACTAAAGAACTTACACATGTAACCAAATACCACCAGTACATCAATAACTTATGGAAAAAGAAAAAAAAATTAATGTATCAGACTAGGGTATTAGCTTACCCTAGCAGTCTCTAATATTTGAAAAGATTAACCCAGTTTTTAAACAAAGTGAATATTCTTAGAAGAATTTAAGAAGGGGCCGGGAGTGGTGGCTGACGCCTGTAATCCCAGCACTTTGGGAGGTGGAGGTGGGTGGATCACTTGAGGCCAGGAGTTCGAGACCAGCCTGGCCAACATGGTGAAACCCCCTACTAAAAATACAAAAATTAGCCAGATGTGGTGGCGTCTGACTGTAATCCCAGCTACTCGGGAGGTTGAGGTGGGAGAATCGCTTGAACCCAGGAGACAGAGGTTGCAGCAGTGAGCCAAGATCGCACCACTGCACTCCAGCCTGGGCAACAGAGTGAGACTCTGTCTAAAAAAAAAAAGAATTTAAGAAGAAAATAATCCTGTAAAGTTGCTCCTTCTTCCTGAGAGAAGATAGTGGTGTTCATTTGTACCTTAAGGAAATTGCATGCAGACACTCTGTTTCATTTTCTTTCCAAGACTCAGCAGTTATGGCTCTTCTAGGCCTTTTCCACTTCAAGATCTTAAATTCCTTAAATACTGTCTCCTTTTCTCTCCCTCACTTTAGGCACTTAAAACCCTATAATAAATCGGAAAAGAAACAGGAGTATTAAGCTACTTTAACTTGTTCTGAATAATTAGAAACTAGAGATGCTTGATACTAGTTCTATAAAGACAAAAGCTTATTAATAGCCAAATAGCAAAAAAACAAAATTAAAAACTGAACCAGCTATGCATACAATCATATGCCTAATGGGTTGACAGTATTATCTACATAAAGACATGAATTAAAGTGCTTGGAATAAGCCTAATGCCCTAAATTCTCATATATTTATAAAATACAATTTCAGAATTTAAGACTTTGTTTACATTATTAATCTTTATAAACACTACAATTCAGCCCAGGCGCGGTGGCTCACGCCTGTAATCCTAGCACTTTGGGAGGCCGAGGTGGGCAGATCACGAGGTCAGGAGTTTGAGACCAGCCTGGCCAATACAGTGAAACGCCGTCTCTACTAAAAATACAAAAAAATAGCTAGGCGTGGTGGTATGCGCCTGCAATCCCAGCTACTCGGGAGGCTGAGGCAGGAGAATTGCTTGAACTCAGGAGGCAGAGGTTGAAGTGAGCCGAGATCACACCACTGCACTCCAGCCCAGGCAAGAGGGCAAGACTCTGTCTCAAAAAAAAAAAAAAAAAAAAAAAAAAGACAACAATTCACACATTTCATTGCTCAATTTTTTATCCAGCTGTGGTAATTAGCATATTTGGTCTTTGTCAAAAAATAATCACTCATTTTTCTTTTGGGGGGGGAAAAAGACTTACTGAACATCTATTAAAACATACTACTGTCCCATTAATTTTACAAAGATAAGTAGAACATTGTTTTTGTTCTCAATGAACTTACCATCAACTAGTGGCAAAAAGGTGTACATAAGCAACTATAATACAATGTAGATAACATTAAGTACCAAAAGAGACTGTAATCCCAGCACTTTGGGAGGCCAAGGCAGGGGGATCACGAGGTCAGGAGATAGAGACCATCCTGGCTAACACAGTGAAACCCCGTCTCTATTTAAAAATACAAAAAAATTGCCAGGTGTGGTGGCAGGCGCTAGTCGGTAGAGCATGAGACTCTTAATCTCAGGGTCGTGGGTTTGAGCCCCATGTCGGGCGCCAGATATCGGGGGAAATTCACCCCCGATATTTCACATAGGTTCTTTTCTATTTTCCCTAAGTGTCAGCCAGTCTGAGAAATAAAGGGAAAGAGTACAAAAGAGAGAAATTTTAAAGCTGGGTGTCCGGGGGAGACATCACATGTTGGCAGGTTCCGTGATGCCCCGAGCCGTAAAACCAGCAAGTTTTTATTAGTGATTTTCAAAAGGGGAGGGAGTGTACGAATAGGGTGTGGGTCACAGAGATCACATGCTTCACAAGGTAATAAGATATCACAAGATAAATGGAGGCAGGGCGAGATCACAGGACCACAGGACCGGGGCGAAATTAAAATTGCTAATGAAGTTTCAGGCACGCATTGTCATTGATAACATCTTATCAGGAGACAGTGTTTGAGAGCAGACAACCGGTCTGACCAAAATTTATTAGGCGGGAATTTCCTCGTCCTAATAAGCCTGGGAGTGCTATGGGAGACCGGGGCTTATTTCATCCCTCAGCTACGACCGTAAAAGACAGCCATCCCCAAAGCAGCCATTTCAGAGGCCTCCCCTCAGGGATGCATTCTCTTTCTCAGGGATGTTCCTTGCTGAGAAAAAGAATTCAGTGGTATTTCTCCCATTTGCTTTTGAAAGAAGAGAAATATGGCTCTGTTCCGCCTGGCTCACCGGCAGTCAGAGTTTAAGGTTATCTCCCTTGTTCCCTGAACATTGCTGTTATCCTGTTCTTTTTTCAAGGTGCCCGGATTTCATATTGTTTAAACACACATGCTCTACAAACAATTTGTGCAGTTAACGCAATCATCACAGGGTCCTGAGGCGACATACATCCTCCTCAGCTTACGAAGATGACGGGATTAAGAAATTAACGACAGGCATTGGAAATCACAGGGTATTGACTGGGGAAGTGATAAGTGTCCATGAAATCTTCACAATTTATGTTCAGAGATTGCAGTAAAGACAGGCATAAGAAATTATAAAAGTATTAATTTGGGGAACTAATAAGTGTCCATGAAATCTTCACAATTTATGTTCTTCTGCCATGGCTTCAGCTGGTCCCTCTGTTCGGGGTCCCTGACTTCCTGCAACATGTAGTCCCAGCTACTCGGGAGGCTGAGGCAGGAGAATGGCGTGAACCCGGGAGGCGGAGCTTGCAGTGAGCCAAGATCGCGCCACTGCCCTCTAGCCTGGGTGACAGAGTGAGACTCCATCTCAAAAAAAAAAAAAAAAAAAAAAATACTACCAAAAGAGAAAAATACAACTTGAGGGAAATTTAAGACATAGAGATTTCTTTCCATTTGAAGAATTAATCAATTAAGAATTGACAGCACCATATGAAGGTTGTTTTGAAAGACACTTTAGGGTTTGGCCATGCAGACAAAGACAGTAAAACATTAAGCCAAATGAACAGTCAGAGTCAAAACAACTTGAGGCCACTTTCAGAGAGCAATGCTCAGTTAAGTGACTAGAACATAGAATTCATGTCAAAGAACATTGAGATAAAGGTAGGAAAAATATATTCGGGCCAGATTTTGCAGTTTTGAACGTCACGTTAAAGAGAGGTCAATGGGAAAACACTGATGGGTTTTGACAAGGGTAATAAAATGATCAAAGTTGTATTTTATAAGGTGACAGTTAAAAGAGACTAAAGGCAAGATTATTCATGAAATAACTATAAACATCCAGAGGTACTGACAATTGGAATGGAGAGAACAGGTCAGAGTTCTGATACCGTAAAAGAAAACAGTCAACAGGATTTGGCAACTAACAGCATACAGAGGATAAGAAAGAAGAAAGACTTAATTAAGAATAACAAAATTACAAAATTTGTTTTCAGAGCACTCTTACCTGGAATTCTTGTCTCCTTCCTGTCAACCTACTTCCTACCCCACATTGATAGCAGCAGGAGGCAGACAAATGCCTAGGCAGACAGGGGCAGGTCCACAGTGAAACCTCAATTTCAAACCAAAGGCAGTTTAAAGCTTAAAAGTCAAGCTATGAGTCTCAGATACATCTACAGGCCAGACTGAGAACCTCTCTTCCTGTCTGGTGCTCTTTCCTCTGATTGATCCTCACCCTTCACCTATTTTACATACACACACCCTTCCCTAATTGGCTTTTTTACACTGTCATGCCTACCTTTGAGTGGTGCCTTTGTTTTAGCCTTTTTTGCATACTCACAAACCAATCAGCATACACTCCCCCATTCTGAGCCCATAAAAGCCCCAGACTCAGCCATATTTTGGAACTGCCCGTCTCCGGGTGTGGGGGACTACCCACCTTCCGGTGGGGGACCACTCACTTTGAGTCCCCTCTCCACTGAGAACTGTTCTGTTGTTCAATAAAACTCTTCTCTGCCCTTCTCACCCTTCAGTTCTCAGTGTAACCTCATTCTTCTTGGACACAGGACAAGAACTCAGGAACCACCGAACACAGGTAGGAAAAAGGCTGTAACACTGTGGCCTTCTGCCGGCACCGGGCAGCGCCCCCATGCAGTGAGAAGCAGCAGCAGGGCCAGGCCAGCCCCCAAGGCACTGCTGGGAGCAGGGCAGTGGGACTGAATGAGCTGTAGCACAGGCAGGCTGGGGAACACCTGGCCAGACACAGGCTGAGTGTGGATCCCGTGACAAGCACAGGATCTGGGCCAGAGTGCAAGCCAGGCGTGGTCCAATGGACCTAGTGGGTAGGCGCCTCCTGCAGTGAGCCTGGGCACAAGCAGGGACCAGATGGGGGTGTCACTGGCCACAGAGGTCTCCAGCTGGCAAAGCAGCACCAAAAAAATACTGTGTCAACATTAAAGCTAAAATATCTAACATTTGTTGAACACTTACTACGTGTAAGGCACTGGACAACTATTATGCATATACTGTCTTATTTAATCCTTAACCTTAGAGGTAAGTACTGTTGCTATGCCCATTTTACTGATGAGGAAACCAAGGCTTAGAATGGTTAATCAAATTACCCAAGGTCACAGAGTAAGTGGCTAGATGTTAATCAACGTCAGATAATCATTAAAAGTGTTAGTCATATTAAATTTAAAATGTAATCTCTCATATGGATATACATATTTTTAAAATAAACTCAAAGATAAAATGACCTTCAAAAGCCAATGAGGGCTGGGCAGTGGTGGCTCATGCCCATAATCCTAGAACTTTGGGAGGCCAAGGCAGGTGGATCACCTGAGGTGAGGAGTTCAAAACCAGCCTGGCCAACATGGTGAAACCCTGTCTCTACTAAAAACGCACAAAAAATTAGCCAGGTGTGGTGGCAGGCACCTGTAATCCCAGCTACTCAGGAGGCTGAGGCAAGAGAATTGCTTATACATGGGACGCGGACGTTGCAGTGAGCTGAGATTGTGCCACTGCACTCCAGCCTGGGAAACAAAGATTCTGTCAAGAAAAAAAAAAAAAATGCCAGTAGGGCTTGGCACACAGGCTCACCCCTGTGATCCAGCAATTTGGGAGGCCAAGGCGGGTGGATCACTTGAGGTCAGGAGTTCGAGACTAGCCAACACGGTGAAACCTACTAAAAATACAAAATTAGCTGGGTGTGGTGCCACGTGCTTGTAATCCCAGCTACTCAAGAGGCTGAGGCAGGAGAATTGCTCAGACCCAGGAGATGGAGGTTGTGGTGAGCCAAGATGGTGCCACTGCACTCCAGCCTGGGCGACAAAACGAAACTCCATCTTAAAAAAAAAAAAAAAAAAGCGAATGGAATGAGGGCATATGAAGGAATGGCCAGTGACATGGCAGATATATTGGGTAGATAATCATAAATTCAACAGCTAAGAAAGAGAGACGCTTTCCCTCTCGTACTCATACTACTCATACTCCAAATCACTGTCATGCTGCCAAAAGACCAGCATTCACAACTATTATTCTTTAAGACACAATGGGTCTCACCCTATCACATATTGATTTGTGGCAGGCTCATAAAGTCCTTAAAGATCCTGACTATGTATTAATATCCATAACCCCTAAAAAATAGTAGACATTGAATAACTGAGTAAACAACTGAACTCAGTTGGGCTGCTTCTGTCTAGTTCTCTCCAACATAGTGTGAACACCCTCACATAGTTCAAGGCCTACATTTTGAACAATTTCTCCATATCCTTGACTTGAACTTGATCCTGAAACCTCTGCTCCTGATCTGTTGTCTCCTTTCTAGTTTTGAACTTAATAATGTCCTGTGCATTATCCTTGACTCTCAACTTGTTAAGGTCATGGACAAATATAGCTGGCCTGATTTATATTACAAGTGTTTCTCCTAGTTTCCAGGAAATTTCTAAGAGTTCCCTAACCCACAGACTCCCTCCTCAGTTATCAAGGAAAGGATTTAATTTCCATGGGCTCTAACAGAACGTATGTTAGATCATGAAAGGGTTCTCCTTTGACTGACAATGTAAATCTAGTAGGCTATGCAGAGGATGTGAGAGATGTGGACAAGTTCCCAATGTTCTCAGCTTTAGTTTGTATAAACTTTCCCAAAGAAAGAATATAATAAATACTAGTGAGGCTCCCAGACAGCCCTGAAAAACAAACAACCAAAAAAAAAAACAAAAAAACCCTATATTTAAAGAAAATGATGCGGTTAAATATTACACAATAGGAATCACATTTTATTTTATTTTATATTTTCAGTATAAATCTACCATTTTATATTATATTAAGGACTAGGTAACTGCTTACGGCTATTTCAAGCATTCAAACTAAGAAGATGAATTATCATTACTATCTTCCAAGTATTAAGCAGAGCAATAAATTGCTGGATATTAATCAAACAATAGTAAGTAGTAAGTGAACAAACATTATATTTAAATGCACCATATACATCTACTTCTTTAACTACAGACTAAGCTAAATTTAGCAAAATAATTTCAGATTCCAGTTATGCTTTTAAAAGAGAAAAAAACTTCTGAATAACTTTTTAAACTTTGCAAAACTTCACACTACCCATTACTATTTAAGAAAATACAGTTTAAAAGCATACTGTACATAGTTCAATCTTACATAAACTCTTGTCACCCCCTTAATTTAGGCTGTAAAGAATATTTTGATAGCATTTTGTTAAAAAAAAGTGGAACTAAAATAATCTGGCAGGTCTTACTTACTGAAAGTACCAAATCGGAATTCTTCACATGAAACAGAAATTTTCTTTTCAGATACATGCATCAAGATTTCTAGACATACCCTATTTAAAACAAATTTGATTTATGCAAATACAGGTTTACACAAAGAAACAAATTACAGGTTGATAATTCACTTTTCAAAAGGATTCACAAAAGAACTCTTTTAATTAGTAAGTTTGCCAATATACCTAAAAGTTATATTTCAAAAAAAAATCAGTTTATAAAGAATTCTTCAGAAATACACTCAAGGGTATTAAATTAGTTACAGTTAGTTATAAGAGTATCAAGCTTCAGAAACTCCTATTAGTCTTTGTCCTAACAGCTCGACAAATATTGCAGGTGAAACCAAATACATTAACTGAAAATGGCATAGAAATGCATATTTAAGATAGTCTCTGATAAATACATTTATATCTATCCTAATCATCATGAACCTACCAAATTCTTCTTTAAAAATATATACAGGGACTAGCCCGGGCACAGTGGCTCACACCTGTAATCCCAGCACTTTGGGAGGCCAAGGCGGGCGGATCACGAGGTCAGGAGATCGAGACCATCCTGGCTAACACAGTGAAACCCCGTCTCTACTAAAAATACAAAAAATTAGCCAGGCATGGTGGTGGGCGCCTGTAGTCCCAGCTACTCAGGAGGCTGAGGCAGAAGAATGGCGTGAACCTGGGAGGCGGAGCTTGCAGTGAGCCGAGATTGAGCTACTGCACTCCAGCCTGGGCGACAGAGTGAGACTGTCTCCCAAAAAAATATATATATATACACACATACACACACACACACACACACACACACACGCACATACATCACACACACACACACACACATACATATGGGGACTAGCAAATAATGCAGTCAATAATGACTAAAGGTGACCCCAAGAAACCAATGGGCTAAAATCTACTTTCCCTTCTTTGTATAGGCCAGAAGTACAAAAAGAAAAATCCAGAGATCCCCATTAGTGTTGCAGGTTTTTAAGAAGTCCTCTTGCAGGTCGGAGACAACGTCTAAGAAAGGAAATCTAAATTTGATGATCTGGGAATGAAGCATTTTGGAGCAGCTAAGAGAGGCAGGAAGAAGGATCCTAATGTCCACAAACTATCACTGCCAGCTAGCTTCTTGTTCTGTTTAGAGTTGTATCCTAAGAACAAATCCACAAACACTGGCATCTTAACTGAAGACCAAAATGTTAGGTATGATGTAGAGTACCCTTACTGATAACAAAAAGCAGCCTTACAATAATAAGGAGGTAAAGCTGAATGAGAAATATGACAAGGATGTAGCCACTTCAGGAAAATTTGACAGTGCAAAGGAGAAAGCTAAAGTTCCTGGGGGGGAAAAAAAAAGAGGAGTAGGATGAACAGGATGACAGGAGAAAGAGAGGGTTAAGGAAGGGGGTATGAAGAAGAAATAAAACTGAGCATCTCTTTCCATGTAAAATCCAGAGTAGGGAAAACATCATAATACACCTCTCTGAGAATGTCTCTGCCCTTACTAGATTTAATTACAAAATTAGAATATGATCACATGTCAGTTTCTCTAAAAGTGTTCTGAAAATCTTAAGTATGTGCATTAAACAGTCAGGGGTGTTATGAGCACTCAGAAACTGTATCAAACTTGCAAAAATGTCCAAACATTTTAAAGTAAGAACATCTTCTCAGCTGGGTGAGGTGGCTCACACCTGTAACCCCAGCACTTTGAGAGGCCAAGGCAGACGGGTCACCTGAGGTCAGGAGTTCAAGACCAGCCTGGCCAACATACTGAAACCCCATCTCTACTAAAAATACAAAAATTAGCCAGGCATGTTGGCAGGCACTTGTAATACCAGCTACCTGGGAGGCTGAGGCAGGAGAATCACATGAACCTGGGAGGTGGAGGTTGCAGTGAGCTGAGATCATGCCACTGCACTCCAGCCTGGGAGACACATCAAGACTCCATCTCAAAAACGAAAGTTCTTTTCACTCCGTGCATCTTTCTCTTAGCCTTATAAAAGCATTTAATGATAGTCACAGCATTTTTCTTTTAAAGTGGTGTTCATTCTGGTTATTCACCAGTAATCCAGAGTTATCAGTTATATATATCTATAGCTTATAAAATAAATAAATCACAAACTCTTGAGGCCCATGATTGGAAGTGTGAGGCAATAAACATGTTACTTTTGGGAAGGGCCACATTCAAGGCATGTGGTGTGAAGCCAGATTCACTGAGGCTGCAGGTGGCAGCCATCTCACCCAGGTAGCTGCTGTAGCTGTTTTTGCAGTTATGTGTTTGCTATATCATCTGCTGCCATTCTGAGCTTTGGAAAGTGGGGAGGGAGTCAGCTGCATGAGAAGTGTATGGATTGGTTTTTAAGTGGGATAGTTCTTAAACAAACTATAGACCTCTTCATCAGTAAAGAGTTATTGCACCAAAGTCCAGAAACCATTCCTACTTAACCTATGACATGTACAATAATATTCCGGTTTTGGCCTTGGGTTTTTGTTTGTGTGTTTATAACAATGAAATGTCTTTTAAAGGAAAATAAACCATACTATAATTTTTAAATCTATTCGAATAAAGCACAAATATTTTAGTGTTTTAGAGCTCTGAAAGCAAAGTGCAATTTACTTTAGAAATGCTTTGAGTTACACTGATTTAGGAGTAAAGAAGAGCAAAAACTTGTAAATGAGGCAAATACCATTCTCCCTCCTCTAGGGTTAAGCTAATTAAATTTACACACAAAGAGAAGAATCTGAAATTTTTCAGGCCTAGGAAAAATAAGTAAGTAGTAGTTTAATCCATTAACATGTGTAATAGTAACAATGATACCTCAACAGAAAGAAGGTGGTAAACCTAAAAATAAAGGATTGAGGGCAAACTTACAATATGCATTCAGTACTGTTCAGGAAAAAAGGGCAATGAAGCTGTAGGACCCATAAAAATAATCACTAAAGGGATGTTTTCTACTGCAGACACAGTGAGGTCTGATGAAAAAAGCTCTCACGCCTACCCACTCCCTGTCATTTTAATTCCATGTTTACCAGGCAACCTTCTAAACACTAATTCAGTTTCCCAGAAAGCTTAATAGAGGTCCACAATCCCCTGAAGTCAAAGAAGTTCTTAAGAACAAAAGCTCTTTCAGAACTTATCTGGCAGCAAATCCTTACATAAATGTACATAAAGTCTTTATTTACTCCACTTACTGTGAATATTCAAATTTTTTCTGCAGACATACTAATGTATTTGATTACAGTACCACCCTAGATCCCACTCGGTGTTTCTTAAAATTCACTAAATACTACTTCTTCACTTTCTAAAATCTAAAAAAAATACATGATTCTGAAACATATCTGAAAGGGTTTCCCCTGGAAGTAAATATAAATATTCTAACTCCTGGAAATGAGAGCCCTCTTCACTAGCCCCCACTCCCCTAGCAGCAGAAAAAATAAATCAGTATTCTTATTTATATTTCAATGTTATACAAATTTAAGTAATGTGAGTCTGCTGCCAAAAATCTGATCTTTTCTGGTTATGTTGGTAAAGTCCAACTCCAGACTATAAGATCAATTACCAGACCCTATATGATCACAATCAAGGTGGCACATAGCTACCTAGAATATCTTTCTGAAGCCTACTGGTTTCTAAGCCAAGGGGAGCCTATTTACCTGTCTTCCACCCTCCCTGATTGATGTGTCAGAAGAAGACAAACCAACAGTTAACCTATACCCCTCCCAATCCTACCTCACTGACAGCCTTCATTCACCTTCTATAAAACATAGGGGACAAAGGTAAAAAATTAAAATGGAATACAGTTACTACATGGTAACTTAATTTTTATCAAATTTAGTGGAAAATCATTGAATATTTAAGTATGATCTCTAAGAAATTAAACATAAGATTATTCACATTGCTTAACAAGACATAATACTAGACCAGATAGATGACACTGATGATAGGTACCAAATAGATAACCATGATGATTTTCTGATCTCAGTTTAGAGCCCTAAAGATTCCAAATATTTTTTCTAACGGTTACGTAAAAAAGAACTATTTAGATACATTTTGAATCTACACGTTTAGATTTTCATTTATTTCATTTACAAAACTCAACAAGAAATCATACAAAATATATAGATGACATTAACATTTATTAAACATGAAAAAGTCTGAATTGAACCTACAAAATTTTAAAGGCAAAATTAGGAAATGTATATATAAGGCGCTAGTAGCTGACTCACTGAGCATGTCTGCCTCAAGTCCTTTGTGAAAAAGACTGGTAAAAATATTAACTACATCCAGTGCATTTAAAAAATTATCCTTAATAACCTTCTTATGATTACTAAAGTAACACCTGATTTTTGCAGATAATCAAGAAAATCTGAGGTACACAGAAGACAATTACAATCATTCTTAATCTTATCATCCAAAGATAAAGTTTATATGTAATTATGTTACAGTTTTTCCATGTTATTAGTTCTTCTGAAACACCATTTCTAATAACTGCATACTAACCCATCCATCATGTGGCTATAATTTCATTATTCTATCATTGGATATCTACAGTAATTTAAAATTCTCACTTTACTACAGATATGCAACACAGCAATTAACATCTTTGTACGTAAATCACAGAATGACCTATTAGAGTCTCTTTTGCCCATTTCTTTTAGTAAAGCTTTAAGTTTTTTCCTATTGAGCTAAATAAGTTCTTTTCATATTAATGTGACCAATCACATATTAATCCCAAACATTCTATTTGTCTTCATAATTTAACCAAGCCATTTGATTCAATAGTTTAACTCGCCTCATAATATAATCACATCTTAAGAGGTAAAAAGGAACTTTTGGTCCATCCCTAATTCAGGGGTAAAATATATTTTCCCTCTTGAGACAACTAAGGCCCAAAGAAACCTTTCAAAAAAATCACACAGAAAACAAATATGTGCCTGATTATTTAAAAAGTTTAACAGTTACAGCCCAGCAATTTCCATTCTCATCTCATTACTGAAAACAATCTTTCAAATAGAAATATCAGGCAATTAGCACTTCAGGCTAATAAACATAAAAACAAATTATTACTTAAATAATATTTAGACACTGATTTACAAGACATTGTGCTAGAAGTGTAGAAGATAAAAAGATGATTAAGAAGATATCTTTTCCCTCAGGAAAAATATAAAAACTGAAGAATCAAATAGACAAATTGTAACAAGCAAACAAGCAAGATTCAAAGGAAAAAATCTGTAATCATTTTACAGCACAAAAGTTTAATAGTTTTTTGGAAACACTAATTTTAAATCTTGACTAGACCTTCATAAACTAAGAACACAACATTTTTGTCCTATCTAGCTATATGATACTGATAGCAGCAGGAGACAGACAAATTCCTAGGCAGACAAGGGCAGGTCCAATGAAACTGACTTTCAAGCCAAAAACAGCCTGGAGCCTGAAAACCGAGCTGCCAGTTCCTGGCAAAGTCCATGACCAGATAGAGAACTTCCTCCCTGCCTTTTCAGCCAATCAAATGGTGTTTTTTCCAGGCCTGCCCATGGACCAATCAGCATACACTCCTCCATTCTGAGCCCATAAAAACCCCTGGACTCAGCCACAGGTGGAGACTACCCCCCTTCAGGTAGGGAATACTATCCACTTCAGGTCCCCTCTTGTGTGGAGACTGGAATAAAACTCTTCTCTACCTTACTCACTATGTGGTTGTCCCCATAACCCTATTCTTCTTGGATGCAGGACAAGAACCTGGGACCTGCCAAATGGTCGTAGCCCTCCCACCCTCTGCCATCACAGGGCTGCGGCCACACGTGACGGGAAGCACTGGAGGGGCAGGGCCAGCCCAAGAGCCACAGGCCAGAGCAGGGCAGTGGGAATGAACAAACTATAACATGAACAAGCTGACCAGCTCACCCAGCTGCAGGCAGTGACACACTCCCACCAGCTGGGCTACAAAAGAAGAGCTAGGACCCTTCTGGGGGACCAGACCCCAGGACTTCCCGAGCCAGAGCTGTAACATGCCCCAGTTTGCTAGGCTGCAGACAGCAGAAACAAGCTGTCTTGTTTACTCATTGTCGGTGTTTTTGTGATGGTTTATTGAACGGTGATTTGTCACACATATAATGTTTTCTACATCAAGTTTTTTTTTTTTTTTTTTTTTTTTGAGACTGGGTATCACTCCGTCACTGAGGCTGGAGTGCAATGGCACTGTGTGGGCTCACTGCAACCACCTTCTCCAGGATTCAAGCAATTCTCCTGCCTCAGCCTCCCGAGTAGCTGGGATTACAGGTATCCACCACCACACCCGGATAGTTTTTACATTTTTAGTAGAGACGAGATTTCATATGCTCTAACGCCCCCTTTGGGGCTCCACAGTTCCTGGCATCTCCAAGTTTTGGGGCTCCACTGCCTTCTCCTCATCCTGATGCTGGCACCCAAGGTGGAAGCTGCTGTGGTATGCCTGGTCCAGCCACGGCCTCGCACGAAGCCAGTGCCTGAAGCTGCCCATCCCACCGCAGACCCACCACAGCAGCCGGCACACCTGGCTGTGCACCATGGCTGGATCCCACACTCGCTTGCTCACATACCCTTTGCTGCTCTGTGCCTGGCTCGCCCTCAGCAGACATGGGATCCAGGCTGGTAGCGTAAGCCGAGCGCAACCTGCCAGCCTGGGTGGGCAGAGCATAGAGACTAGTGGCCAGCTCAGAACTAAGTGAGGCCTGGGCAGGGGTGCTGCCGGCCAGAGATTTCCGGCTGGCAAAGCGGCACTGAAAAAATCCTGCATCAGTATCAAACAAGTCATTTTACTTCTATAGGCCTTAGTTTCTTCATCTTTAACATGAAAGGATTTCCAAGTAAAGATGGCAGACTGGGGATATCACGAGAGCTTATTTTTTATCTCCTCTCCCTTCCAAAGCCAGACTAAACTAGCAGTAAAGCAATTTTTAAAAGGAATAATCCATAATGACTAGAGAACAAGAATGGAGCCATTAGCAGCCAAGCAATTTCAACAGATTTTCTGAAGATGGAAAGCAGAACAGTGTAAATAATGAAGCAAAGCAGACACAGGAGGCCACAGTTCTGAATACGAACAGAGAATACACCTAGAGACAGCCAAGCTGCCAAAATCAAGTGAACTCAAACACCAGGTAGGCAGGAAATCAGGAGCAGGAAGCAAATACAGGCAAGATTAACCTAAAAGTAATTTCCCAATCAACAAGCCTATCTATATGTATAGTTCTTGGTTAGTTTCTTATTGTTTTATTCATAAATATGGACAGATAACCAAAATTCTCAAGACATTTGGAACATGAAAGAGACCAAAATAAAACAAAAAATGTCCCCAGAAGAGATAAACAGGAAAGAGTACATTGCTTTTTATTATAAGCCCTTCTACACTAATTAATTATTCTAAGCCATATGTATCTATTACTTCAATTTAAGAAAAAAGTTAATCTCTGCTACTAAGGAGGCTGAGGCAGGAGGATCACTTGAGCCTAGGAGTTCGAGAGCAGACTGGGCAACAGAGCAAGATCCTATCTCAAAGGAAAAAAAAAGTGCACCAACTGAAAAACAGGGGCTTAACAAAACAATCAGAAGCTCTCTTTCAGTTAATTCTACTCCCCATGTAAAACTTCAGTTGTATACAGTGTTCTTATTAAGCAACCATAAACTACATTTATTTAATAAAATAGTAAGAATAAGGAAAATTAATATTATCCACATATTCTTTCCCATATTTTTCATGAATTGTAATTTCTTTTTATTTTCCTTTCATGCATATATAATTATCACCTTAAATTTTGTACAAAAACTTCAAATTTTAAGATTGCACATTACCTATATACATACCTCTACACACACAATGTTTCAGAACTATGACCACTAGCATATTAACATTATCATGCTATTACTATTATTTTAAATCTGAAAATTTAAATAAATTTTGAATCATTTAAATAAAAGAAACATACACCTGTCTTCCAGTAACATACCATGAAGTCAATAATATATGCAATATTGATCAAACTATAATTTTTAAATACTTTGTTACTTTATCATGAGCATTGTTGTAACACATTTTATAACACCAATAAAAATTAAATATTCCTAAGTAGTAATATCTTAAAAGCTTCACTAATAACGCAAGTGTTTCAGACATGAAAAAGTAGAAAACATTCATGTTGCAAGGATAAACTGTTTTGTATCTTCTCTTGTACCCCTTTTTAAACCATTAATTAAGGACCACAGTATGGCTAAAATGTTTTAAAAGTTAAAACTTGACTTTGGGAGGCCGAGGCAAGTGGATCACTTGACGTCAGGAGTTTGAGACCAGCCTGGCCAACATGGTGAAACCCCATCTCTACTAAAAATATAAAAACTAGCCAGATGTGGTGGTGGACGCCTGTAATCCCAGCTACTCGGGAGGCTGAGGCAGGAGAACTGCTTGAACCCAGGAGCAGGAGGTTGCAGTGAGCCGACGCAGTGCCACTGCACTCCAGCCTCAGCGACAGAGGGAGACTCAGTCAAAAAAAAAAAAAAAAAAAAAAACTTGATGTAGAAAACATGTATGTGTGACAAATCACCATTCAATAAACCATCACAAAAACACCGACAATGAGTAAAATGCAGAATTAACAATTTGACTGAGACCCAACTGACCCACTCATACTTGGGAGATGTATCCCTGACACATACAATCCATTCACTAAACAGAGAAGCAGTTCATTCCTTTTCTACTGCAAGCTAAAACTATAAATCAAGATGTTCAAGAGCAACAAAATGAGGTCCACAAATTAGGTAAGAGAAGCATACATTTATAAAAACTAGCCAAATACCCATCCAATCCTAATTATACTAAGGAAACTCTAAATATAGGTGACATGCCACTTAATAATACATGTGTATATATGATACATACATACAAATGATGATCCACTTCAAAATCATATATAAGAAAAAGACATCCCATGAGAGTTACAAAGGGATGGCTACCTGAAGTCTGAAGCATTTCCTCCTCTCGAACAAATGCAACAAAATAAAATGGGAAAGAAAATGTTATAATATCTAAATTATCACACAAGTATAAAGAATTAAACATAATCAAGAAGTAAGAGCAGTTACAGTCAGTCCGTGATACCGGGATCATTGCCTTTACTTGAAGAGAAGAAAAAGAAAATGGATTCTCTTGGATCTGGCAAGATAGCCAAATAGGAACAGCTCTGGTTGGCAGCTCCAAGCGAGACCAATACATAAGGCAGGTGATTTCTCCATTTCCAACTAAGGTACCCTGTTCATCTCACTGGGACTGGTTAGGCAGTGGGTGCAGCCCATGGAGGGCGAGCAGCAGCAGCATGGGGTGTTGCCTCACCCAGGAAGCGCAAGGAGTTGGGGGGAGGTGAGGGGCTCCCTTTCCCAGCCAAGGGAAGCCATGAGGGACTGTGCTATCCGGCCCAGATACTATGCTTTTCCCATGATTTTTGTAATCCGAAGACCAGGAGATTCCCTCGTGTGTCTACACCACCAAGGCCCTGGGTTTCAAGCTCAAAGCTGGGCAAGCTATTCGGGCAGACACCGAGCTAGCTGCAGGTTTTTTTTTTTTTTCCGTACTCCAGTGGTGCCTGGAACCCAGGCGAGACAGAACAGTTCACTTGCCTGGAAAGGGGGCTGAAGCCAGGGAACCAAGTCATCTCGCTCAGCAGGTCCCACTCCCATGAAGGCCAGCAAGCTAAGAACCACTGGCTTGAATTTCTCGCTGCCAGCACAACTCTGAAGTCGACCAGGGATGACAGAGCTTGGTGGGGGGAGGGGCATCTGCTATTACTGAGGCTTGAGCAGGCTGTTTTCCTCTGACAGTACTAAGGACTGGGACGAACTCAACATAATGCAGCAAAGCGGCTGTGGCCAGACTGCCTCTCTAGATTCCTCCTCACTGGGCAGGGCATCTCTGAAACAAAGGCAGCAGCCCCAATCAGGGGCTTACAGATAAAACTCCCATCTCCCTGGGCCACAGCACCTGGGGGAAGGGGCAGCTGTGGGCACAGCTTCAGCAGACTTAAATGTTCCTGCCTGACGGCTCTGAAGAGAGCAGCGGATGCTGACAAGGAGGGCTTTCGCAGGACGGTGCTTGAGCTCCACTAAGGGACAGACTGCTTCCTCAACTGGGTCCCTGACCCCCATGCCTCCTGACTGGAAGAGACCTCCCAACAGGGGTTGACAGACACCTCATACAGGAGAGCTCTGGCTGGCATCAGGCCGGTGCCCCTCTGGGACGAAGCTTCCAGAGGAAAGAGCAGGCAGCAATCTTCGCTGTTCTGCAGCCTCTGCTGGTGATACCCAGGCAAATAGGATCTGGAGTAGACCTCCAGCAAACTGCAGCAGATCTGCAGAAGAGGGGCCTGTTAGAAGAAAAACAAACACAAAGCAGCAACATGAACATCAACAAAAAAGACCCTCACACAAAACCCCATCGAAAGTAAATCCATGAAGATGAGGAAACACCAGCACAAAAATGCTGCAAATTCCAAAAACCAGAATGCTTCTTCTCCTCCAAATGATTGCAACTCCTCTCCAGCAAGGACACAAAACTGGATGGAGAATGAGTTTGATGAACTGACAGAAGTAGGCTTCAGAAGGTAGGTAATAACAAACTCCTCTGAGCTACGGAAGCATGTTCTAACCCAATGCAAGGAAGCTAAGAACTCTGACAAAAGGTTACAGGAACTGCTAACATAATAACCAGTTTAGAGAAGAACATAAATGACCTGATGGAGATGAAAAACACAGCACGAAAACTTCATTAAGCATACACAAGTATCAAGAGCCAAATCAATAAAGAGGAAGAAAGGATATCAGAGATTGAAGATCAACTTACTGAAATAAGGCATGAAGACAATATTAGAGAAAAAAGAATGAAAAGGAACGAACAAAGACTCCAAGAAATATGGGACCATGTGAAAAGACCAAGCCTACGATTGACTGAGGTTCCTGAAAGTGGTTTCTTTGAAACCAATGAGAACAAAGAGACAATGTACCAGAATCTCTGGGACACAGCTAAAGCAGTGTTTAGAGGAAAATTTATAGCACTAAATGCCCAAATTAGAAAGTGAGAAACACCTAAAACTGACACCCTACCGTCACAATTAAAAGAACTAGGGAAGCAAGGGCAAACAAATTCAAAAGCTAGCAGAAGACAAGAAATAACTAAGATCAGACCAGAACTGAAGGAGAGACATGAAAAACCCTTCAAAAAAATCCATGAATCGGAGCCGTTTTTTTGAAAAGATTAACAAAACAGCCGCTGGCCAGACTAATAAAGAAGAAAAGAGAGAATAATCAAATAGACACAATAAAAATGATAAAGCATTCCCTTTGAAAACCAGCACTAGACAATGATGACCTCTCTCACCACTCCTATTCAACATAGTATTGGAAGTTCTGGCCAGAGCAATCAGGCAAGAGAAAAAAATAAAACGTATTCAAATAAGAAGAGAGAAAGTCAAACTGTCTGTTTGCAGATGACATGATTGTGTATTTAGAAAACCCCATCGTCTCAGCCCAAAAACTCCTTAAGCTGATAACTTCAGCAGTCTCAGGATATGAAATCAATGTGCAAAAATCACATGCATTCCTATACGCCAATAATAGACAAGCAGAGAGCCAAATCATGAGTGAACTCCCATTCACAATTGCTACAAAGAAAATAAAATACCTAGAAATACAACTTACAAGAGACACAAAGGACCTCTTCAAGGAGAACTACAAACCACTGCTCAAAGAAGTAAGAGAGGGCACAAACAAATGGAAAAACCTTCCATGCTAATGGATGCGAAGAATCAATATTGCTAAAATGGCCATACTGCTCAAAGTAATTTATACATTCAATGCTATTCCTATCAAGCTACCATTGACTTTCTTCACAGAACTAGAAAAAAAATTACTTTAAATTTCATATGGAACCAAAAAAGAGCCCGCATAGCCAAAACAATCCTAAGCAAAAAGAACAAGGCTGAAGGCATCACGCTACCTGACTTCAAACTATTACTACAAGGCTACAGTTACCACAAGAGCATGATACTGGCACCAAAACAGACATATAGATGAACGGAACAAAACAGAGGCCTCAGAAATAACACCACACATCTGCAACCATCTCATCTTTGACAAACCTGACAAAAACAAGCAATGGGGAAAGGATTCCCTATTTAATAAATGGTGCTGGGAAAACTGGCTAGCCATATGCAAAAAACAGAAACTGGACCCCTTCCTTACACTTTACAACCAACTCAAGATGGATTAAAGACTTAAACGTAAAACCTAAAACCATAAAAACCCTAGAAGAAAACCTAGACAATACCATTCAGGACATAGGCATGGGCAAAAACTTCATGACTAAAACACCAAAAGCAATGGCAACGAAAGCCAAAATTGACAAATGAGATCTAATTAAATTAAAGAGCTTCTGCTCAGCAAAACAAACTACCATCAGAGTGAACAGGCAACCTACAGAATGGGAGAAAATTTTTGCAATCTATCCATCTGACAAAGGGCTACTATCCAGAATCTACAAGGAACTTAAACAAATTTACAAGAAAAAAAAAAACCATCAAAAAGTGGGCGAAGGATATGAACACACCTTTCTCAAAAAAAAAAAAAAAAGACATTTATGCAGTAAACAAATATGAAAAAAAGCTCATCATCACTGGTCATTAGAGAAATGTAAATCAAAACCACAATGAGATACCATCTCATGCCAGTTAGAATGGCAATCATTAAAACGTTAGGAAACTACAGATGCTGGAGAGAATGTGGAGAAATAGGAACACTTTTACACTGTTGGTGGGAGTGTAAATTACTTCAACCGTTGTGGAAGACAGTGTGGCAATTCCTCAAGGATCTGGAACCAGAAATACCATTTGACCCAGCAATCCCACTACTGGGTATATACCCAAAGGATTATAAATCATTCTACTATAAATGCACAAGCACATGTATGTTTACTGCAGCACTATTTACAATAGCAAAGACTTGGAACCAACCCAAATATCCATCAATGATAGGCTGGATAGAGAAAATGTGGAACATATACATCATGGAATACTATGCAGCCATGAAAAAGAATGAGTTTATGTCCTTTGCTGGGACATGGATGAAGCTGGAAACCATCATCCTCAGCAAACTAATACAGGAACAGAAAACCAAAAACCTCATGTTCTCACTCCTAAGTGGGAACTGAACAATGAGAACACATGGACACAGGGAGGGGAACATCACATACCCGGGCCTTTCAGGGGGTGGGGGGAAAGAGGAGGTAGAGCATTAGGACAAATACCAAATGCATGCAGGGCTTAAAACCTACATGATGGGTTGATAGGTATAGCAAACCACCATGGTACATGTATACCTATGTAACAAACCTGCATGTTCAGCACATGTATCCCAGAACTTAAAATACATTTTTAAAAAAAAGTACTTCCTTTGCAGCAGTAGCTAGGAACAACTACATACAGATGGAAAAAAAAAAAAAGAAAAGAAAAATTCCAGCACTATACAACTACTTTCATTCTCTTAACTCCTAAATGTTAATGTTCTATCTTTGACCAACTTATACCCAAAAGGGGCACTTCCACCCACATCTTTAGTCTACCAACTACAGGTAATAACTTCCAAATCTCTGTCTCCAGCCACAATCTGTCTCCTGAGTATCAGACCAACACATATCTCTCTGAACATCTTCACTTAACTGTCCATGAGAATTTTTAGCACAAAGCACACCAAACTGAACTCATTCCCAATCTGTTCCTCCTATATGACTATTCTGGTTACTGGTATCATGCTCCAAACCTGAGAGTTATCCATTCTGTTTTCTTCTCCTTCACTAATACTGTATTAGTCAACAAGTCAAGTTCCACTCTACTTTAAAAGAAAAAAAAAAAAACCTCATAAATCTATATCCTCCATTTTCAAGGCCTCTGTCTTGGTTTAGGTATATACCTATTTGAGACTGGGATTACTACATCCATCTACTAACAGTTCTCCCTACTTTCAATCTGGCTTTTACTTCAATTATTCCTCTATATTGCTGCTAACATGATCTTTCTAGAATGTAATTTAAGTCATTTCCACCATTTAAAAAGCTTTCAATGATTCAAAATAAAAACTTAAAACCCTTAGCAGAATATCCTGTCTCCTGCCACCTCTTTAGCTTTATTTCTTCCTCATCTTCCGTGTAAAACACTAAATTCCAAACACAACACTGCAGTTCCTGGAAAAAAGTCATACTGTTTCGGCCGGGCGCAGTGGCTCACGCCTGTAATCCCAGCATTTGGGAGGCCCAGGTGGGCGGATCATAAGGTCGGGAGATCAATACCATCCTGGCTAACACAGTGAAACCCCATCTCTACTAAAAATACAAAAAATTAGCTGGGCGCAGTGGTGGGCGCCTGTAGTCCCAGCTACTCAGGAGGCTGAGGCAGGAGAATGGCATGAACCTGGGAGGCGGAGTTTGCAGTAAGCCGAGATCACGCCACTGCACTCCAGCCTGGGCGATAGAGCGAAGACTCCGTCTCAAAAAAAAAAAAAAAAAAAAAAAAACCTCATACTGTTTCTTACCTCGATGCCTCTGCATATGTTATTCCCTCTTTCTAGAAGGTTCTCTTTTTGATATGGTAAATTTGACCTACTCAAGACTTAACCATCTTGTGTAGCTTTCAACTTCCTCCATTACTCCTTAATCCCACAGCATTTAATAGACACTCTTTCATACTATATTACAATTGTCTATCCTTTTCTACTAAACTTTGAACACTGTGAAAGTAAAATACATTTATTATTCATTTTTGTGTCTTAAATGCCTAGCACGTTGTCTGGAAATAGTAAGTGATCAAAACTATCTGAAAAATGTTTCTGCCTTTTTCTAGAAACAAAACAGTTAAAAAATATTCCCCAACAGACACAGAACAAAACAGGTACTTAAGAAAAACAACAGGAACCAGGCAAGAGACAACTCAGAAAAATACATGGGACAGAAAAAGAAATACACATGAAGTCTCTTCAGGTAGCTCCTGAGAGCACACTCTTCTGTGCTCTTTGTCTCATATTCTCTCACCAACATGTTTTATCTATTTAATCTTCAATGCTTATTCTGATTTCCTAGAAAATAAGTGGTAGGCACAGAGAGAAAAATAGAAAGCCTTACTTAAACAACTATTCCTCAAAAATGAGCACAGTCAGAACTTTTAAAATGCCATAATAAGACCCCTGATCTATGGAGTCTCAATTTCACTTCTAATAGTTACCTCCTAAGAGTTGAGATTACAATGCACATTTTACAAACCAGTTATCGTACATTCTCCCTTAATAGATTCCCAAAAACTCTTCCTGAACTTATATTTTTTCTCTTATGGTGAGAAATTACATAAATCCACTGTTTACTCTGTAAACATGCTTTTACATTTCTATACTTAAAATACTTTCCTTCCACGTTGCCCCACTTGGTCCCTGAACAAAAACTCCCCCCAGCTGAATTCCCTCTACTATTTTATTGCCAGTTTTCCAGGATCACAAATGAAGAGAATTAGAGAACTCTCTTCCAAATACGGGGCCTCTAGTGTTCTTGATCCCTTTCTTTTCTCCAGTGGCAACTATACCCAACGTTGCCCCTGATGTAAAACAAATTCAGATTCCATTCAAGTCCATAATTAAGTTTAGATGTGTGTGAGGGACTGGGATCGTGTAGACCAGACTCTACATATTAAGTTAGAAGTCCACAACAGTTACTCTTAGTTTGATGTAAACGTAACCATTACGTAATATTCAAACAACAGGTGCCAAGTTTGTAATGAGCACTAACTGAAAAATAAAGGCATAAAAATCCATGTCATGTCTAGCAGTATCTAGTATAACATAATCATAAATTAGATATTTTGAAGAACATGTCGGGGGAAAAAAGACTTGGAAGTCTTAAGTATATTACTCTCTGGTGATAAAACTTCTGTAGCCAGGTTTTTCTCCCCTCCAATCATTAGCATCTTCTCTAGCCCTACTCTTTCAAAAAGACCAGTTCTTCAAGTATCTTTCCTGGTAGGATCCAACCTACCACGTCTAACTCCCAGGCTTAGATTAAGCTGCCTTGTAACTGTGATAATTATGTTACACAAAGAAATTACTACGTTTAAATTTATCTTTACCCAGCTGCCAATTCATTAATTCCAGTAGATCAACAATGGTCGGGGAAGACAGGAAAACTGTTCTCTACAGACGCGTGTCAACTAATAAATTCAGAAGGAATGAGGGAAACAAAAGAGCCACCATTGGAACACAATGGCAAAATCCATCAATGAATGCTAAAATTAGTAATCATCTGAAAGCCTGAGAGTACCTACCCCCAAATATGTATTAATTTCAAAAGAGAAAATAGTAAGTTTACAGTAGAGACACCACGTGGATTATTACTTTAACCAAGTGATCACAGTTATCATCACCAGTAAGAAGTCATGTTAGTATCATGTGCCCTCTGACATTAAGTGTTGAGACGAACACTTCGCCCATGTGGTATTCTCAGTAATGCATAACATCAATTTAACCATGAGAAAACATCAGACCAACTCAAATTGAGATACATTCCACAAAGTAACAGACCAGTACTTTTCAAAAAAGTATCAAGGTAATGAAAGATAGGAAGACGGAGCAACTGTCACAGAATGGAGATTAAGGAAAAAGAATGACTAAATGCATTGTAGAATCCCCATTGGATCCTGGAACAGAATAAGGACATTAGTGAAAGGGCTGGCAAATTGTAAATAAAGTCTGTAGTTAACAGTATTGCAGCAATGTTAACTTCTTGTTTTTGATCACTGTACCCTGATTATGTAAGATGCTAACACAGGGGGAAACAGGATGTAGGGAACTCTGTACTGTCTTTCTAACTCTTCTGTATGTCTAAAATTATTCCAAGTTTTAAAAAGCTCAATTCCAGTTACCAAGCCTACTAGGTCAACTAACACATTTTTTATTTATGCAGTTCTTTTTTATACCCTCTCTCTCCTACTACCTATTATCAATTTTTTCTGAGTTGCTACTCTTTCCTACTTTTTCCCAAAGAGGCTTCCGTGTGCTTACATTTTAAGACTTCTTAAAATAACCTTATTTCCTCCCAACAGAGAGCTACTCTCCTTCCTGTACGGCCACAAAATGACCTACCATAAAAGATGTAAAATACTTTAATACAGTATCTTATAGCTTCATAACAATTAGCAATACACAAGTGCTTGTAAATACATTTACATACGTAAATTTTGAGATGCATAAACACTTATTTTATAGATAAGAAAATAAGACTAGAAAAACTATGTGATCTGACACTTAAAATGTCAGAGACTGAATCTGAATCCAGTTCTTCAGGCTCCAAAACCAAATTACCTTATTAAAATAAAGTGCTCTGTGTCTGAAAAGCTTCAACTTCCCTGCTTCAGGCAAGCGAATTACATCAAATACACCATGATTTTCAAGAAAGTTCCAAATTTCCCGATTGTTCTAAATGTCGCTCTTAAAAGCTTCAATAATTATACAAAAAAGAATTCTGGAAGTCAGTGCAAAGTTTGTGTTCACCCTAACCATTCTTTTGATTTTTTTTAAAAAGCAGACTTCAGTCATCTCCCCTTCAACTTTTTAGGCCGAAGAATCGCTTACCTCTATTTTCACATCAGCTCCAACTCATGCTTTCAAGTATCTGAGCTGTCATTCCAATCTCTAATTCCATTCATTTCTTTATATTTGCAAATGAAAACTAGGGGCAATCCTGCAGGGCCCCGAGCCCCACGAAATACTCTGAATATCTTTTTTCCTTTACTCAAAAAAAAAAAAAAAAAAAAGTCAAACGACTTATTGCTAATGCACGTGTCTGTTTAATATTTAGCGCAATGGTGCAGGGCGAAGTAACAATGACTTGAGACCGGAGGAAACAACTTTCGCCTGACCTAACTGCCACCAGCATTTTTCTCCTTCACAGTTTGTAATCTCCAACCTTTTGTAATCTTTTTCATGTTATCTGATTTCTGTATCAGCCAAGTGAGAAAATTATTTAAACCCAACCAAAAGCGCTGAGATTATATAGTAAGTTACGGAAATAAACCTTTAAATTTGAAAACTAATAAGAGAACCATTAATTTATTAATGGGCGCTTACTAGGTGCAAAGGCACTTAAAAGGACAAAAAGCTCCTGAGGTCTTTGAGCACTTAACGACGACTTGCTCATTTTTGTGACCTCCTACCCTCACCCTTCGAGCACCTGGCATCTGCAGGAGCTCAAAAGTTGAACTGAACTGGGGACGCTGAAGTAATAGGATCTGCTCTAGTGAGAAGCCCGTGGGAGAAACTTTGGAAAGTGTTACCTGAACAGCATTACGCTAATTCAAACAGAACAGGTTGCTGCTCTGTTTAACCCCGCATGGGGGACTGGAACTAGAAACCTGGACACCGAGGAACCCCAAAGATCTTGGGCAAAGAAAAGGGAGCGTCACTTGCCTCCCATTCCTGCAAGAAACGCTGTGCCTCGTCAGAACCAACGGTCTTATGTCTCCTAAATTCGTCTTTCACGTACTGGTCGCCCAGGGATTTGAGGTCCGGGGGCAGAACACGGTGCAGCTGCAAGACGCGCTTGTACAATGCCCGGACTCGAGAAACGTGCCGCCCCGGCATAGCGCCCCACGCCGACCGCCGACTGCGCCTGCGCAGAGGGACGGCGCGTTCCCGCCCTTCTGCGAACTTGCGTATTAGTGAACCGGAAGGCAGACGAAAGAGGGCGCGCGACCTCTATCCGGTTTGGTCCCTTGCAGAATCAGGTCCTCCCGGAAACCCAAGCTCCGCTGCGGGCGGAAAACGGGTCGATCCTTCTCTAGGAGGGGCGTGGCCCTCGTGGAGTCGCGCCTGCGCCTCGTAGTGGCTTCTTCTGGCCTGCGTCCTGACGACACAGGCCTTCAAAGAGAGAGGTGTATGGTGGGCCGTTGTCACTTCTCAGTCCCACTCCACTGTCTTTTTCATTCAACTTCGTTTCTGTCCTCCTACCAAAGGCCTGAGAAAAGCTTCGTTGAAATCGGGCTCCTCCGGGAATCCTTCCATGGTTCCCAACCCATTTGAGGCATTTAGAGTATTACTGCACCCTGCTTTAGGGATGAGAGTGAGATTAATCTCGCCATCCACTAGCTCACCAACCCACGCTCTTTGCACAGCGCTGTTCTCCCAATTTATACTCTGGGCATGGGCTCTTCCTTGCAAACAACCCAAGTGAGCCCAGAGCTGGCGGACTCCTTAGCCGAAGTCAAGTTGGCTGCAGAAGGATCCTTGGGAAGAGTTTTAAACGTATTGTTTCCAGGGCCACGACCCTGGAGATTCTGGTTAAATAGTCTAGGATAAGAACGATGAATCTAGAAATTTACAAAGCTATATCTTTTGCGAAGGTAATACTGAGAGTAGAACTGGTTTCCAAAGCTGGCAGCTCCTTGTGTTGTCCTTTCCTGTCACACGTTTGGTTCTTCAGCAAATCCTGATGGCGTCACCAACAAAAATGCAGAAATCAACCATTTCGCCCCATGTACTCTACCGCAATCTCTCTCCACTGGATATTGTGTTGGCTTCCATATCTGTGTTCAGCTTCTGGCCATGACCAACTTTGGTCATGCTCCAACATAATTTAAATTAAATTTGGCCTAAAATTTCCTCCCTACTCTGAGTTGCTGTGTAGGGAACTGCAACCTAACTTAGTATGTAAATAAACTGCAACTGAGAGTATATTCTTGTGACAAGTAGCTGAGCTTCAGCCAATCACAGGCTGCCAACTGATCAGACTATGTGCATATAAGGCAAATACTTCATAATGTCCTGCCCAAATAAGACTAGCCCAACTGTAAGCAATCAAGCTGTTTCTGTGGGGCACTTCCTTTTTCTGTCTATAAATACTGCCTGCCCATAGTGCTGGGTAGAGCTCTCTGAACCTCTCCCTGTTAAGTGCTGCTGCCTGATGAATGCCTCATAAATCGTGTGTGTGTGTGCACGTGCGCTCGTGCAAATAAACTTTATTAGATTTAACTTGTTTAAAGTTTTTAACAATCTAAACTGTAAATCAGATCATTTCACTCCTCTGCTCAACAAAAGCCTCCAGGGATTTTCATCAGAGTAAAGCCCAGTCTCTAGCCCTTAAAAGTTTAAATTTTCTCCTATTGCTTTCTCCCTAGTTAGCCAGTTGCAGCCACACTGGCCTCCTAGCTCTTAGTTCATCTTTTAAAAAGCCAGGTACACTCCCAACTGAGGCCTTGGCACTTGCTGTCCCGTCTACTTGGAATGCTTTGCCAAATGTATCTTCCTGGCTAACACTTTTATTTCACTCAGCGCATTACTTCAGGTCCCCTTCTAATGAGACCCTCCCTGGCAACCCTATTTGAAACCCTGCTTGAAGTTGCAACCTCACCAAACCAAGAATTTCTTATGCTCCTCCTCTGCTTTGTTTCTCTCTATATTACTTACATAATTTACTCATGTGCTTATTCTCCATTTATTATCCCCCAACTAGAGTACAAATTCTATGGGGGCAGGGATTTTGTGATTTGTTAGTGACCTGCACTAGGTCTGTAGTAAGCACTCAATAAATATCTGTTGAATTAATGTGTGAAACTCACTAACGGTGTCAGATGCCTCATATTCCTGCTGGTGAAGAAGAGGCAGAAATGTTGAAATTTGTGTGACTGTCTCACAGACCCCAGATTTCTTTCTGTGCAAAAACTTTCTGAAAGAAAAACAAGACACACTCAGCTACTGAAGGCAGGTACTTACTCATTTTAGTATCCTTTTCAGGGCCCACCACAGTGCCACACAAATAGTAAGCACTTCAGTATTTATTGCCTTGAATAGAGCTTCTCCTTTTACTTAAATTTAGGGAAAATAATGTGTTTTAAAAAACACAGAACTTTTTAAAAATGGATTTAATTTGGTATTATGACAAACTGCATTAATGGCAAGGATTGAATGGCAGCGTGGTTATTTTGCTTCAGGAAATTTTTTTCTAACCATACTTCATCTGTTAATATCCCTGTAAAATTGAAAATTGATTTCTTGTCCCCGTTTGTTTTTTTCTGGTTTCCTTTGGAGTTAAAGAACATGTGTAATAAACACCTCTTTCAAGAGCCAACACTCTTATAAAAATGTGAGAAAACATTCTGCCAATGAATTAATTAAAAAATAAAGGAATTAATTGAGCCTAAAGAGAGTAGAAAGGGTCCACAGAGCATTGGAGAATCAATGCTCAAAAATGGCAGATGATGGGTGAAAGAGAAGCCAAGACATAGTGGTGTGGTTAGGCCTTGAGAAGTGGAATCAAGCAATAACAGTGAGAATAATGACAGTTAACCTTTATTTTATTTTTTTTACAACAAGCTGGACAGTGAGCTATGTTTTGAGGACAAAACTTTTCTCTGTTTCCCTGACCAATTTAGGCTGATCAGTGTTCCTCTTGTGGTAAAAATAGCCATGAACTGAAAATAAAATCACACATATTTCTGGCCACCAATCTAGATCACTACACTTCATGCAGACCTTTCCTTTATCCTTCCTTCATGTGTTTCTTTTTCTTATATGTTACTCTGCAAGTGATTTAACCGCTCTGTGCCCAGATTTTCTCACTTGTAAATGAGCTGGGTTAGGTAATTTGCAGTACTTTCCAACTTTACTAATCTCTAACCATGACTTCTCTCAGATTCCCTCCAAAATTTTTTGTAAAGTGAAAGAGAACATATATCCACTCTTAAATAATTGCTTTAAAAATTTTTTGTTTAGAAAAACGTGGGGTAAATGCCTTAAAATTGTATATGGAACACATCACCTAAGCCTTTCAGGGCACACAAAATATAATAACCACCTATAGCCATAGGGATGATCAACACAGCAACTGCACTATTCAGTGTACTGCTTCTGTGGACTACCTCACACACAGCTAGAAATGGAAGGAGGCAGCTAGGGACAATTTTTGGCAAGCAGATAGAGAATTTTGAGGTCAAAAGAGATGGAGAGAATTGGTAAATGAGGAAAAATAAATTAAAGGAGAAGAAATACCTGTATGGAGTGTACTGAATTTTCACTTTGTATTATACTCTAGTCTTTACTAAAATGTTGAAAATAAGACTTGCTTGCAAATAATGCTAAAGCATTTTTCTCTCAAACGGAAGTGAGAAAGGAGTGGGGAGGGGGAGAACTGATGACAAAAGATTTGGAAGCTGCTTTACATCATTAGATAAGAAAACAACGTTTTTACAGTCTTGAATTCAGTTGCACAAGTGGCTCAGTTTTCAAATTATAGTTGCTCAAATTTCAAGTTCTAAATTACTGAGAACAATGAAAAGTCTGGGACAAGATACATCTTCAACCCAAACAGCTCTCACATGCTTAGAGGCCTAGAGAGATGTACAAACCTGATCTGGCCATTGCGACTACCCGTGGTCCCCCAAAACAACACCAGAAATTGTCTTTCATTTCCCACCTTACCTTGGAGTCTCAAAGTTAGGTACATCATTGTGTGACGATGAAAACTGTAAAAAGAAAAGAATTCTTTAACGTTTTTAAATGGTATCTGATATGTCTAATTATTGAAATGCAATGGTAAGATAGCAGATAGTCTTAAAACCAAAATTTCAAGCTTAAACATACTGTTCAAGGAATTAGAAAAGCAAATACATTCATGGAAAGTCCATTCTCTGAAAGTCAATTTAGAAAGCATAATAGTCTTTAGCATTTTTCTGAATTTCTGAAACATGTTACATAAAAAATATCAAAGAGACGGGAGGCTGAGGCAGGAGAATGGCGTGAAACCGGGAGGCGGAACTTGCAGTGAGCCGAGATTGCGCCACTGCACTCCAGCTTGGGTGACAGAGCGAGATTCTGTCTCAAAACAAAAAAAAAATCAAAGAGAAACTTAATGTGTTTGTATCTGGAGAGAAAAAGCAAACCATAAGGAATGTTTTTAAATGTTTATAATTGTTGATTACTGAGAACAGAAAATCAACCGAAAGTCCAAATAAAATGTTATATTTTATAATTTAAAGTATTAATGATATACTATAAGATCTAAGGAGAAAAAAATGACAATTGTTCATAAGCTGAAAAACATTTGACAAATTCAACACCCATTCCTGATTTTAAAATAATAATAATAGCCGGGTGTGGTGGCTCACGCCTGTAATCCCAGCACTTTGGGAGGCCGAGGTGGGTGGATCATGATGTCAGGAGTTCGAGACCATCCTGGCTAACACAGTGAAACCCCGTCTTTACTAAAAATACAAAAAATTAGCCAGGTGTGGTGGCGGGCGCCTGTAGTCCCAGCTACTGGGGAGGCTGAGGCAGGAGAATCACTTGAACCTGGGAGGCGGAGGTTGCAGTGAGCCAAGAGCACGCCACTGCCCTCCATCCTGGGCGACAGAGCCAGACTCCGTCTCCAAAATAATAATAATAATAATAAAATAGAAATCAATGAATTCTGCAACACAAAAGCCAGCATCTTAGTTGATAGAAAAACATCTGACAAAGTAGGCAAAATTTTGTGTAAAAAGGGAAAAAAATGCACATACAGCTGACCCTTAAAGAATGCAAGGGTTAGGGATGACAGTTAAAAATTCATATATAACTTCTGACTCCCCAAAAACATAACTACTGTGCAAAAAGGATAAACTAAAAACTGCATTATCTTGTTCAGTTGATTATATTATTCAAATTTTCTATACTTTCTCTTTTTTTTGCCTCCTCGATCTTTCCATTTCAGTAAGTAGAGCTTAGGATTCACCCACTATTGATCAGAAGCCTTATAATTAGGTAAACAGTTGATTAACACATATTGTATGTTTATTATATACTGTGTTCTTATGATAAAGTAAGATACAGAAAAGAAAATGTTAAGAAAATCATAAGGAAGAGAAAACATATTTACAGTACTGTACTATATTTATCAATGCCATAAGTTTATGTCATCTGTTTCCAAGATGAATTGTATGTCAGAAATGGCTGGCAACCATAAGTGCAGACCTCAATCTATGGTATATATCAAGCAATTTAACTTTTTCTTTTAATGTCACGACTTTTTTCTGCTTCTTGGGAGCACTTCCGGCATTGCTAGTGGCACTTCATGTGGGTCCCTTGGTGTTATTCAAGGTTTCCTGTATTGCACTGGATGCAATAAAAAATATGCAAGAACTGTGACAGATCTCTTTTTACTGGGATATGTGGTTTACTGGAGAGATGAACTGTTCACGCAGAGATTATTAGCATCACACAGTGCTTTATTGTTTTTTGTTTTTGTTTTTTGAGACGGAATCTCCCTCTGTCGCCCAGGCTGGAGTGCAATGGCGCGATCTTGGCTCACTGCAACCTCCGCCTCCCGGGTTCAAGCCATTCTTCTGCCTCAGCCTCCCCAGTAGCTGGGACTACAGGCGCGTGCCACCACCACACCCGGCTAATTTTTGTATTTTTAGTAGAGACGGGGTTTCACCATGTTATCCAGGATGGTCTCGATCTCCTGACTGTGTGATCTGCCTGCCTCGGCCTCCCAAAATGCTGGGATTACAGGCGTGAGCCACTGCCCCTGGACGTAGCATTACACAGTGTTTTAAGCAGATACTTGCAAACCTGAGCTCACCGAAATAGCAACAGGAGGTGGCTATGAAATTATTACAGTAGAACAGTATGAACCACCATTAGTTTTATGCAGTTATGATTTAATACCACACCTTTATGTTTGTTTACATTTCTCTCTACTGGGAATGACCCCATATACAGTTTGTTCGTATGTGTAAGTTTTGATAAATTTTAGCTGTTTATAATAGATTTGGGTATATTTTATGGTAACAAATGATAAAAATAAACTAGTATCTGCATTGTATTTTATGAATTTATGACATACCTCACATTTTCTTAATTTTTTTATATTTTTAGGCTATGCAGTTTGTGAGTTTTGTCAAACTGTCACAAATCTCCAAAAAATTTTCAATGTATTTTTTTTAAATCCACATATAAGTGGACCCGTGCAGTTCAAACTCATGTTGTTCAAGGGTCAACCGTATTTCCTTAGTTGTGCAAAAAGAATAAACTAAAAACTGCGTTATCTGGTTCAGTTGATTATATTATTCAAATTTTCTATACTTTCTCTTTTTTTTTTTGACTCCTCAATCTTTCCATTTCAGTAAGTAGAGCTTTGGATTCACCCAGTATGATTGTGGATTTGTCAGTTTCTCCACATGAGTGTATTTGTTTTTGGTTTGTGGTTTTGGGAGCTATGTTGTTAGACACATTGAGACTTATGATTGTTATACTTTCTTATACCTTTCAATAACATGAAGTAGTTCAAGTTCCTTTCAGTATTTTTGTCATAAATTGTATTTTATCTGGCCAGGCATGGTGGCTCACACCTGTAATCCCAGCACTTTGGGAGGCCAAAGGGGGCAGATCACGAGGTCAGGAGTTCGAGACCAGCCTGGCCAACATGGTGAAACCCCATCTCTACTAAAAATACAAAAAATTAGCCGGGCATGGTGGCACACACCTGTAATTCCAACTACTCAGGAGGGTGAGGCAGGGGAATCACTTGAACCCAGGAGATGGAGGTTACAGTGAGCCAAGATCGTGACACTGCACTCCAGCCTGGATGACAGAGCGAGACTCAATCTCAAACAAACAAAAAATTCTTTTTTATCTGATATTAATATAGTTATAATTGCTTTTGTTTTGCTAACATTTGCTTCAAGTGTCTTTTTATGTTCAACCATTACATGTCATTTTGTTTTTCTCCTCTTTGTTATAACTGGGTTTTATGCAGTCTCTCAGTTGATCAATTTAGCCTATTATTGTGTTTCATGGTCTGTTTGAACTACTCCCTGCTGTCATATTTTGTGTTTTCTACTAACCACAATTTCCAGATTTTTTTGACTGTATTGCCTTTTATTGAACTACCAGTTGGAAACTTTTAAATTCTATTTCTTTTTTTTTTTTTTTTTCTGTGAGACAGAGTCTCGCTCTGTCGCCCAGGCTGGAGCACAGTGGTGCAACCTCGGCTCACTGCAAGCTCCGCCTTCCAGGTTCATGCCATTCTCCTACCTCAGCCTCCCGAGTAGCTGGGACTACAGGTGCCTGCCACCACCCCCGGCTAATTTTTTTGTATTTTTAGTAGAGATGGGGTTTCAGCGTTGTTAGCCAGGATGGTCTCAATCTCCTGACCTTGTGATCCACCCGCCTCGGCCTCCCAGGGTGCTGGGATTACAGGTGTTAGCCACCGCGCCTGGCCTTTTAAATTCTATTTCTGTTGTTCTAGTCATCACCCTTGCATTTTCAACATGTATGCATAATATCGTATTGTTCAAACAATATCTAAGGTTAATCAGTTCCTATATGCTCCTCCAAATAAGACAGGAACATTAGCATGATTTTATTTCCCTCCCTGCCTGTCCTCTGCAATGTCCTATATTGATGTCTATTCCAATTGTAGGTTCAGATTATTGTTCAAATTTAGTTTCCCTATTCTTAGTTAGTGATACACTATCCTCTGTTCTCATCCTGTTCTGCTTGCTCTGTTAACTGTTTCCTGAGGTATAAGTACTTATATTTGTTGAGTTCATTGTATTTCCTGGTATTGGCTTTCCACAAATATGAACAATTCTGACTAGGTACTTACTTTTGTATTTCAGATGCCCAGTTAGTGTGTCTCTTCTCTCAAAGGAAAGACAAGACAGGCTACCAAGGATTGTATGTCTATCAATTTTCAGTAAGAGTAAGGGAGTAGAGACAATGTGCCACTAGGATATCTTGCCAGTCTGAGTATCTTAGTGGGTATCTTAGTCTTACACTTGTGGAAATTCCTGCCCTCTTGTGCGCCCTTGTTATCCACTTAAGGGCACATTCTTATCTCTCTGATCCAATCTCCCATACCCACTGCCTTCACCTGGAGGCAGCCACCTGGCTGCTCCTACTGTGGTACCCTGACTAATCACCCTGTTTGCTGCCAAGACCCTCCCTGCTCATAGTGTTTATCTCTTCCAGGTGTGGTACATTCTGGGAATCACTCTTACCTGCTTCTAGCAGTACTCATGTACTCACCTTTTGGGCTGAGCTTTCTTTTTCAATGAGAGCTACTCTCCATCACCCAGGGAATCTTCACAGTTTCTGAAGTTTCAATACTTACAGTACTGTTATTTCTGGTAAGATTATGAATGTAGTTCCCAATTTTGAACAACACATTATCTCTTTTACATATAAACAGATATTTTACATAACTTGTTTAAAAACTTTAAAACAGAATTCATATTACTATTAAATTATTAATATTAAATTCCCCATCTTTTCCAATCCAGTTACAGCTTTTTAAAATATATGTTATCTCATTTCTAAAGATTAGTAGGAATGGGAGGTTGGGGTGTGTTTCCAGTCTATTATTTTAACATTTGAAGAATGATATATTATTTTCAGTTGTAAAAAAAAAATGAAATGTAAATGTCCAACACCAAGGAATTAATTAAATTATGATATAGCCATATAATAGAATATTAAATATGCTTTTAAAAATGATGTTAAGTATGATATTTTAATGACAAAACACATCAAATTATTGTTAATAATAAAGAGTAGGATACAAATATATATAATATATATGATTTTAGTCATTTTTTAAAAATAGAAACTCTAGAAGCAAACATGCTAAAATACTTACTGGTAAGATTATGAATGTAGTTCCCAGTTTTGAACAATAAGTTATATCTCTTTTACATGTAAAAAGATATTTTACATTACTGGCTTAAAAACTGTTGAAAACAAAGAATTCATATTACTTTCAAGTTTCCATAAAAATCTTGACAAAAGCTGATCAAAAATTAGATGATATCGCAAAGAAAAATTTAAACGCATTTTTTTAAAACAAGGAATTTTATAGATCTTATTCTCTGACCATAATGCACAAAATTAGAAAATCATAATACTTACTATGTAGCCACAAAAATTAAAACAACACAAAAGTACAACCACTCAAAAATTCTAAAGCATCCTTATACATACATCTTAGAACAAAGAAAGGAACATAAAAACAGAATATTTAGAAAATATTAAAAAGATACTTAAGGGCTGGGAACAACACAGAACAAAATGGATTATATTTCAAATTGTGTGATCATATACTCAGGCACTCATCTAGGAAGACATTATAGACGAGTGGAATCTAAGCTGTGCCTTGAATAATGATATCATATAGACAGGTTAAGAAAAGACCTGAGGTTTTTCAAAAGAGAAAAACAACATGAAAAGCAACACTGAGCTTGTGTTGTTAGAACAGTGAAGAAACCAAACTGATTAGAATAATGAATAGCCTATTGTAGGCAGAATTAGAAAACAGTCCTTTAAAAAATAGGAATATTTGTTTGGATCTAAAAAGAATTATATATGTATAATATATAGTATTATATAATTACATATCTTTATATATTTATTAACGTATAATTTTACAGGTGGTAAAATGGGCCAGAGAAGTTAAGTGACATCCTAAGTTGAATGGGTGTCGATTATGAAACTGGTCCAATTGTCCCATAAAATTGATGTTTATGGTTTCTTTTGAATAAACATAGAAATTGACCCTCCCAAGACTTTTTTAGTTATTCCCTATATTGTTTAAGGGATAATGGCAAGAAAAAAATATCTGGGAGATTCTTAAGACTTAAGAAAGTTACATTTTTCTTATCTGAGTTACTTTCTCAGGAAACCAAACATCAGGCCTTCCACATAGTATCAAGGAACTGAAACTTACTAAATCACTGCATTTGGACAATGAGATGCCAGATCCCTTAGCCATTATTATTGCCTAACTGACCACCTGCTTCCTGTTGACCAATTCCTCTTCCTTACCCCTCCCTAATTCCTGTTTTCCCACACATAGTTACTTTTCTTTCCTGGTATATAAACTTTCAATTTTAGTTGGTCAGGGAGATGAACGGAGATGGATTTGAGACTGATCTCCGATCTCCTCAGCTATAGCACCTGAATAAAGCCTTCTTCCCTGGCAATAGTCTGTCTCAGTGATTGGCTTCCTGTGTGGTGAGCAGCAGGACCTAGACTGAATCCCTGGAGTTTCAATACCAATTATATAAAGTCTTAAAAGGCACACAAAGTAGTTCACCATTTACAGAGTAGGAAATGAGGAGTTACTGGGAGATGTGAGTCAAGAGAATTGGTGAAAGCAGTCTTTTAAAAACAATCTGGCAGCCATGTGCAAAATAGACTATTGAATGAATAAATACCTTCATTTAAACAAAGGGCCTTGCATGAATCCACGATGACAACATGCCTGTTTGATTAACTCAACTGTCTGCACTTGAGCCAAAGAAGACAGCAAGAGATTTCCAGGAGTTCATAACACATAGAGGCAGGCAGAGCTGTGGGAGCATGGGCATGAGACTATGAAGGACATTGGATTTAAGGACTGACCGGATATGAGGAAATGGAAAAAAGGCTGAATCTAAGAGGTTTTCATGTTTTCCTTTGTGGATGTATAATTGAAGACAGAAAGTCCGGAGAGAAAACTGCTTGTGGAAATGCATTTTATTTTAATCACACTGAGTTTGAATGGGGCAGGCTACCCTACATGATGCATTGAAAATTTACCTAATAGTGTCAGTGCAGTTCCTTTAATCGTCTAAGTCAGTGGCTCTCAACATCTGCTGTATATTACATTCACCTGTGAAACTGGTAAAAAAAAAAAAAAAAAAAAATACTGTTTCTTAGGCCTCATTCTAAACTGCTTGAATGAGGCCTCAATTCAAATCTCCAAGGGTGGGCTGAGACATTGATATTGCTTAGAAGCTCCGGGCAAGGTGATTCTAATGTGCAGCCAGGATTCAGAACCAGTGATCTAAATTCCCATCTTGGAGACATTTGAGTTCTGGGAAAGTACACAAGATATTACGGCACTGTGTTAAAAACTAATTATTAAATGTTCAGCCTTTTCTGTACTAAAGAGTCCTTGCAACAATGGGGGAAAATATTGTTATATAGTTAAGAATATTTTAAACCGTAAAAGTGAAACTTCTCTCTGAGGAGGAGAATGTAAAGTGAAAACAGTAAAAACATAACTTTGAGTTATATCCGCATTTATAAAGTAGGGGGAGGTGATTATAATGTCATGATCTGAAGAGCACACCCCAGAATCTTTCCACATGCCATATCCGCAATACCACATGTTTCTCCAGGAAAATGATTTAACTTTTCGAGATAACTAATGAACATTTGGAATACAGCTTACTTATACAATCATCTCTTGATATATATGGGGAATTGGTTCCAGTGCTTCTCCTCTGCTCCCCAGGTACCAAAATCTGCAGATGCTCAAGTATATGATAAAAAATGGCATAGTTATTTGCAAATAACCTATACACATCCTCCCGTATACCTTAAATAATCTCTAGATTACTTACAATACCTAATACAATATAAATAGTTGTTATACTATATTGTTTAGGGAATAATGACAAAGAAAAGTCTGTATATGTCAGTACAGGTGCAATTGTTTTTCTGAACATTTTTGACCCTGAGTTGGTTAAATCTGTGATGCAGAACGCATGGATATGAAGGGCTGACTGTACAATGTTGGCACTCTTAATAAAGATCCATAAAATCTCCATTATCTATATCTTCTTCCTTCCTACTCTCCTTCAACCCAAACCTTCCACCAGAACTCTTGATTATATCCCAACTCTTCTGAGTGTCTTCATAACCCCTTGTTCTTTCTCTCACAGGCATTTTCAATTATTTTCTTCATGATATTATTTCATTGAGCTCACAAACACGAGAATACTTCAGGTTAAAAGAAAATCTCTCTATTCTGCCTCCCCTTTAAGCGACCATCCTGTTACTCTGCTTTTTTTCATTGACTTGAAAATATACATTCCTATTCCCACTTTCTCCATCTCCATACCCATTCCTCATTTAAGCCCCTGCCTCCTCTTTTTTTTGAGACTGAGTCTGGCTTTGTCACCCAGGCTGGAGTGCAGTTGTGTGATATTGGCTCACTGCAACCTCCACCTCCCCAGGTTCAAGCGATTCTCCTGCCTCAGCCTCCCAAGTAGCTGGGATTGCAGGCTAATTTTTGTATTTTTAGTAGAGACGGGGTTTCACCATATTGGCCAGGCTGGTCCTGAACTCCTGACCTCAAGTGATCCACCCGCCTCGGCCTCCCAGTGTTGGGATTACAGGCCTTGAGCCACCACACCCAGTCCATTTGACCCCTTTTAAACTGGCGTCGGCCTCACTATTCTTCTGAAATCTCTTTCTTCAAAGTCACTAGTCATTTGCTTCTGTTCACACTCCTACCCCCTCCTGACTTCCTAGAAGCCTTTGCATCTTTGCCTTCCACACATTTGTGCTGCCCAGGCGATCCCACCTTCAGGACCCCACTCCCTCTGTCTCCTTAACTGGCTGTAGTTCTTCCAGCCCACAAATGTGAACACGTTCGAAGGCTCAATCCAAACATGACTCCCTGTCAGCGCTCTTGTCCCGGCCAGCTGTCCCCAGCAATTACTGATGCTCTGCTGCCCCCGCCTGGCCAAGCCCATTCTAACCACTTCAAAGGCCTCACTGGACCCTTATCTGGAAAACCGCCAGCATAAGCTTCTCAAAAAGCCGTTCCAAGCCTCATGCACACACCTCTGACCTCTCCACAGTTAGAGTCTTGCTCTCTATATAACCACAGGGTAAGTCCAAACTGGGTGTCCTGTCATCCTTTCAGAGTCTCTGTTCAAGCTAAACTCATCAGTTTTCTCCAAAGACTTTTCTCTCTCCACGCATCTGTGACATCTTTCCTTCTCTTGATACATGTTATTGTCGAGGAATCCTTGTTTTGACGCTACTTTTGTAAATCAGTTGCTTTTTCTCCTTGCCATTGCCCCACCTGCCTAGACTCTGTATCTCTCAGTTGAAGGATTGCAACAGTCTTCTAATTGCATTTCCTTTCTTTAGTTTTTTTTTCTACCTCCAATTAATAGGACATAACATATTCAAATTGATCTTTTTAAAACACGGCTTCACTCAGGTGTCTCCCACAGCCCACCATCTTCCAAAGCTTTCCCACTGTCCTCAGAGTACAACCTGTGCCCCCAGGATATAAAGTCACATTGTAATCAAAGGCAACTGGCAGCCACACTATTACTAACTCACTTTTTCATAGCACTGTACTTTCATAGTACATAGCACTCTTAAAATTGAAGGAAAAAAATCTAAATAATTCAGACAAAGATATCAACTTCATAAGGCCATTGTCATTTAACCTACAGAAAGCAAAAGTCAGTAAATATATAAACAAATGCAAAAAAATTGACAAGGGACATTATCTCCCTTCTCTCTGTCCTCCTCAAATTAGAATGAATTTACAGTATCTATTCTGTTTTGTTGTTGTTGTTTATTTCAATAGTTTTGGGGGAACAAATGGTGTTTGGTTGCACAGAAAAGTTCTTTAGTGGTGATTTCTGAGATTTGGCGCACCCATCACCCAAGCAGTGTACACTGTACGCAACGTGTAGTCTTTTATCCCTCACCCTCCTCCCACCCCTCCGCTCAAATACCCAAAGTCCATTATATCATTCTTATGCCTTTGCATCCTCATAGCTTAGCTCTCACTTATAAGTAAGAACATATGATGTTTGGTTTTCCATTCCTGAGTTACTTCACTTAGATAATGATCACCAACTCCATCCAAGTTGCTGCGAATGCCATTATTTTGTTCCTTTTTATGGCTGAGTAGTATTCCATGGAATACTATATATTCCATGGAATACTATATATTCCATGGAATACTATATATTCCATGGAATACTATATATTCCATGGAATACTATATATTCCATGGAATACTATATATTCCATGGAATACTATATATTCCATGGAATACTATATATGTTATGTCCTATTAATTGGAGGTAGAAAAAAACTAAAGAAAGGAAATGCAATTAGAAGACTGTTGCAATCCTTTAACTGAGAGATACAGAGTCTAAGCAGGTGGTGCAATGGCAAGGAGAAAAAGCAACTGATTTACAAACGAAGTGTCAAAACAAGGATTCCTCGACAATGACATATATCAAGAGAAAGAAATATGTCACAGATACATGAAGAGAGAAAAGTCTTTGGAGAAAACTGATGTCATTTATATATATATATATATATATATAACATATATATATATAATATAATACCGTGATGTGTGTGTGTGTGTGTATATATATATATATATATATATATATATATATATATATATATACACTACGGTTTCTTTATCCACTCATTGATTGAAGGGCATTTGGGCTGGTTCTATATTTTTGCAACTGCAGATTGTGCTGCTATAAACATGCATGAGCAAGTGTCTTTTTTGGATGATGACTTCTGTTCCTCTGGGTAGATACTCAGTAGTAGGATTGCTGGATCAAGTGGTAGTTCTACTTTTAGTTCTTTAAGGACTCCCCATACTGTTTTCCATAGGGGTTGTACTAGTTCACAGTCCCAACAGCAATGTAAAAGTGCTCCTTTTTACTACATCCATGCCAACATCTATGGCCATTCTTGCAGAAGTAAGGTGGTTTTGCACTGCAGTTTCGATTTGCATTTCCCTGATCATTAGTGATGTTGAGCATTTTTTCATGTTTGTTGGCCATTTGTATATCTTCTTTTGAGAATTGTCTATTCATGTCCTTTGCCCACTTTTTGATGGGGTTATTTGTTTTTTTCTTCTGGATTTTTTTGAATTCCTTGTAGATTCTGGATATGAGTCTTTTACCAGATACATAGCTGGCAAAGATACTCTTCCACTCTGTGGGCTGTCTGTTTGCTGATTATTTCTTTTACTGTGCAGAAGCCTTTTAGTTTAATTAGGTACCATCTATTTGTTTTTGTTGCATTTGCTTTTGGTCATGAAGTCTTGGTCATGAAGTCTTCGCCTAAGTCAATATCTAGAATTGTTTTTCTGATGTTATCTTTTAGAATTTTTATGGTTTCAGGTCTTAGATTTAAGTCTTTGATCCATTTTGAGCTGATTTTTGTATAAGGTGAGAGATGAGGATCCAGCTTCCTTCTTCTACATGTGGCTTGCCAATTACCCCAACACCATTTGTTTAATACAGTGTCTTTTCCCCACTTTATGTTTTTGTTTGCTTTGTTAAAGGGCAGTTGTCGGCCGGGTGTGGTGGCTCATGCCTGTAATCCCAGCGCTTTGGGAGGCCGAGGCGGGCAGATCACGAGGTCAGGAGATCGAGACCATCCTGGCTAACACAGTGAAACCCCGTCTCTACTAAAAATACAAAAAATTAGCTAGGTGTGGTGGCGGGCGCTTGTAGTCCCAGTTACTTGGGAGGCTGAGGCAGGAGAATGGCATGAATCTGGGAGGTGGAGCTTGCAGTGAGCCGAGATCGCACCACTGCACTCCAGCCTTGGCGACAGAGCAAGACCCTGTCTTGAAAAAAAAAAAAAAAAAAAAAAGGTCAGTTGTCTATAAGTATTTGGCTTTGTTTCTGGGTTCTGTAGTCTGTTCCACTGGTCTATGTGCCTATTTTTATACCAGTACCTTGCTTTTTTGGTAACTATAGCCTTGTAGTATAGTTTGAAGTTGGGTAATGTGATGCCTCCAGATTTGTTCTTGCTTAGTCTTGCTTTGGCTATGCAGGCTCTTTTTTGGTTCCATATGAATTTTAGGAACGTCTTTTCTAGTTCGATGAGGAATGATGATGGTATTTTGATGGGAATTGCATTGAATTTGTAGATTGCTTTTGGCAGTATGACCATTTTCACAATATTGATTCTACCCATCTATGAGCATGGGATGTGTTTCTATTTGTGCCATCTATGATTTCTTTCAGCAGTGTTTTATAGTTTTCCTTTCAGAGATCTTTTATCTCCCCGGTTAGGTATATTCCTAAATATTTCTTTTTTTGCACCTGTTGTAAAAGGGGTTGAGTTCTTGATTTGATTCTCAGCTTGGTCATTGTTGGTGTATAGCAGTGCTGCTGATTTGTGTACATTGATTTTGTATCCTGAAAGTTTACTGACTTCGTTTATCAGATCTAGGAGCTTTTTGGATGAGATTTTAGGGTTTTCTAGGTATACAAACATATAATCGGTGAACAGTGTCAGTTTGAGTTCCTCTTTACTGATTTGGATGCTATTTGTTTCTTTCTCTTGTCTTATTGCTCTGATTAGGACTTCCAGTACTATGTTGAATAGCAGTGGTAAAAGTGGGCATCCTTGTCTTGTTCCAGTTCTCAGGGGGAATGCTTTCAACTTTTCCCCATTTAGTATAATGTTGGCTGTGGGTTTGTCATAGATGGCTTTTATTACCTTGAGGTATGTCTCTTCTATGCCAATTTTGCTGAGGGTTTTCATCATAAAGGCATGCTGAATTTTGTCAAATGCTTTTTCTGCATCTGTTGAGATGGACATGTGATTTTTGTTTTCAATTGTTTGTGTAGTGTATCACATTTATTGACTTGTGTATGTTAAACCATTGCTGCATCCCTGTTACGAAACCCACTTGATCATGGTGTATTATCTTTTTGATATGCTGTTGGATTTGATTAGCCAGTATTTTTGTTGAGGATTTTTGCATCTGTGTTCATCAGGGATATTGGTCTGTAGTTTTCTTTTATCTTATGTCATTTTCTGGCTTTGGTATTAGGGTGATACTGACTTCATAGAATGATTTAGGGAGGAATTCCTCTTTCTCTATCTTGTGAAATAGTTTCAGTAAGATAGGTACCAATTCTTCTCTGAATGCCTGATAGAATTCAGCTGTGAGGCCGGGTGTGGTGGCTCATGCCTGTAATCACGACACTTTGGGAGGCCGAGGCGGGTGGATCACGAGGTCAGGAGTTCTAGACCAGTCTGGCTAACATAGTGAAACCCCATCTCTACTAAAAATACAAAAAATTAGCTGGGTGTGGTGGTGTACACCTGTAATCCCAGCTACTCGGGAGGCTGAGGCAGGAGAATCACATGAACCTGGGAGGCAGAAGTTGCAGTCAGCCGAGATTGTGCCATTGCACTCCAGCCTGGGTGACGGTGCGAGACTCCGTCTCGGGAAAAAAAAAAAAAAAAAAAAAGAATTCAGCTGTGAATCCATCTGGTCCTGGACTTTTTTTGATTGGTAATTTTTTTATTACTGTTTCAATATCACTACTTGTTACTGGTCTATTCAGAGTTTCTATTTCTCCCGGATTTAATCTAGGAGGGTTGTATATTCCCAGGAATTTATCCATCTCCTTTAGGTTTTCTAGTTTGTGTGCATAAATGTGTTCATAGTAGCCTTGAATGATCTTTTGTATTTCTGTGGTATCAGCTGTAGTATTTCACATTTCATTTCTAATTGAACTTATTTGGATCTTCTCTCTTCTTTTTTTGATTACTGTTGCTACTGGCCTATCAATTTTATTTATCTTTTCAAAGAACCAGCTTTTTGTTTCATTTATCTTTTGTATTTTTTTTGTTTCAATTTTATTTAGTTCTGTTCTGATCTTTGTTATTTCTTTTCTTCTGCTGGGTTTGGGTTCTTGTTTCTCTAGTTCCTTGAGGTGTGACCTTAGGTTGTCATTTTGTGCTCTTTCAGACTTTTTGATGTAAGAATTTAATGCTGTGAACTTTCCTCTTCGCACTTTTTTTTTGCTGTGTCCCAGAGGTTTTGGTAAGTTGTGTAACTATTATCATTCAGTTCAAAGAATTTTTAAATTTCCATCTTGATTTCATTATTGATCCAAAGATCATTCAGGAGAGATTATTTAATTTCCATGTATTTCTATAGTTTTAAGGATTTCTTTTGGAATTAATTTCCAATTTTATTTTACTGTGATCTGAGAAGCTATTTTATATAATTTCAATTTTCTTAAATTTATTGAGACTTGTTTTGTGGCCCATGATATGATCTGTTTTGGAGAATGTTCCATATGCTGATGAAAAGAATGTATATTCTGCAGTATATTCTGAGTAATCCCAGTTACTCGGAAGGCTGAGGCAGGAGAATCACTTGAACCCGGGAGGCGGAGGTTGCAGTGAGCCGAGATCTCGCCACTGCACTCCAGCCTGGGCAACAGAGTGAGACTCTGTCTCAAAAAAAAAAAAAAAAAAAAGCAAAAAAGCGTCTGTGTAATTTAGCTATTTAATATGTAAAAAGCATTTAGAAGACCAGGCATAGTGGCTCATGTCTGTAACCCCAGCACTTTGGGAGGTCAAGGCAGAGGGATCTCTTGAGCCCGGGAGTTCGAGACCAGCCTGGGCAACAGAGCAAGACACCATTTCTACAAAAAAATTGTTTTAATTGTCCAGGCCTGGTGGTGCATACCTGTAGTCCCAGCTACTCGGGAAGCTAAGGTGGGAGGATCACCTGAGCCGGAGAGATTGAGGCTGCAGTGAACTGAGATTGTGCCACTGCACCCCAGCCTGAGCAACCGGAGTGAGACCCTGTCTCAAAACAAACAAAAAACAAACAACAACAACAAAAAACATTGAGAATAGTTAGTGACTAGCACATAAAAAGTGATTATTAGAGTTAACAATGATAATAATGATGATGATATAAATTCGTAGTCAGTAGAAACTTTACCCACTATTTTAAAAACTACGTTTTTTAAACCTAATTTTCACTTTAGAACATAACATTACTGTTAGATATATACAACTTAAAATTAACTGAAATAATGATATGATATAACCATATATGACTGTCTAAATTTTTTTTTTTAAATAGTGTCTCACTTTATCATCCAGCCTGGAGTACAGTGGCATGATCTCTGCTCACTGCAATCTCCATCTCTGGGCTCAAGCAATCCTCCCACCTCAGCTCCAGAGTAGCTGGGATTACAAGCTTGCGCCACCATGCCCGGCTAATTTTTTGTGTTTTTAATAGAGGAGGTTTCACTATGTTGTCTAGGCTGGTCTTGAACTCCTGGCCTCAAGTGATCTGCCCGCCTTGGCGTCTCAAAGTGCTGGGATTACAGACATGAGCCACTGCGCCCGGCCCTTAAATATTTTCCAGGCCGGACTAAGAGTGTTTAAACAAACACTTTTTCCTCCCCCATAAAATAAGACTTTGACAATTAATGACTACAGTATTTTTTTACAAACATATTAGCAACTGTTACAAAGATCTTAGAATTATGCTTAGAGCAAATCACAAAATTATTTCATTCATTTTAATTATCTTATTTACTTGAACTCCAAATGGCCTTTCGGATAGTACAATAATGTTCTTAATCGATGAGATTATTTTAAAATGTAACAATGTCACAACATATGCATCCATTAATGAAATATACATTTCAAAGTTATGTCAAATGGGATCTATACTAACAAAAACAAAAAAGAAAAAGAACACAGATGTATTCTCCTTTATGGATGTATGATGGAATTATAGCCTTTTCAGGAACTCTAGCAGAATAAACATTCTATAGAGACTGTATTTTGCCATCTATAGGAATATAATATTAAAGAAATTTTTTTGTTCACAGGTACCAAATTTAAATACAATCATGCCCTGCATAACAATCTTTCAGTTAACAATGGACCACATATACAACAGCGGTCCTAAGAGATTATAACGGAGCTGAAACATTCCTATTGCCTAGTGACGTAGTAGCAGTCATAGTATCATAAAGTAACACGTTACTCACCTGTTTGTGGTGATGCTTGTGTAAACAAACCCATTGTACTGCCTGGCCTATAAAAATACAGCACATGCAATTAGGTATAGTACCTAATACTTGATAATGATAATAAATGACTTACTGGTTTATGTATTTACTATACTCTACTATCATTTTTATTTTTTATTTTTATTTTTTATTGAAAATAAAAATGTGGCGCCTGCCACCACACCCAGCTACTTTTTTGTATTTTTAGTTGAGATGGGGTTTCACCGTGTTAGCGAGGCTGATCTCGAACTCCTGACCTCAAGTGATCCACCCACCTCAGCCTCTCAAAGTGCTGGGATTACAGGCGTGAACCACCGCGCCCAGCCTATTCTTCATTTTTAATTTTTTTTATCAGGCTCCTAATGAGCCCATCAGATCAAAAAGGGCTGCCAATATTCCTAAGGGATTCTTGAGCACACAGAATGTTTTCCATAGCACTCCTACTGGAGAAGCTACCTAATGTCTCAAGAAGTTGGGTCTGAGAAAAGAAGGATTTTCCTAGAATGCCTTCACCCTAAATGGGTGCTTCTCAAACTGTAGTGTGCTCACCAGTCATCTGGGTATCTCGTTTAAATGCAGATGCAGATTCAGCTGGTTCAGGGAGGGAACTGAGATCCTACATCTCTATCAAGCTCTCAGGTGATGCCGATGCCACTGAACCATAGACCACACTTTCAGAAGTACAATCCTAAAATGTAGTCTGTTTTATAAGCTAAAAGAGAGTGACATTTTGCTTCCCCCAATTAAATTCTGTTTATTATAGTATGTATAATGTAGATATTTTAGGTGACTTGTAAACAATTATAATTTCTCTAAACTGACATGCAATGTAAAATCATTAAACAGGCCGGGCATGATGGTTCACAACTGTAGTAATCCCAGCACTTTGGGAGGCTGAGGCGGGTGGATCACTTGAGGTCAGGAGTTCGAGATCAGCCTGGCCAACATGGTGAAACCCCGTCTCTACTAAAACTATTTTAGAAATTTAGCAGGGCATGGTGGCACGTGCCTATAATCCCAGCTACTCGGGAGGCTGAGGCGGAAGAATCGCTGGAACCCGGGAGTCAAAGGTTGCAGTGAGCCGAGATCGCACCACTGCACTCCAGCCTGGGAGACAGAGCAAGACTCCATCTCCAAAAATATATAGAAAAATACAGTAAAATAAAATCATTAAACAAAGGAGCGAAAATAAAGCTTCAGTATATTATTTTTGTTGTTGTTGTTGTTGTTGTTTGTTTGTTTTTGAGACAGAGTCTCGCTCTATCGCCAGGCTGGAGTGTAGTGGCATCATCTCGGCTTACTGGAACCTCCGCCTCCCAAAAGCAATTCTCATGCCTCAGCCTCAGAGTAGCTGGAATTACAAGTTTGTGCCTACACACCAGGCTAATTTTTTTATTTTTTGTAGAGATGGGGTTTCACCACTTTGGCCAGGCTGGTCTCAAACTCCTAGCCTTAAGTGATCTGCCAGTCTTCGCCTCCCAAAGTGCTAGGATTACACGCATGAGCCACCGCACCTGGCCTCCAGTATATTCTTTGAGTTAAAGAGCTAAGGCAGGAGAAGGATACGAAAAAGGTGAAGGCCAATCATTCTCACATTGGAAGCATGGTCTTCAGGTTTGGGGGCCTGCCCAGCCAGGGTAGATAGCTTTTATATAGGGTATGGCAGGGCAAGTGAATCCTAAGCACTTAAGGCTAAAAGTGTTCACGAAAGTCTACAGTTGCTTAATCAAATTGCTTTTATGCCGTTGGATCATCATTACATTACCCCACAGGGAATTTAAACATAACATAAACATGTATTTAAATGAACTTGGAAGAAAGCTTGTTGTCCCCTCTCCTGTTTTAATTAGATATGTCTTATATAAGAAATATATAAATGCAGACTCTGTGGTTTCCCTGGCAAGGCTACGGCACTAAGTAAATCCACTTTAAAACTATTTTGTTTGCTTTTTTTTTTCCCTTAATTAAGTTTTTTAAGTTTCCTTAGCTCTCTGTGTGGCTGCTTCAGCTCTGGCAGCTGGGTTTGTGGTGAAGGGTTGGGAGAACGCATACCAGCCTCCCCTCACCCCTCCTAATCACACCCCTTGTACAGCTAGATAGGAAAGTAGAAGAAACTGGAAAGGAAAACATCCCAACCAAACAATAGATGCCCTTCATATAAATCCCCTGTCATGCTTAAGAAAAGCCCATTATTTTATCTAGCACATTGATGGTGGGAGGAGGGGCTTTACTCGAAAGCTTCTATTTCTCCAAGTATGTGGATGGCTTTCCAAGGCTTATGGAAAACAAGGATACTGTCCAATTACACAATGCCAATGTATTAAAATATGCTGCTGGCCCAAATGCTATCTTCAACATAGATCTCTGTACTGCAGGCTCCTAGATCAGGGGCTGCAATCATGTGCTAGCAAAATAACCAACATGGGACAACATAGAGGCCTCTGGTTTCTCTCTTCTTTTCTTAAAGCCTTAGTGAAGAAAGCCAGGGTTGACAAATGGCACACGCTGCTGAATGCTATTTAAATTAGAAAGCTGAATGGTTTCAAAGCTATATGCGTTTTTCATCTGCCTTTTTAAATTTTGTTTTGTTTTAGTTTAATATTAATTAAACCATAACTGCTGCTAAAATTGAGAACAAAAAGTAGCATATGCATAATATGACCTGTGTATGTTGATACAGCTGGCTCCAAACATGTGTAATTAAGCTAATGATGACTCATATAAGATATAGGTATATATTTGTATATCCCTTTTATGTTCTAAGACTACATCAAGGAAAAAAAATTAGTAAATCCATGTAGTATGTTTTAATTTATGCTTCTCTTTTTCAGGTTAGGTACTTGGTTTCAATACATTAAAATTTATATATGAACAAAGATATGCATAGAAAAAACACTGGAAGAAATACACCTAAATGTTAATAGCGATTATTTCTAAAAAGTAAAATTAGAGTTGATTTTTAATTTAAAAAAAAGTTGTCTTTCTTCTCCCCACCCCTTCCAAAATTTCTAAGTGCTTTGAAACAAAAACAAATGAAAACGACTGTATTACAAGCAGAAGTATGTTAATGATTTTTCTTGATATTTGTTCCACAACTATTTTACATAGATCACTTAATTCAGTCATTCAACACAATTTATTAAGAATCTCCTTTGTCAGATGAGTAGGTTGCGAAAATTTTCTCCCATGTTGTAGGTTGCCTGTTCACTCTGATGGTAGTTTCTTTTGCTGTGCAGAAGCTCTTTAGTTTAATTAGATCCCATTTGTCAATTTTGGCTTTTGTTGCCATTGCTTTTGGTGTTTTGGACATGAAGTCCTTGCCCACGCCTATGTCCTGAATGGTAATGCCTAGGTTTTCTTCTAGGGTTTTTATGGTTTTAGGTCTAACGTTTAAATCTTTAATCCATCTTGAATTGATTTTTGTATAAGGTGTAAGGAAGGGATCCAGTTTCAGCTTTCTACATATGGCTAGCCAGTTTTCCCAGCACCATTTATTAAATAGGGAATCCTTTCCCCATTGTTTGTTTTTCTCAGGTTTGTCAAAGATCAGATAGTTGTAGGTATGCGGCGTTATTTCTGAGGGCTCTGTTCTGTTCCATTGATCTATATCTCTGTTTTGGTACCAGTACCATGCTGTTTTTGTTACTGTAGCCTTGTAGTATAGTTTGAAGTCAGGTAGTGTGATGCCTCCAGCTTTGTTCTTTTGGCTTAGGATTGACTTGGCAATGCGGGCTCTTTTTTGGTTCCATATGAACTTTAAAGTAGTTTTTTCCAATTCTGTGAAGAAAGTCATTGGTAGCTTGATGGGGATGGCATTGAATCTGTAAATGACCTTGGGCAGTATGGCCATTTTCACGATATTGATTCTTCCTACCCATGAGCATGGAATGTTCTTCCATTTGTTTGTATCCTCTTTTATTTCCTTGAGCAGTGGTTTGTAGTTCTCCTTGAAGAGGTCCTTCACATCCCTTGTAAGTTGGATTCCTAGGTATTTTATTCTCTTTGAAGCAATTGTGAATAACCCAAATGTCCAACAATGATAGACTGGATTAAGAAAATGTGGCACATATACACCATGGAATACTATGCAGCCATAAAAAATGATGAGTTCATGTCCTTTGTAGGGACATGGATGAAATTGGAAATCATCATTCTCAGTAAACTATCGCAAGAACAAAAAACCAAACACCGCATATTCTCACTCATAGGTGGGAATTGAACAATGAGATCACATGGACACAGGAAGGGGAATATCACACTCTGGGGACTGTTGTGGGGTGGGGGGAGGGGGGAGGGATAGCATTGGGAGATATACCACCAGCATGGCACATGTATACATATGTAACTAACCTGCACAATGTGCACATGTACCCTAAAACTTAAAGTATAATAAAAAAAAAAAAAAAAAAAAGAGCAAAATAAGAAAAATAAAAAAAAATAAAAAAAAAAAAAAAAAAAAAAAAAAAAAGAATCTCCTATGTACCAGGCACTGTGCTCAGGCATTGGGAATGCATGAATATACATACATTACATATTTTCATCAAACAAATATCTTACCAAATATTCTCCATTGGCTTACAGAAGGGTACTAGAAATGCAGGCTCCAAGGTACACTGATCTTCTTCGAAACTACCCCTTATTCTCTACCTTTCCTTAATGGAACTGAGAGTAGAATTAGTCTGACTAAGCAAGATTTTTTATCACTTTATTTTTATCTTTAGTGGAAAAAAAGTCACCTAATGGTAACTGCCTTCAGCCATGAAAACACAAATGTGCAAGTCTTGTGTCCATCTTTTCAGAGCTTTGTGCCAAGAACTGGTAATGATAGAGCAGCCCCCACAATCCCCTGAGGCAGGGACAGGCCTGGGGAGGTGGCAGTGAACCACTTCCCTCACCCTTCTGAAGACACTTGTACTGTATTTAGGAAGCCCTAGAGAAAGCTGTGTGGGACCAGGCTCACCAAACAGAATAAACAAGAAGTGATCAAACACTCAAAGACCAAAGTCTGTAAAAGATGCTTAACTAGTTAAATATAGATCTTCATAATAGAACTTTTGTATATGCCCCAGGTTCCAGAAGAAACCTCTGTGATTATCAAGTTCCATCCATCTAACATTTAAATTCTAATGTAGCTAAGTGGTGCTTCATCAATGTCTAGGTGTAGCGTGTTATTTAAAAACATCTCCAGCCAAGCCCACCCTGTTGCTTTCCACAATAGGCAGCACATTTCAAAGTTTCCTTGACTGCATAGTCAAGGTTTTTGATAAACTGATCCTGGCCTTTGTTCCTCCCACTTCATTCCTGCATAGCCTTTCACTTCAGTTAACTGGGATAACTAGCCAGTCCTGGAAAGTTCCTCCCACTTTCCCGTTTTTGTCTCTTAATCCCAAAAGCCATCCTTTCTTTTCTCCATTTTATCTATTCTCCAATAATACACGACATTCACTTACTTCTTCAGGAAACTTCCTGAGAGGACTTCAACCCCCAGCATGTCTCTATCCTTGGACTCCACTGTGCTTCTCTCTATAGACCTCATTGGGCCATGAATAGGTGTACGGAGGCAGATGGTTTGGATTGAGTGGGGTGCAGTACCCTGTCTACACACTCTTAGAGTGTCTTCTCTCCCTAGCTTCTTACCATTCAGTACTGGCACCTTGATTTTGCTGTCTTTGCCATAAGACGGCCAATCTAATACAGAGCTTAGTTATGTCTTCAATGAGCCAAAAGCCCCTCTTGTATTGCAGAGTACATAATGGGTAATTAAATATTAAATCATTTTTCAATGATCTAATTGCTCAATTTTTCAAGATTGAGTCTATCCAAATAGACTTTGTGCTTTCTGGAGGGAAGGACCACCTCATTCTTCTTTCATCAATTAGAGCTCCCAGTGCAGTGCTTTTCACATGTTAGGTGCTTAATAAATATGTGTTTGTTGATGTATTTCATATTCAACACTATCAATAACAAAGTGTTCCCATAGAGATACCTCAAAGCAAAAAATGTGTCTTATAAATCTGGAGCTGGTCAGCTCTCCAGCTCCACTCTCTTTGTACTCTTAGCCAGACTCCTTTTATAGTTTGGGTGTATATTAATTAATACACATGTTAGAATAGCTGAAATCTAGAATACTGATAACAAACACTGGAGAGATGTGGAGCAACAGAAACTCTCCTAATTCTCGTTTATTGCTGTTGAGAATTCAAAATGGTATGACCTCTTTGAAAGACAGTTTGAAACTGTCTTATGAAGTTAAACATACTCTTACCACATGATTCAGCAGCTGCACTTCCTCCCAAATGTGTTAAAAATTATGTACACACAAAAACCCTCACTGGTATGTGTATATCAGCTTTATTCATTACTGCCAAAACTTGGAAGCAACCAAGATATCCTTCAGTAGGTGAATTAATAAATAAACTGATGTATTAGGACAATGAAATATTATTTAGCACCAGAAAGAAATGAGCTATCAAGCCATGAAAAGACATGGAGGAAACTTAAATGTGTATTACTAAGTGAAAGAAGCCAATTTGAAAAGGCTATATACTGTATAATTCCAACTATATGACACTCCCGAAAAGCCAACACTTTGGAGACAGTAAAAAGATTAGTGATTGTCAGGGGTTAGGGGAAGGGAGAGATGAATAGGTAGAGCACGGAGGATTTTTATGGCAGTGAAAATACTCTGTATGATGCTATAATGGTGGATACATGTCATTATACATTTGTCAAAACCTATTAAATGTATAATGCTGAATACTAATATAAACTATGGATTTTGGGTAATGATATATCATTGTAGGTTCATTGATTGTGACAAATGTGCCACTCTGGTGCCAGATTTTGATAGTAGGGAATGCTAAACAAGTTGGGGGGCAGGGGAATGGCAAGGATTATAGTGGAAATCTCTGTACATTCTGCTGTTTTGTTGTGAACCTAAAACTGCTCTAAAAACAGTCTATTTAAAAGGCAGGTGTGGGGGTGGGGGGATTCCTAAGTGGGTTCTACAAAGGAGCATTCCAATTAGAGAAGCCAAAGCTGCATCTCTCTAAGTCCCAGCCTCAGATACAGCTTCCCCCTGCTTGCTGAAACACTTCTGTGGGAGCCCTAGGATGCCAATGTAGAAAGCCCTCTTACCCTGAGGCTACCTTGCTGTGAGGAAGCCCAAACCAAGCCCCACAGAGAGTCCACATGGAAAGGCCCTGAGCTATGTAAAGAGATATGCCTAGCCAGCTCCCAGCTGTCCTTGCTTCCCTCCTGCTCCACCTCAAACCACTGTCTGACTGTAATCACATGAGAAATGCCAGAGCTAAAACTGCCAAGCTGAGCCCTTCCTGAATTGCAGTCCCATAAAAATAATGAAAGATGATAAAATACCTGTTATTGTTTTAAGTCCATAAGTTTTGGGGTAGTTTGTTACACAGCCTAGATAACCAGAACAGTCACCAGAAGTACGGAGGCCACTACCCAATTTTGCCTGGGCCCATGAGGGAAAAAGGGTATTTCTGCTCAGAGGCTTTGCTGCCTCAGAATTTTAGCCTACAGACCATAGGTTTGGAGTCAAGAGTCTCAGTCTTTATTCTTTGCTCCAACTTGATTATGAAGAATGACTTCATGCAATTCACTTGATTTTTTCAGATTCTACATCTACAAAGTAAAGAGAATCTGTCCTTGTTTTCTACATGGCTCTTAAGAAGCCTGTGAGGGTCAACAGGATGTCATAGGAACAATCCTCCCAAGGCAGGTGTTCCGTAAATGTAAACTGTGACTTGATTTCCTCACGCTTTCCCGTCTTCATGAAGGTCTTGTAAGACGCTGAAGTAGTGTGAAGTGGATGCTATAATAGTTCATTAACTGGATTTACCTCCAACACAACTCCAGCAGACTCAATAGAGACTCCAGTGAGTCTGTTACCTCCTGACTTGTTAAATTACAGGGGAAAGCACTAGCCTCTCCATGATTGTACAGAGGAATGCTGCTTCCCATGCTAAATCTCTCTTCTGTAACTCCATGGGGTCAGTCCCCATTACTTTTCAATAGAAGAAACAGGATAAAAAATTCTCTTCAAAGGGCCTCTTTTTATGACTTTGCTCTCTGTGAGATCTCAGGGAACATATGTGGTTAGGATCGTTTCTTCCAGCACCACAGACTTTTTCAAAATCCCTCCTTTGGAAGCCAGCAAGTCTCTTATAATCCCTCTGGAAATAGCTTTTCCCTGAGAATAATCACCCTGGCAATGAGGCAGGGAAGAACACATAACTATGTCCCAGGAAAGCCATGTCGGAGGCCCTCATTTAATGCCAATTCTATACAATGCGAGTCCTGAAGGAAAATATCGCCTTAATAGAGAAATCAGGCCCTGTGGCTGCTTATCCTGGGTGGTCTGACAACCAGGTAGAAAGCAACTGCAGGGACAGTTCTTAACCTAGGTCACTTCTAATGTTCAATGGTAAGAAGGAGATATTAAAAATTAATTATTTAACTGTCTATTCAGATTTTATCAGGTCTCCAATCAGACAGAAGCAGGATCTGGAATAGTTTCTACCCTAAAACCTAAAATTGAAAAAAATTAAAAATATATAGGTATGCACTTTTACTTATATACAATATGAATTGTTCAATTGTTGTAAATTTTCTTGAAAACCTTGAGCAGGCTATTTATTAACAGTAAGGACAAGAATGTTCAATATTTTTGAAAAACAAGAAAGATGGGCACAGATCATTGATACTGCACTAACTAGGAATCTGGAAATGTAATTAAGTAGTTATGTTGAATTTAGTGAAATTGGTTTTAGTTGCATCAGGATAACTGATAACATCGCATAGAAAGAGGTAAATTTAGAAGAACATGTTATATTTCATAGAGTATATTTTAGGTGATGTTTTCTTCACTTTCCACCCTTTCCACAACCCCATTTCTGCTAGAGTAGGAACACAAAGACATTTTGTTTCTGGCTTGTGTAGGCTCCCTTCAATTTTTAAAAATTGAATGTGAAGCAAACTCAATTCTAAAGGCTACCTTGACTCTTAACATTGAAAGTATCAAAAATAATTTTTGGATAAACGAAAAGATACTTTTTTGAAAAAAATAATGTATTCAAGTTACTAGAAATTTTTAGATTGACTTTTTTCTACTATTACAATTTTTAAGTCTTTCAGGTCTTTTCATGGAAGCTTTCAGGGCTCTATCCCAAGGCATTAACTTCTGTTAACAGATCTGTCCTGGCTTCTTATTGGCATTTATTCCTGTGCCACCCACGTAGAACTCCAAATGTGGATCCAAGGATTGCTGAGCTGTGAACACTCTATTTGTGTAATTCTGCCAGTGACCACCCTTAAACCTCAAAAGAATCAAAGGAAAGCAAAGATATGCTGAAATTTTAAAAAGTTTTTTTAAAAAAACCTTGAGGACACTTACAAGAATGTGAGTTCTTCTATACTGCATTCTGTCAAATCTGAGTCCGAAGGGTCAAGACCACCTATGTACAGTTTTCAGCAGCTATTGGCTCTGGGCATGACCTGTGGTGAAGTTGTATGCGCATATGTACCAGCCTGCCCAATGCTGCCACATATGTTGCCAGCCTACCCAACGAAAAAATCAAGACTAACCACAGCCTGAAAGAGGAAACTGTCATCTGCTGCAAAAAGTAGGTGAATTGTGAGCCTTGGATCAAAACACTTTCTTTTACCTTCCTCAATACTTAAATAGGATTTGTGTGTGTGAGAGTGCTGTATGCGCATGCAAACTTTGTACCTTAAACCATAACATAAAGACATAAGACAGTAAGGCTTCGTCATCCAGCAACTGTGGATTAGACAAAAGTTAAACAAAAAGAAGATATAGTAGTCATTTGAACCTTAACTACTAACTTTCTTGCCAACATCGCCGGCAATAAAAACTTTGTTTTGTCTTTATTCCAATTTGTAATTTCAATTTTATTCAGTGTTCTGAATTAAAGTGAGGAGAACATCAGTTAATTATAAGTTAATTTTGCCATAATCTGGAATAAATTAGATGATTGTTTAGTTCAAATAAATATATTGTAATCATAAATTGGGATTTCAGACTTCGAAGGGAGCTTTGAAGTTACTTCCCATCCAAACCTCTCATTTTAGAGATGAAAAAAATGGGGAATCCAATATGATTAAATGACCTGCCCAAGGTCATATAGCTAATTAAAAGCTAAGCAAGAACTAGATATCATGTCCCCTGCTTTCCCATTAGGGGGTTTGTTTTCTTCTATTACATCTCAGCTTTTGGTTAGTCATAATAAGAGGTGGCAGTGGCCTGGATTAAAGAAAATAGCAAATAGACCTCCTGCCCCTTTCTTTGTTCTTTGGCTCTTTGAAAATTGGACTGTTTTGTTGTTAGTTTAATTATTTTTATATACTCTGCATCATCTAACATAGTGTACATTTTTTCAGCAAAAAATGTGTTAATTGCACTGAATAATTAGAGAAATTAACTGATGTTATCTTTTGAGAAACAGCAGATTAATGTTAATATTAGCATTAAGGATGGTGAAGGAAAGCTGTTAGCCAGGTGGAGAATGACAGAGGAGGAAGCTGGTTTGGAATTCACATTTTCCATTTCCAGACCACAAATAATAATCCACATGGAGGCAATAGAGACTTAACAGGAAAATACAAACAGCAGTATTATTCACATCATGCGGATAAGCCATTCCTTTTTCTCATTATCCTTCTCATGTTGCTAATGAATCATGTCTAACTCTCTTTCTCAAAATTTGTTCCTTCTTTCTCAGATATAACTTAAATCATCTCCTATTGTATATGGTACAACCAGCCCTGAGCGTATGAGATTTCAAAATAGATTGCTAATTACACTTTTTGCAGAAACAGTATTGTGTCTTACAAAGAGCATTTGAACTGAAAATTAGGAGACATGGTTTCTAGATATGGACCTGCCAATAAGAAATTGTGTGATTTTGGACTAGTTGTGCAAAGCCAGTGGTGATCTCCCATCTCCCTTCCAACTTAAAGATTATGTGGCTCAATACCCTTTCCTAATGAAGTCACAAATAGTTATTAAATGCTACCTGGGCATTTATTTTTCTAAAAAAGGTAGCTATCTCATTTAGAGAGAGCAAACTTAACATACCATGTTATCACTATCATGAATAAAAGACTCAAGTGACTTGTTAGGCACCAAGGGGGTTGAAGGGATAAAAAGAGATACATAGGCCAGGCACAGTAGCTAACATGTGTAATCTCAGCACTTTCGGAGGCCGAGGCAGGAGAAACACTTGAGCCCAGGAGTTTGAGACCAGCCTGGGCAACATGATGAGACCCTATATCTACAAAAAATACAAAAGAAATGTAGCCAGGTGTGGTGGCACACACCTGTAGTCCCAGCTACTTGGGAGGCTGAGATAGGAGAATCTCTCGCATCTGGGAGGCAGAGGTTGCAGTGAGCTGTGATTGTACCACTGCATTTCAGCCTAAGTGACAGAACCAGAACTCGTCTCAAAAAAAAAAAAAGAAAAAAGAAATATAAAACAGGTTCTCTGCCCTCAAAAACTTTAACAAACCAGCTGGGGAAAGAGAACCCATCTATAAGGGAACAAGTAACGTTCATATTGTCACTGTCCATGTTAAGGGTCTAATTGGTGTCCAGTTGGTTTTATTTGGGTAATGTTTTTTAAACAAGTACTAAGCTAGGCTACATAATCTTTGAACTCTGTAGGCATACAGAGGGAGAAAAATGTGACCTAGACTAGAAACACATATCCTAAAACTGGAAGACTGCAGCAAGAGCAGCCAAAGTACTCTTTCACATAGATAGACAGTGGAACCAGGGCAGTCACACAGGGCCCCACAGTTGGGTTTTAACGCTCTGTGGTTGCTGCCTTGAAATTCTTAATAACATTATCTTTGAATATGGATTTTGTGAGTGAAGTCCAATGGGACAATGGAGCATGCGTCAGGACCTTGGAGCTTCAGCTTCACATGGTCCTGCCTCCCTCTACCTGCCCTGGAGAGGCTCTCAGGAGTCTGCTCCCCTACTCCCTGTCATTCTCCACCCCAGTTCATTTCCCCCTCTCCTCCCTACAATGACTGCCATCCTCTGCTCCTGGCGGGAGCATGGGGGTAGCATAAAGAGGATAGAGTTAGGTATCTGCATTCTGGCATCTCAGGATAGGGCATGGTGGCAGCCCCTGAGCCCTGGGTTGACAGCACCACTGCCCAAACATCTGTTGAGCAGCCCATCAGAGGCTGCATCTAGGTGGGCTGGGTGGGAGGCGGGGGCAGCCTCTCCCCTATCCCACCTAGATCCTGAGCACATTTCAGCCCTGAGGTTTAAAGATGCTTGGGGATCACCCATCTCCTGTGGATTGAGGCAGCACTCTCAATTTCCATAGACCCTAGCCCCACTGAGTGGTATGGGTTCATGGCTGGCAGGAGCAGAACCTGGTAACTGACTCAGTACCAAGCATGCATGTCCTTGTGCAGGTGTGAGGATTCACACTCACCCCACAAGTACCCTCTGCTCCATGCCTGAGAGGAATCTTCTCTTCCTCCTTCCACCTTTCCCGAGTATGGTTCATATTTGTCTCTTCTGGCCCACTAGAGGCAGGAAATTGTCTGTTCACTTTTATACTGTGCTCTGACATTTGCATTTAAAACTGGCATTACACAATATAAAAATAAATGGAAAATTTGTAATAAACATTTAATATCTACATTTTTCTTTACTTAGAATGACATTAAATAGCAAATAAAAACACCAAGAAAAGTTTGAGAGGGAAACCATGGAAGAAGGAAAAAAGCTTCATACCTACTGATATAGTTTGGCTCTGTGTCCCCACCCAAATCTCATCTTGAATTGTAATTCCCATGTCTTGAGGGAGGGACTGGTGGGATTGATTGGATCATGGGGGCGGTTTCCTCCATGGTGTTCTCATGATGCTAAGTGAATACTCATGAGATTAGATGCTTTAAAAGTGTTTGTCAGGTCCCCCCTCACTCTCTTTCTCTCCTACTTCACCATGGTAAGATGTGCCTGGCTTCTCCTTCGCCTTCCACCATGATTGTAAGTTTCCTTAGGCCTCCCCAGCCATGTGTGACTGTGAGTCAATTAAACCTTTTTCCTTTATAAACTACTTGGTCTCGGGTATGTCTTTATAGCAGTGTGAAAATGGACTAATACGGTGCTTTCCTCCCTGATTTTTGACAAGGGCTCCCCATTTTTATTTTGCACTAGGCTTTACAAATTATGTAGTCAGCTCCACAAAGAGTAAGAGGAATTCTGTCTTTAAAACGTTTATTTACTTGCAATTATGTTTATATAATTGCAAAAAGTTTAAGGATTTCCAATAATTCCTAATATCCTACTCTTTTTTTTTAATTTGTCACCTCACCGTTTCTCTGAAGACTCCTCAGGTTTCCAGAAAACCTGAGTTTTAGTATCAGATTCTTGGAAACAATTGTTCCACTATCACTTGCACCATTTTTGTCAGTCATTTTGAATAAAAACTATTCACTAAATACAAGCTAAATGGGAGAAAGAGAGCCCCTAAAAGAATAAACGTATTGCCGGGCACAGTGGCTCACCTCTGTAATCCCAACATTTTGGGGAGCTGAGACGGGTGGATTGCTTGAGGTCAGGAGTTCAAGACCAGCCTGGCCAACATGGTGAAACCCTGTCTCTACCAGAAATATGAAAAACTAGCCAGGTGTGGTGGCATGCACCTGTAATCCCAGCTCCTCAGGAGGCTGAGTCAGGAGAATCGCTTGAACCCAAAAGGCAGAGGTTGCACTGAGCTGAGATTGTGCCACTGCACTCCAGCCTGGGCGACAGAGCGAGACTCTGTCTCAAAAAATAAAACATAAAATAAAAAGAATAAACAGTATCTACTACACGATACTCTCAATTTGGGATAGCAGAGCCCTAGTCCTCCTTGGCCTAATAATACACCCCACTAGGTGTCATTGGCTGAGAGAGTACATTAATACTTAGAGCATGGGAAAAATATATTAAACATGCACAATCATGATTTCACTTAATATATTTGTAAAGACAAATACTATGCAAATTATGGAACAAATCACTTGTACGCTATATATCATTAAGGAGCCATGTGCTTACAATTTTGTATCCTGCATTCTTCACTTAATACTTAAATGTTTCTCCCAATGTATCTACTATAATTAGCTTATTATTTTCTTACTTCTGGATATTAGTTGTTTCTGGTTTTGTGCTTCAAACTCCCATGTTTAGAATTGCTTCCTTAGGATATATTCCCCTTAGGACAAATAATATGATATTGATTTAAAAAAATTGATATTTTCAAATTGCTCTTAAAAATGTTACAGAAATTTCTAGTCCACAAACTTGAGCATTTCAGTGTCTTGGTCCATTTTCTGATGCTATGACAGAATATCAAGGACTGGGTAATTTATAAAGAAAAGTTTACTAGGCTAATGGTTCTGGAGGCTGGGAAGTCCAGGAGTATGACACCTGGCATCTGGTGAGGGTCATCACAGGTGGAAGAGCAGAAGATAGAGGGCAAGAAAGTAAGTGTGAGAGACAACTAGCTTTTCTAACAAAGCCACTCCCACAATAATTAAATCACTCTCACAGTAAGAAAAGTAATCCATTCATAAGGGAGTAGCCTTCATGACCTCATTGACTCCCAAAGGCCCTCCTCTCAACACTACCACAATGGCAACTAATTTTCCAACACATGAACTTTTGGGGGACACATTCAAACCACAGCATACAGCATCCTTTCCAACACTTAAATTTGTCACCTAATTATCAATTAATTAATCATTTCTCAATTCACAAAGTAAATCGTACCTTATTGTTTTAATTTGCATTTCCTTGATTACTAGTAACACTAAACATTTACTAATCATTTTTTAATACCTCTTTAGTAGACTGTCTTTGTATACATGTATACCTTTACAAAATTAATAGGATATTACAACATTAGTGCTGAGCTTACATCCTACCAGCAAAGTAATGCTGGCAAAAATAAATTCTCTTTCCCAAACTGATGATCACTAGATTGGATACGAAAACACACACACACTCTTGACCAGTCATCATAGGTAAAGGATAGAGTAGTACCTTCATTTTCAAGGCTTTGGTCATATGCCCAACCCACTATGCTGGTGGATGGAGTCATCCCTAGTTGAGCTGGGAGCAACAAACATCACTGCCCAATACAAATTCCTGAAACAGACTCAGGAGAACTACACAGTCTTCTAACTTTAGACATCATAGCATATGGGGTTCAGTGTATTTCCACACCTTCAATTGGGTATAAATCCTCCTGAGCTAAAGGGAATTGTGGAACAGCTTATCACAAAACGACCATTTGTAAAAGACAGAATGTACTTGCAGGTGATCAATTATCAAGTACTTAACTTCCTACATATAAAAACTAATGCTCCCTTTTAGAACCAGGCATCTGTTAAAAGCAAGCATTGGATGAGATCTATTGTATACAGTATTTTATGAAAACATTAAGTTGTATCTTTAATGCATGTCCAAACAAAACTTACCTTGACACATCAGCCATTATTATCTTTTCCTCTGAGTAAAATGTGTCTGGATTGAAGTAGAACAATAAAAACCTTTGCACAAAAAATGGAAGAGTATCTCTTTTAAGAGATATACTTTCAGCTTATAGTGTTCAGAGAGATGTAAACCATGAGAAGTTGATTGAAATGAATTTTGAAAACTTGAAGCTTAACAGTGCAGAGAAGTATACAATAAAAGACTTCTCTGAAAGTGTAAACAAAAGGAGTGATTACATAAGATTACCTCTTGGTTATTTGGTCTTTTTAGTATACTCTTTCTGCTTATATTTTGATCACAAAGAGACCAAGTATCATGAAGCATCCATTGTTACTTATGTTGGTCCTGAAATGTAAGTTAGTATTATGTTCTTCCCTTCTGTTTTTCACTGCCCCTTTCATTGTTGTGGGGAGTGGGGAGGTGTGAAGGTGTGGGGGGTATGGGGATGCACAAAGAAGCTAACTTGTCTGAAGTCACACAGACAATGACTAACAGAGCCAGGAACCAAAATCCTGTTTCCTCTAGTCTAATCCACTAAATCCCTCCAACAAGCGTCATAACCTCAGCAATTGGATTTTTCTGGGTGTGCATTCCAATGGCTAGAAATCAGGCAAACTGTAAATGACACCAGCAAGTGCTAACTATGAACCAGTGAGCACCCAGAGCTGAACCCAAATCTCAACTCTAAATACTCTGTAGTCAATCTGTGTTTCATATAATTTTTTTGAGCTCTCCTGGATATTATTTTAGCTCTGGAAAGAGAGTTGGTTAAAAACTTGGCATCAAGTGTGCAAATAAAATGAAATGAATACATTTTTTTAAAGAGTTCAAATGTTTCTTCAAAACATTGGTTTAGAAGCTGTCGAAGCAGCCGTATTTAATTAAACAAATGCTAAGAAACCTCATGTTTTTGGTGGAGCAAGCATGGTTTCTGCCATCTGTCTTTTGCAATTGTAGAGTCTCTGTATAGTTGAAGTGGTAAAAGAAATCATGATTGGTTTCTTCCCTAGCAAACATTTTTCATGAAAATTATCACTGTTCTTAACTACTAGCAGAATGAACAAAATATGACAAAATAGATATAAAAGGAATAGCATTTCCAAGTAGTCTTTTGAAAAGGTCCTGATTTCGGTGATATTCTGTCCATTTCCTCATTCAAAACACATATGCAGTTGTCACCTATTCCAAAATGGACATCATTTTTAAAAGGAGGAGATTTTAAGCAGATGGATGAACACATGTTTCTTGATTTTGGAGATAGCAGAGTACATGCAAATGCCTTGAAAACCTATAGTTAAGAAAAATGTAGAAAAATGAGATGCCACATGTGCTGTACAATATAAAACAAGTTGAGAATCAGGAAGGGGATAGGATTTGATTTTTCCCCTTAGATCACAAATACGTGCAGTTTTTTTTATTTGCAGAGTTGGAATAATAATGTTACTCTTACTCAGAAGGACATTTTATGGTTACCAGGTAAGAGGATTTTAAAAGCAAATACTTAGTAGTAGTATTACAATCATGACAGATTCTTACCTCTAAAATTATTTGCAATGTAGAATCATATAAATCCCATGTCCAAAATATTTCTTGACTGTTTATGTTCATTTTAATTGTCACTAATTCATTTTCTTAATTTAAAATGGCATGATTGCATAATCAGACTGCTGCAACCATCTCCCAACTCATATCTCTACCCCTTTTTTTTGCTGAGGGTTGACTTTAAAGACTTGAAGTCATGAAAAGTTTATAGCTCCCTCCCTAATCCTCTACATAATTTGAACAAAACTATGCTGTATATTTTTTAAAGTTTTTAACATGTGATTTTGGAAAACAGTTTGCCTTTTACTGGTTTTCAAGGTAGGCATGTGACTTTTTTCATTTATGTAGCATTATTGTTTGGGACATAAGTGCCTCTTTGGGTGCTCTGCATTTGTATATTAATTAGAATCTAGAACTAAGTTCTATAGATGTAAAAAAAAGCCATAAAGGTCACAGCTTCATATTCATGAATCTTAATTAAAATTTCAAGCTCAAGAATCACTGCATGGTACAACAGAAATGCCACTTATGTGGCACTTCATACTTTTGCAAGAGAAAATGCTTTGGTGAAGCACATATCTGTTGTTTTTGCCTACTAAGCATCCAGTAACTGTTCTTTCCAGAGCCATGCTTCACTCATTGGTTATATACTTGAGAGGATGTAAATCAAATAAACGAGCATGTGATCCAGGCTAGTCCAATCAGAAGGTCTCTTCCTGGAATCTGAATCTGGAACAAGTAACAAAGATTTAAAAAATTCATGTTTATTCATCCTGATGGTAATGGCTCCCACTACCTGTATTTCTGGAAATATTCTTCTTTAAAAATCAAAGTCAAATAAACTTTTATTTTCAGTGTGGTTGGTTACATTTAGAATGAATTCATCACTACATTAAAAGCTGACAAACAAATAAAAGCTCCCCATGCCAAGCTAGCTATGTCTTTGATCTTTGTAAAATAAGACTTTACATTTTTGACTACTGAAGGCCTGGTCGTCTGAGTATCTGTGTTAAAGAAAAAGATTATTCAATGACACTTATTAAAATGTGATAAAGCATACTTTATTCAGGACTATCAAGATAGGTATAGGGCCCACTGCACTGGGAGTTTGCAGTAGGGCAGAGAAACTGGGCTTAACACTAAATATAGCAAGGGCAAATAGGAATTTAGAACCAAGGACCAGAATGGAGCCAGTGGATAGAAAATTACTGGAAGGAAACATCAGAGGTAAGGGGGATTCTGGCTAAATCAAAATAACAAGATTCTTTTCTTTTTCTTTCTTTCTTTTTTTTTTTTTTTTGTTGAGACAGGGCCTCGCTCTGTCACCCAGGCTGGAGTGCAGTGGTGCAATCTCATCTCACTGTAGCTTCTGCCTCCCAGGTTCTAGTGATTCTCTTGCCTCAGCCTCCGGAGTAGCAGGGATCACAGGTGCCAACAAGATTCTTGCTAAAGACAAGCCAAGGTGATCAGACCTTGCTGGGTGGATGATAGAGGAACCCAATCAGATTCTAAGGGTAATCAGATAGTGAGAGTGGGAGGATCTTGCTAAACTGATGTGGCAAAGTTCTTGCTAAAACTGAATCTTATAAGGAAGTACACAAAAGCACCTAGCAGATGGTTCAGGAGCTTGACCAAAGTTTGGTCAAGCAAAGAATCTCTGTCATCTCACAAGCTTTTAAATAAGACTCTATTCTAAAACCAGAACACTTATTGTGTAATGAAGAATCTGACTGGCTTTTGTCCCTGCTTCTTGGGCGACACGAAATCCTTGGGATTTCACAAGTCATAGGAGTATCTTTGTTACTTTTGAGCCTCTTGGATCACACCAAGAAACTCTTTTAGTTTATAGTAAAAGATGCGATGACTCAGGATGGAGGCTGGTCACCAGAATGACCAATCACATAATAATTAGAAGGTGGTGGCTTTGTGTCGGGAGGAAGACAAGCCTCGTGTCCATGGGAAAGGGCATAGAGCTTGTGGAAGCCTCCCTCCCAAATCTTGCCCCACGTGTCCCTTCATCTGGCTGGTCTTGATTTGTATCCTTTATCATAAAACTGCAGTCATAAGTACAGCACTTTCCTAAGTTCTGTTAGCCTTTTGAGCGAATTATCTGAGGGCCTCAAGGGAACTCTGAATCTTGAGCCAGTCCGTCAAAAGTGCAGGTGCCCCGAGAACTCCACTTGTGGTTGGCCTCTAAAGTGGGGGCAGGCTCACTGGGGACCATGCCCTTTAACCTGTGGGCACCAACTCCAGATGGTTAATGTCAGAATTATATTGCAGTGCAACAGGAAGTGAAAGGGTAGCACCCTTTCTCTACTTATATTTAAAACCCAGTCAGATTTTCCACAGCAGTGCAAAGTGCAGGTGTCTGATTCTTCCCTTTGGTGCTGAGTTGGTATGTGCGCAGCGGTCACACTCATTCCTCAGCATGTCACTTGTCCCTCCTCATGGCGTGATCAGATTCCTCCCCATGAATACAAGTAAAGGGTCGTAAGAATCAAAGTGTCTTTGATGAGAAAACAGGGTGTGAGAAAGATTCATTTACTCATCCAACAAATATTTACTGGGCACCAACTCTGTGCCAGGCGTGGTTGTAGGCTCTGAGTATGAGCCGTGAAGAAAGTAAAAAATCCTGCCTCTGGGGTTTCTGTTATTTAAAAGATCATCTGCCAGGCCTTGCACCCAAAAGGGGCTCCACATCTGTTTGTGCAATGAGTAAATGAGCACTTCTTACCCCCTAAAGAAAAGTTATTTTCTGCAGTAGAGTTTAGTGGCAACACACACACTCTGTCTCTGTACTCTCACAATATAGAACAATTCTGTGACAACATGGATGGGGAATTTTCCCCATATGCAAAGCAGTTCTCCGGTAGATACTAAGTGTCCTCTAACTGAATTCAATTCTGACACTATCTACTGTCAGATCTCACAGGTTAAGGCCTCAGTCTCACAAGAATGCCCTCTACTTCAGACACCAATTGCCAGTCCCAGGTTGTCACCTGTGCTTCTCACCTACTAGCCACAAATCAGGGTTCCCATGACCCTCCTCCTTTGATTCCAATAATCTGCCAGGAAGGCTCACAGAACTCAGGGAAACACTCCACTCACCTGTAGGTTTATTACAGAAGATATTATAAAAGATAGACATGAAAAGCCAGATTAAGTGATACACATGGCAAGGTCCAGAAGGGTCCCAAGCACTGGAGCCTCTGTGCCTGTGGAGGTGGGGTAGGCTGCCCCACCTCCACTCAGGCACGTGGATGTGTTCACCAACCTGGAAGCTCTCCTGGAACTATTCTAAGCTCTCCATCCTTTTGGATAATCTTTGGGTTCTGGCAACAATATCCGAGCAATTTCCTTTTTTGTTTAAGTTAGCCAAAGTTGATTTGTGTTTGCTGCTTGCAACCAAAGAACTCTACTTCATACAGCTTTTGTGCCTTTTTAATTTAAATACTATTTAGAATAGATCGGGCACAGTGGCTCACACCTGTAATCCCAACACTTTGGGAGGCTGAGGTGGGTGGGTAACTTGAGGTCAGGAGTTCGAGACCAGACAGGTTTCAACCTTGTCTCTACTAAAAATACAAAAATTAGCTGGGCGTGGTGGCGCGTGCCTGTAGTCCCAGCTACTCAGGAAGCTGAGGCAGGAGAATTGCTTGAACCCGGGAGGCAGAGGTTGCAGCGAGCCGAGATCACACCATTGCACTCCAGCCTGGGCAACAGAGTGAGACTTTGTCTAAAAAAAAAATTAAATAAATAAATACATACACACATACATACTATTTATAATACTTAATAGTATTTAATTTCACAGCAAGGAAAGTTATGAAATAATATAATTAAAAAGAGAAAACCTTTTAGCTGAGTGAAATGGCCCATGCCTGTAGTCCTAGCTACTTGGGAGTCTAAGGTGGGAGGATCACTTGAGCCCAGGAATTTGAGGCTGCAGTGAGCTATGGTTGCACCACTGCACCACAGACTGGCAGCCTGGGTGAAAGAATGAAATCTGTCTCTAAAAATTAAAATTTTAATTTTAAAAAAGGAGAAACTCTGTAATGCATGTAATTCTGGTCACTTCTTTCTTTAGTGTCTTTTAAAATAGAAGATAGTGCTAAGAATATTCTATTTTTTTTTTTCCAGGACCCTCCACACACCCCAGCACCATTTGAGCAGCCATTAAACTTGCTATTAGTCCAAAGGGAGGCTGCTCAAACACATTTCTGATTGATGTTAAGAACATCTACAACTTTAGATCATCATGGCAGACGGGAGGCAGGACTAGATTGCAGCTCTGGACAGAGCAGCGTGTGGAGGCTCACATTGTGAATTTTAGCTCCAGATCGACTGCAAGGACAAACCAGCAATCCTGAGAGGAACCACAGACCCTCTGAAGGTAGCAGACTGCTCCTTCAGGACCTGGGGGTCACGCCAAATACTGTGATTGCCCCAACTGTGGAAGTAGGAAAGGGAGACCCTCCTCTCCCAAACACACACCCCCACTGGAGAAACTGAAGGACTGTTTGTGTGAGAAGTTTCTGACTTTACCTGAAGCTGAGTCAATTTAGACAGCCAAGTGAAATACAGGGGTAGAGGAAGCAAGAGAAAAACCCTGGGAATTTGCTGGGTCCCCAAGCAGGCCATTCCTGCCTGGTACCACAGGGATCCATTGGGAGGGTGGCCAGAGAAACGGGGGGCGGGGGGGGTAAAACTCCACAGGTAGAAGAAAATCTCTAGCTGAACTTTGTAACAGTTCAAATGGGTTGAGAAGCCTTCTGGCCAGAACTCAGGGAAGGTCACAAATCCAGTGAGCAGACTCCACAAGCGGAGGAAGAACCAAGCCCTTTTCTTTTGCAGCTGGGAGATGGGTAGCCTGGGGCAAGTTTTGAAGCCTGTCTCGCCCACTGCCTGGAGACAGACTAGGGGGTGTTGGGGAGGGGGGCAGGGAAGGGGCGGGGCCGGGAGTGAGACTGGCCCTTCAGTTTGCATGGGAGCTGGGTGAGGCCTGTGGCTGCCAGCTTTATTCCACTTCCCTGACAACCTGCATGACTCAGCAGAGGCAGCCATAATCCTCCTAGGTACACAACTACAGTGACCTGGGAATCTCAACCCTATCTCCCACAGCAGCCTCAGCAAGATCTGCCCAAGGAGAGTCTGAGCTCAGACATGCCTAGCCCTGCCCCCACCTGATGGTCCTTCCCTACCCAGCCTGATAGTGGAAGACAAAGGCATATAATCTTGAGAGTTCTGGTTCCCCACCCACCACTGGTCCCTCGCCATACTACTACAGCTGATGCTCTCTGAAAAGTGCCACCTCCTGGCAGGAGGCCAACCAGCACAAAAATAGAGCATTAAACCACCAAAGCTAAGAACCCTCATGGAGTCCATTGCACCCCTCTGCCACCTCCATTGAGACGGGCACTTGTATTCACAGCTGAGAGACCCGTAGGTGGTTCACATCACAGGACTCTGTGCAATGAACCCTCAGTACCAGCCAGGAGCTGGTTAGACTTGCTGGGTGGCTAGATCCAGAAGAGAGACAACAATCACTGCAGTTCAGCTCACAGGAAGGCACATCCATAGGAAAAGGCTGAGAGTACTACATCAAGGGAATAATCTGTGGGACAAAAATATCTGAACAACAGCCTTCAGCCCTAGACCTTCCCTCTGACAGAGCCTACCCAAATGAGAAGGAACCAGAAAACCCAACTCTGGTAATATGACAAAACAAGGCTCTTCAGCAGCCCCCCAAAAATCACACTAGTTCACCAGCAATGGATCCAAACTGAGAAAAAAATCCCTGATTTACCTGAAAAAGAATTCAGGAGGTTAGTTATTAAGCTAATCAGGGAGGCATCAGAGAAAGGTGAAGCCCAATACAAGGAAATCTAAGAAATGATGTTACCGGGGGATCCTTGCTCCCAGAGCTCCCAAGATGGTGGCAGGCCGCTTCCAAAATGGCAGTGGGCCACTTCCTAGATGGTGGCAAACCTCGTGTTCTCTGACCTGGGGTTCTTGGCCTCATGGATTCCAAGGAATGGAATCTTGGGCCATGCAGTGAGTGTTATAGCTCTATTAGAAGCCGTGGGTCATGGAAGAGAACCGTGGAACCCAGTGACTAGTGTTCAGCTCCATTAGGATGAACCTGGGCACTTAGCCATGCAGGAACAATGGCAAGCATTTAGCCTGATCTGGAGTGGCAGTGGGCGCCTTGCTGGATCAGAAGCACAGTGGACACCCTGTCGGATCCGGAGGGATGGAAGTCAGCAGCAGGTCTGTGACGGCGGCAAACAGCAGTGGTGGACGGCAAGCAAAAGCTCAGCTCGAGTTGTAAAAAACACGGACCAGAAGAATGCAGTTGCAAGATTTAATAGAGTGAAATAGAATGAAAACAGAGCTCCCATACAAAGGGAGGGGACCCAAAGAGGGTAGCCATTGCCAGCTCGAATGCCTGGGTTTATATCCTGATCATTGTCCCTCCCACTGTGTTCTCAGGTGATAGATGATTGGCTATTTCTTTATCTCCTGTTTTAGCCTAATTAGTGTTTTAGTGAGCTCTCTTTCCTACCTGATTGGTCGGGTGTGAGCTATGTTGCAAGCCCCAGGTTTAAAGGTAAAAGCGGTCACCTTCCCAGCTAGGCTTAGGGATTCTTAGTTAGCCTAGGAAATCCAGCTAGTTCTGTCTCTCAGTGACACAAGAAGTGAAGGGAGAAATATTCAAGAAACTAGGTAGCTTAAAGAAAAAACTGTCAAAAATTTAGGAAACTTTGGACACACTTTTAGAAATGTGAAATGCTCTGGAAAGTCTCAGCAATAGAATTGAAAATGTAGAAGAAAGATTCAGAGCTAGAAGACAAGGTCTTTGAATTAACCCAATCCAACAAAGACAAAGAAAAAAGAATAAGAAAATATGAACAAAGCCTCCAAGAAGTCTGGAATTATATTAAACAAACAAACCTAAGAATAATTGGTATTCCTGAGGAAAAAGATAATTCTAAAAGCTTGGAAGACACATTTAGGGGAATAATCAAGGAAAATTTCCCCAGCCTTGCTGGAGACCTAGACATCCAAATACAAGATGCACAAAGAACACCTGGGAAATTCATCACAAAAAGATCATTGCCTGGGCACATTGTCATCAGGTTGTCCAAAGTTAAGGTGAAGGAAAGAATCTTAAGAGCTTTGAGACAGAAGCACCGGCTAACCTATAAAGGAAAACCTATCAGATTAACAGCAGATTTCTCAGCAGAAACACTATAAGCTAGAAGGGTTTGGGGCCCTATCTTCAGCCTCCTCAAACAAAATAATTATCAGTCAAGAATTTTGTATCCAGCAAAACTAAGCATCATATATGAAGGAAAGATACAATCTTTCTCAGACAAGCAAATGCTGAGAGAATTCGCCATTACCAAGCCACCACTACAAGAACTGCTAAAAGGAGCTCTAAATCTTGAAACAAATCCTGGAAACACATCAAAACAGAACCTCTTTAAAGCATAAATCACACAGGACCTATAAAACAAAAATACAGGTTAAAAAACCAGAAAATACAGGTTAAAACACACACACAAAAACGAAATACACGGGCAGCAAAGAGCATGATGAATGCAATGGTACCTCACATTTCAATACTAACGTTGACTGTAAATGGCTTAAACTCTCCACTTAAAAGATAAAGAACCACAGAATGGATAAGAACTCACCAACAAACTATCTGCTGGAGACTCACCTAACACAAAAGGACTCACATAAACTTAAAGTAAAGGGGTGGAAAAAGGCATTTTATGCAAATAGACACCAAAACTGAGCAGGGGTAGCTATTCTTATATCTGACAAGACAAACTTTAAAGCAACAGCAGTTAAAAGAGACAAAGAGGGACCTTATATAATAGTAATATTCCTGTCCAACAGGAAAACATCACAATCCTAAACATATATGCACCTGACACTGAAGCTTCTAAATTTATAAAACAATTACTAATAGATCTAAGAAGTGAGATAGACAGCAACATAATAATAGTGGGAGACTTCAGTAATTCACTGACAGCACTAGAGAGGTCATCAAGAGAGAAAGTCAACAAAGAAACAATGGATTTAAACTACACCTTGGAACAAATGGACTTAAGAGATATATACAGAACATTTCATCCAACAACCTCAGAATACACATTCTATTCAGTAGCGCGTAGAACTTTCTCCAAGATAGACCACATGATAGACCATTAAGCAAGTCTCAATAAATTTAAGAAAACTGAAATTACATCAAGCATTCTCTCAGACCACAGTGGAATGAAACTGAAAATTAACTCCAAAAGGAACCTTCAAAACAATGCAAATACATGGAAATTAAATAAACTACTCCTGAAGGAGCATTGTGTCAAAAATGAAATCAAGATGGAATTTTTTTTTTTTTTCTTTTTGAGATGGAGTCTCGCTCTGTCGCCCAGGCTGGAGTGCAGTGGCGCTATCTCAGCTCACTGCAAGCTCTGCCTCCTGGGTTCATGCCATTCTCCTGCCTCAGCCTCCCCAGTAGCTGGGACTACAGGCACCCGCCACCACGCCCAGCTAATTTTTTGTATTTTTTAGTAGAGACGGGGTTTCACCATGTTAGCCAGGATGGTCTTGATCTCCTGACCTCATGATCCGCCCGCCTCGGCCTCCCAAGGTGCTGGGATTACAGGCATGAGCCACCATGCCCAGCCTCAAGATGGAAATTAAAAAATTATTTGAACTGAACAATAATGACAAAACCTACCAAAACCTCTGGGATATAGCAAAAGCAGTGCTAAGAGGAAAGTTCATAGCCCTAAACACCTACAGCAAAAAGACTGAAAGAGCACAAACTGACATTATAAGGTCACACCTCAAGAAACTAGTGAAGCAAGAACAAACCAAACACAAACCCAGCAGAAGAAAGGAAATAACCAAGATCAGAGCAGAACTAAATGAAATTGAAACAAAAAGCAATACAAAAGATAAATGAAACAAAAACCTGGTTCTTTGAAAAGATAAATAAAATTCATAGACCATTAGCAAGATTAACCAAGAAGAGAGAAAATGCAAATAACCTCACTAAGAAAAGAAACAGGAGATATTGCAGCTGATGCCATCGAAATACAGAAGATCATTCAAGGCTACTATGAGCACCTTTAGGCACATAAATAGAAAACCTAGAAGAGATGGATAAATTCCTGGAAAAATACAAACCTCCTAGCTTAAATCAGGAATTAGATACCCTGAACAGACCAATAACAAACAGCAACATTGAAATGGTAATTAAAAAATTACCAACAACAACAAAAAAAGTCCAGGACCAGACAGATTCACAGCAGAATTCCACCAGACATTCAAAGAAGAATTGGTACCAATCCTTTTGACACTATTCCACAAGATAGAGAAGGAAGGAATCCTCCAGAATTAATTCTATGAAGCCAGCATCACCCTAATACCAAAACCAGAAAAGGGCATAACCAAAAAAGAAAACTACAGACCAATATCCTTGATGAACATAGATGCTAAAATCCTTAACAAAATACTAGCTAACTGAATCCAACAACATATCAAGAAGACAATGCACCGTGATCAAGTGGGTTTCATACCAGGGATGCAGGGATGGTTTAACATACACAAGTCAATAAATATGGTACAGAATTAAAAACAAAAATCACATGATCATCTCAATAGATGCAGAAAAAGCATACATTATACTGAATGGGGAAAAGTTGAAAGCGTTCCCTCTCAGAACTGGAACAAGACAAAGATGCCCACTCTCACCACTTCTCTTCAACATAGTACTGGAAGTCCTAGCCAGAGCAATCAGACAACAGAAAGAAATAAAGGGCATCCAAATCGATAAAGAGAAAGTCAAATTGTCACTATCTGCTGATGCTATGATTGTTTACCCCGAAAACCCTAAAGGCTCCTCCAGAAAGCTCCTAGAACTGATAAAATAATTCAGCCAAGTTTCCAGATATGAGATTAATGTACACAAATCAGTAGCTCTTCTATACACCAACAGTGACCAAGCAGAGAATCAAATCAAGAACTCAACCCCTTTTACAATAGCTGAAAAAAAAAAAAACAAAACTCAGGAATATACCTAACCAAGGAGTTGGAAGAGCTCTACGAGGAAAACTACAAAACACTGCTGAAAGAAATCATAGATGATACAAACAAATGGAAACACATCTCATGCTCATGAATAGGTAGAATCAATATTTTGAAAATGACCATACTGCCAAAAGCAATCTACAAATTCAGTGTAATCCCCCTCAAAATACTATCATCATTCTTCACAGAATTACAAAAAACAATTCTAAAATGCATATGGTACCAAAAAAGAGCCCGCATAGGCAAAGCAAGACAAAGCAAAAAGAACAAATCTGGAGGCATCACACTACCTGATTTCAAACTATACTATAAAGCCATAGTCACCAAATCAGCATGATATTTGTATAAAAATAGGCACATAGACGAATGGAACAGAATAGAGAGCCCAGAAATAATCCCAAATACTTATAGCCAACTGATCTTTGACAAAACATACAAAAACATAAAGTGGGGAAAGGACATCCTTTTCAACAAATGATGCTGGAATAATTGGCTAGCCACATGTAGGAAAATGAAACCGGATCCTCATCTCTCACCTTATACAAAAATAAACTCAAGATGGATTAAGGACTTAAACCTAAGACCTGAAACTATAAAATTTCTAGAAGATAACATTGGAAAAAACCCTTCTAGACATTGGCTTAGGCAAGGATTTCATAACCAAGAACCCAAAAGCAAATGCAATAAAAACAAAGATAAATAGCTGGGAGCTAATTAAACTAAAGAGCTTTTGCACTGGAAAAGAACAGTCAGCAGAGTAAACAGACAACCCACAGAGTGGGAGAAAATCTTCACAATCTATACATCTGACAAAGGACTAATATCCAGAATCTACGAATAACTCAAACAAATCAGTAAGAAAAAAAAATCCCATCAAAAAGTGGGCTAAGTACATGAATAGACAATTCTCAAAAGAATATACAGAAAAGGCCAACAAATGTATGAAAACTGCTCAACATCACTTATGATCAGGGAAATGGAAATCAAAACCACAATGCGATATCACCTTACTCCTGCAAGAGTGGTCATAATAAAAAAAATAAAAAAATAATAGATGTTGGCATGGATGAGGTGAACAGCGGACACTTCTACACTGCTGGTGGGAATGTAAACTAGTACAACCATTATGGAAAACAGTGTGGAGATTCCTTAAGGAACTAAAAGTAGAACTACTGTTTGATCCAGCAATCCCACTACTGAGTATCTACCCAGAGGAAAAGAAGTCATTATACAAAAAAGAAACTTGCACATGCATGTTTATAGTGCACAATTGACAATTGCAAAATTATGGAACCAACCCAAATGCCCATCAATCAACAAATGGATAAAAAAACTGTGGTATATATGATGGAATACTACTCAACCATAAAAAGGAATGAATTAACAGCATTTGCAGTGACATGGAGGAGATTGGAGACTATTACTCTAAGTGAAGTAACTCGAGAATGGAAAACCAAACATTGTATGTTCTCACTGATATGTGGGAGCTAAGCTATGAGGACACAAAGGCATAAGAATGATACAATGGACTTTAGGGACTTGGGGAGAAGAGTCAGAGGGGGGCAAGGGATAAAAGACTACAAATATGGTGCAGTGTACACTGCTCGGGTGGTGGGTGCACCAAAATCTCACAAATAACCACAAAGAACTTACTTATGTAACCAAATACCACCTGTACCCCAATAACTTATGGAAACATAAAAAAAGTAAAAAATAAAAATAAAAATATTAACCTGATTAAATAAAAAAGAATGTCTACAACTGAGGAGCCATTCCCTCATGGTCTCAGTGTTCTGAGGTTTCTTCTTATTCCTGTAACTGAGAGCTGAATCCCTCAGGCCAGTTCACCATAGGACTCTCTGATGGAGAGGAGCAAGGAAGACTTGGAGTTGATAAAGCAGTGGATATGTCCATTTCAGCTGTTACCCAATCAACCCTCCTTTCATGATGATCTTCTGAGAAACAAAATTCCTCTAGCCCCACTAGAGACTTTCAAGTAAATGTTTTATTTTCCAGATTATTTGTAATATCAAAATTTAACTATACAGACCTTGAAAAGCAGTAGCAAAATGAATAAATCCAAAAGAATAGCATTTAAACTACACATCTCAAGATGCTATACATTTATGTGAATAGTGCAAAAAATATTGTGTAAAACCTCTGTTAGAATTAGCTAGTATTGTTTTTTTGTTTTTGACCATCAAAAGACCAAGTGCCAAATGACTATTTTTGTGTCTGAAAATCAAATTTATCCCCAAATAATGAAAATATGATCATTTTCCAAAAAATAAAGTTTCAGAACAATGTATATGGTAAGATCCCATTTTGTAAAACCAAGTGCAAATATATTCAAGACACATTATTTTCCCATTTTAATGTAGAGGTGTTTTTCAAACCCAAAAAACTATGATTAAAATGGCAGTTCATCATATAATCACTGACATCTTAAAAATGAAAAATATTATAGATAATTTCAATGTTTCCAAGTACAGACATAGTTACTGTACTGCCCAATCTCACTTTATAGAAAAGGCTGGTTAAGGTAATTTCATAAAATATATAAATTCATAAACACCATTGCTGTCTCTCTTCTTTCTGAAATTTTGCACATGCTATTCCTCTACCAGTTTACCTGGAATACTTGCCCCTTCCTCTACCCACACCCCATTATTTACCTGCTAACTTTCATTTGTAAGGCAGTGTTCCCTAGACTAACTTAGGTTCTCCCGCTATGTGCTCTCATAGCATCCTTTACTTCCCCTCCTCAACACTCCTCATACATCATATGTATTTGTTTATGTCAAAATGTATACTCCATGAGGGCAGGGACAAAATATGTCTTGTCCTCAGCCTTAGCCAGAGTGTTTATCAAGGTGCCCAGGATATGGAAGACATTCAATAAATATTCATTGGCTAAATGATTGAATGATTGATTGAATAATCAATAACCTGGTCAAACAGCAGGTTATCAATAAATATGCATTGAGAGAAGAAAGCAATGGAGAAATGGAGACTGACAATCAGAGTTGTGCTGAGATATAAAGGAATGAAGATAATGCACTCAACTGGATAACTCCCACCTTCTCAGAGAAGTAGGGCCTTAAGAAAATACCAAGGTAAATGACATGCAACAAAAACAAATCATATGCAAACGAATGCTGATTTTTTTCAGATGTATCATATTTTCTTCCACTCCGTCATTATTTTATGCATGCTTGATTTATCTGTATTTAAAACTCTATCAGTTCCACCACTTTTTAATATGATGACTATATTAAATCAAGGAACAAAGGGCACTAATGTTTTATTATTTTAAGATAAAACCTATTTTATGCATTAATCCTGTGAAAGATGAGCGAAGAGAGTATGGGAATAGGTAATTGTCTTTCTTCATTTGTGATTTGTTTGTCTGTGCATCTTTGTGTTTATGTGTTCTGTATGTATTTTTATGGTTTTTGGTGAAAATAACTACCTCATTGGGTTTGAGTGGAGAATGTTATGCACATTTTAAGCATAACATCAAAATTTCATCTTTTTTTCCCTTATAATTCTTGAGTTGCCAAGGTTTTCTCTGATAATTTTCTGATATTTTCCCTATCATCACAGAGGGACGATTTCTTTATCCCTAACTCAGAAAAAGCATTAGGCCTAGCCTTGAAATGAAGGTTTTCATAATATTTAATCTTTTTTTTTCTTCCTTTTGCTGCAACTTAAGTCCCATTATCCCTAGTCCTATCCTTGTTGACTAATGAGGATAATTGGTCCCTTTCCTCCTGGAAACATTCTTTTATGTATTTTGGAGAGTTATTATGGCCCTTTTCAGTTCTCTCTTCTCTAGGCAGAACAGGCCTTATTCTCTTAACCTTTCCTCACAGAGCTGATTTTCCAAACCTTTGATCATTTTTGTTCTTCCCCTCTGAACTCTCTCCAATTTGTCTGTCTCTTTAAAAACGTGGTGACCAGGAGAAAATTCAATCCTTCAGTTGAATCTTAACCAATGTGGTATTAACCCGGCCAATGCTTAGTGGATATGGAATAGAATCTTAAATATTATTTATCCAAATTCTGATATGTAAGTTCCCTTTATTTAAAACATAATAGAAACTAGGAATTTATTTTGGCACTCGGTGTTCCTTAGATAATCCACGATAGTGTACCATCGATTTGAAAAGCATGGAGCCATCAAACAATAGTGAACAGAACTTGAGTTACAGATATAGGATAACATTTTTGGAGTAGATAGTAGATGATCTTCCTAAAGGAAGGGAAATAGAGCTTTTCAAATACAAAGAGAGATTTCCACACTATTTTGTCATTTTGCTCTGTTGTATAGTATCTAATGTTTGTAAAATAATTCATTCTATGTTGGTGTTCCCTTGAAAATATTCTGGGAATACATTTTTACAACAACTCAAGTTGGTATAAGGCTTATTTATTGTTTCGTATCTCAGCTTAACATTATACTAACAGTTACTAAAAACTAGAGTCCACCAACTAGTTGGACAAGAAGAGATAGAGTTGTTCCACTGAAACTTGAGGAGAAATTAAGGAATGGTTTAGATAAGGATTTGTTTTAGATATGTTACATCATTTAAAAACTATGGGCCAGGCATGGTGGCTCATGCCTGTAATCCTAGCACTTCGGGAGGCCGAGGTGGATGGATTACCTGAGGTCAGGAGTTCAAGACCAGCCTGGCCAACATGGCGAAACCCCATCTCTACTAAAAATGTAAAAATTAGCCAGGTGTGGTAGTGGAGATGCCTATAATCCCAGCTACTCGGGAGGCTGAGGCAGGAGAATCGTTTGAGTCTGGGGAGTGGAGGTTGCAGCAAGCAGAAATGGCGCCATTGCACTCCAGCCTGGGTAAAAGAGCGAAACTCCGTCTTAAACAACAACAACAACAACAACAAAACAAACAAACAAAATAAACGACTATGGAAAATACAAAAAAGACATAAAAGATATCAACTCTTGCTTTGGCAGAGTTTTAAAACTTGCAGATCAGACAAGACCAAGAAGCATGAAACACCAGTGAAGCCATTTAATGCTTCACTGTGTGGTACTAAGTGTAAATGAAATGGAAATTCAGAGAAATGAGAGGTTGGCATAAGCTTGAGGAATAATGAAGATATGGCTTTGTAGAAGGGATGAACTTAAAATGAGCTTTGAAAAATAGATATCAGAGAAGAAAGGGAGCGAGAAAAGGAGGAAAAAAGGCAAGAAAAGAGAAAGGACTATGATGGATCCAGAGAACAGAAAAGAAACTAACTTGGCTGGAGTAGAGAAATGAGGAATTGTGAGAAATAAGTACAGTGGGTGATTCTTATGAGTGGTTTGAAAGCCAGGCAGGTACGTATGAATTCAATGTGGTGGGCAGCTCGGGACAACTGAAGCATTGATGACAGTTACTATTTGGGGAGATTAGTCTGGTGGCAGCCTTCTGTGTGATGGAGTATAGGGGCAGGACAAAGCAACTCTGAGCGTTCTAATCATGACGAAGGTCTTCAGGCTGTCAGACTTGTTTTGTCATTTTTTTTTTTTTTTTTAATATTTGGGCCCGATTGTTCTCCTTTTGCTATATTGAAAGGTGACTTTCATACAAATCAAAGAAACACTCAGTTAAACATTTTAGTCCTGATCTATCAATACTTGTATTTGAAACAACTTAGAGACCCAGAAAGACCATTTAAGGGTAGATATTAGCAGAGAGATTCAACTTTAAATGCTTAACTCTGATATCACTCTTTTTTGGGAAGGGTTTGGGGAGGAAGAGAGGTGAGGAGATGCAATTAGTGTGACCACTAGATGTCACTGTTGCTAGGTTGCCTCAAGGTTAGATGCACAGTATTCAGTGGGCTTACAATGAACTTTTTCAGTTCAGGAGAAAAATTTAAAATCTCTAATACTTGCAGCCAAAATGCTTCCCAACTCAGCTCTCCTCCACATCCAATCTCTGCCCCGGAGGAAAATTCAAGCTACTTACCTGAGGGTATGTTATAATTTTTAAAATAATCAGGCTGCTGTTTTTGCATTTTTGCTTCTTAATACAGCTTCCCTCGTTAGCACTGGGTTTTCTGAGGTACTGTAGGCAGGGCTGTGCTATTGTTTCTTTTTTTTTTTTTCCTTTTTGAGACAGAGTCTTGCTCTGTCGCCCAGGCTGGAGTGCAGTGGCGCGATCTCGGCTCACTGCAAGCTCCGCCTCCCAGGTTCACGCCACTCTCCTGCCTCAGCCTCCCCAGTAGCTGGGACTACAGGCGCCCATCACCACGCCCGGCTAATTTTTTGTATTTTTAGTAGAGACGGGGTTTCACCGTGTTAGCCAGGATGGTCTCGATCTCCTGACCTCGTGATCCGCCCGCCTCGGCCTCCCAAAGTGCTGGGATTACAGGAGTGAGCCACAGCGCCCGGCCGTATTGCTTCTTAAGCAGTAAACTTAGCTATAATGATGTGATGGATTTGTTCTTTTTCAAGTGATTTTGGAAATGTTTTAATCATTTAATATCTGACCAGGAGTGTTTGATTTAGTTGCACAGGTTTACTGTGACAGCAGAACTCCAGAGTTCTGTGTTCACTGTTTTAGAATGTAGCTTTTAATATAGTGGATTATTTGGAAGCCCAAAGCACACTTTCTTACGTGTTTACACAGTCCTAAATGCCACGCCATTAAGTAGATTTTGGATATTTTAATTATTTTAGATGTTTAGGCTGTAGCTTATGATCTGAACATAGCATCTTATAACAACATGTTTTGTGTACATAATAGGGGCTCTTAAGTAGCACTGTATGTACCCTTTGTAAATACATGCTACATAAAATACCTTATAAAATATTTAATGACCGTCTTCTATAGTAACTGAGCTGTATTTAACCAAAATTCCTGGGGTTTCTTTCTACCCCACAAAGATACTATTTAAATTAAGGTGGTCAGAAGCTAACTGCACACTAAAATGTAAGCAAGAATTTTTTAAGCCTGCAATCTTAAGCATCTGGATTTTTTTTCCATCTCCTGCTTTCTTGGGATTTTTTTTCCATCTCCTGCTTTCTTGGGGTAACAGAAGCATTCTAGTTCTTATTTCTATCACTAATGGTAACATCATAAAAGAGTTAAAGATAAGGATATCACAAACTACTATTTTATTGATTTAAGGTGATTAAAGAAAAAGATGTATTATTGTCCTTCAAACTTGTGTAAGTGAGTACAGTTATTTTATTAGAAATAATTTTTGTGATGGTTCCAAGCCTGATTTTTTGCCCCTGAACTTTGGGAGACATACATGAGCAGGTTTCCATGCGATACTTTTCTCCCAGACTTCTACATCCCTAGAGAACTGCATAGTGACTTCCTCAACCAGAATCTTAAGAGCACAAAATCAGTGAGACTCATCTCACACCATGATTTCAGAATATCAGGCATTATAGATTCAGGCCAATGTAGGGAACTGAAAAGATTCTGAGGGCAAAGACCTTCAAAATCCCAGACAGGATGTGCTGGTCCAGCAGTGTGCAAACAGCCAGCTTTGTGAGGACACTGTGGATCTACAAAAGGAGAATGCTCTTCTTTCTCCTCTCATAGCCTCTAAAGAAAGCTTTCTGTTCTGTCTACCTAACTCATCACAAGGGAGAGATCTTGGCTGACAGATTCTCTGAGCAGCATCCATGCAACTTGAAATTAAATGACCACATAACTTTACCTCTCTATACATACCAAGAAGATATGAAAAAGTACATCATTAATTAATTAATTTTTATTTTACTTTAAGTTCCGGGATACATGTGCAGAATGTGCAGGTTTGTTTCATAGGTATACGTATGCCATGGTGGTTTGCTGCATCTATTGACCCTCATGTAATTTCCCTCCTGTCACTCCTCATTCCCCAAAGGTGTGTGCTGTTTCCCTCCCTATGTCCATGTGTTCTCATTGTTCAACTCCCACTTAGGAGCGAGAACATGTGGTGTCTGGTTCTCTGTTCCTGTGTTAGTTTGCTGAGGATGATGGTTTCCAACTTCATTCATGTCCCTGGACATGATCTCATTCCTTTTTATGGCTGCATAGTATCCCATGGTGTAAATGTACCACATTTTCTTTCTCCAGTCTATCATTGATGACATTTGGGTTGGTTCCATGTCTTTGCTATTGTAAATAGCACTGCAATAAACATACGTGTGCATGTGTCTTTATAGTAGAATGATGTACACTCCTTTGGGTATATACCCAGTAATGGAATTATTGGGTCAAATTGTATTTCTGGTTCTAGATCCTTGAGGAATTGCCACACTGTCTTCCACAGTGGTTGAACCAATTTACTTTCCCATCAACAGTGTAAAAGCATTCTTATTTCTCCACAGCCTTGCCAGCATCTATTGTTTCTTGACTTTATTATTATCATTTATTATACTTTAAGTTCTAGGGTACATGTGCACAATGTGCAGGTTTGATATATAGGTATACATGTGCCATATTGGTTTGCCGCACCCATCAACTCCTCGTTTACATTAGGTATTTCTCCTAATGCTATCCCTCCCCCAGCCCCCCACCCCCAGACAGGCCCCAGTGTGTAATGTTCCCCACCCTGTGTCCAAGTGATCTCATTGTTCAATTCCTACCTATAAGTGAGAACATGCGGTGTTTGGTTTTCTGTCCTTCTGATAGTTTGCTGAGAATGAAGGTCCTCTGTAAAGGACATGAACTCATCCTTTAGTATGGCTGCATAGTATTCCATGGTGTATAAGTACCACATTTTCTTAATCCAGTCTATCATTGATGGACATTTGGGTTGGTTCCAAGTCTTTGCTATTGTGAATAGTGCTGCAATAAACATGTGTGCATGTTTCTTTATAGTAGCATGATTTATAATCCTTTGGGTATATATCCAGTAATGGGATTGCTGGGTCAAGTGGTATTTCTAGTTCTAGATCCTTGAGGAATTGCCACACTGTCTTCCACAATGGTTGAACTAATTTACACTCCCAACAGTGTAAAAGCGTTCCTATTTCTCCACATCCTCTCCAGCATCTGTTGTTTCCTGACTTTTTAATGATTGCCAATTTAACTGGTGTGAGATGGTATCTCATTGTGGATTTGATTTGCATTTCCCTAATGACCAGTGATGATGAGAATTTTTTCATGTGTCTGTTGGCTGCATAAAAGTTTTCTTTTGAGAAGTGACCATTCATATCCTTTGCCCACTTTTTGATGGGGTTGTTTTTTTCTTGTAAATTTGTTTGAGTTCTTTGTAGATTCTGGATATTAGCCCTTTGTCAGATTGGGTAGATTGCAAACATTTTCTCCCATTCTGTAGGTTGCCTGTTCACTCTGATGATAGTTTCTTTTGCCGTGCAGAAGCTCTTTAGTTTAATTAGATCCCATTTGTCTATTTTGGCTTTTGTTGCCATTGCTTTTGGTGTTTTAGTCATGAAGTCCTTGCCCATGCCTATCCTGAATGATATTGCCTAGGTTTTCTCCTAGGGTTTTTATGGTTTTAGGTCTAACATTTAAGTATTTGATCCATCTTGAATTCATTTTTGTGTAAGGTGTAAGGAAGGGATCCAGTTTCAGCTTTCTACATATGGCTAGCCAGTTTTCGCAGCACCATTTATTAAATAGGGAATCCTTTCCCCATTTCTTGTTTTTGTCAGGTTTGTCAAAGATCAGATGGTTGTAGATGTGTGGTGTTATTTCTGAGGCCTCTGTTCTGTTCCATTGGTCTATATCTCTGTTTTGGTACCAGTATCATGCTGTTTTGGTTACTGTAGCCTTGTATTATAGTTTGAAGTCAGGTAGCGTGATGCCTCCAGCTTTGTTCTTTTTGCTTAGGCTTGTCTTGGCAATGCGGGCTCTTTTTTTGGTTCCATATGAACTTTAGTTTTTTCCAATTCTGTGAAGAAAGTCAGTGGTAGCCTGATGGGGATGGCATTGAATCTGCAAATTACTTTGGGCAGTATGGCCATTGTCACGATATTGATTCTTCATATCCATGAGCATGGAATATTCTTCCATTTGTTTGTGTCCTCTTTTATTTCGTTGAGCAGTGTTTTGTAGTTCTCCTTGAAGAGGTCATTCACATCCCTTGTAAGTTGGATTCCTAGGTATTTTATTCTCTTTATAGGAATTCTGAATGGGAGTTCACTCATGATTTGGCTCTCCACTTGTCTATTGTTGGTGTATAGGAAAGCTTGTGATTTTTGCACATTGATTTTGTATCCCGAGACTTTGCTGAAGTTGCTTATCAGCTTAGGGAGTTTTGGGGCTGAGACTATGGAGTTTTCTAAATATAGGGTCATGTGATCAGCAAACAGAGATAATTTGACTCCTTCTCTTGCTATTTGAATACCTTTTCTTTCTTCCTCTTGCCAGATTGCCCTGGCCAGAACTTCCAATACTATGCTGAATAGGAGTGGTGAGAGAAGGCATACTTGTCTTGTGCTGATTTTCAAAGGGAATGCTTCCAGCTTTTGCCCCTTCAATATGATATTAGCTGTGGGTTTGTCATAAATAGTTCTTATTATTTTGAGATATGTTCCATCAATACCTAGTTTATTGAGTGTTTATAATATGAAGGGATGTTGAATTTATTGAAGGACTTTTCTGTATCTATTGAGATAATCATGTGGTTTTTGTCATTGGTTCTGTTTATGTGATGGATTATGTTTATTGATTTGCATATGTTGAACCAGCCTTGCATCCCAGGGATGAAGCCAACTCAATCATGGTGGATAAGTTTTTTGATATGCTGCTGGATTCTGTTTGCCAGTATTTTATTGGGGATTTTCACATTGATGTTCATTAGGGATATTGGCCTGAAATTTTCTTTTTTTGTCATGACTCTGCTTGGTTTTGGTATCAAGATAATGTGGGCCTCGTAAAATGAGTTAGGGAGAAATCCCTCCTGTTCAATTGTTTGGAATAGTTTCAGAAGGAATGGCATCAGCTTCTCTTTGTACCTCTGGTAGAATTTGCTTGTGACTCCACCTGGTCCTGGGCTTTTTTTGGTTGGTAGGCTATTAATTATTGCCTCAATTTCAGAGCCTGTTATCGGTCCATTCAGCAATCAACTTTTTCCTGATTTAGTCTTGGGAGTGTGTATTTGTCCAGGAATTTATCCATATCTTCAGATTTTCTAGTTTATTTGCATAGAGGTGTTTACAGTATTCTCTGATGGTAGTTTGTATTCCTGTGGGGTCAGTAGCAATATCCACTTTATCTTTTTTTATTGTGTCTATTTGATTCTTCTCTCTTTTCTTTTTTATTAGTCTAGCTAACAGCCTATCTGTCTTGTTAATTAAAAAAAATAAAAACAGCTCCTGAATTCATTGATTTCTTTGGAAGGGTGTTTCGTGTCTCTGTCTCCTTCAGTTCTGCTCTGAACTTAGTTATTTCTTGTCCTCTGCTAGCTTTTGGATTTGTTTGCTCTTGCTTCTCTAGCTGTTTTAATTGTGATGTTAGGGTGTCAACTGGAGATCTTTCTAGCTTTCTGATGTGGGCATTTAGTGCTATAAATTTTCCTCTTAACACTGCTTTGGCTGTGTCCCAGAGATTCTGGTACATTGTCTCTTTGTTCTCATCCGTTTGAAAGAACTTCTTGATGTCTGCCTTAATTTTATTATTTACCTGGGAGTCATTCAGGAGAAGGTTGTTCGATTTCCATGTAGTTGTGTGGTTTTTAGGGTGTTTCTTAATCCTGAGTTCTAATTTGATTACACTGTGGTCTGAGAGACTGTTTGTTATGATTTCAGTTCTATTCCATTTGCTGAGGAGTGTTTTACCTTCAACTATGTGGTTGATTTTAGAATAAGTGCCATGTGTCACTGAGAAGAATGTATATTCTGTTGATTTGGGGTGGAGAGTTCTGTAGATGTCTATTAGGTCCACTTGATTTAGAATTGAGTTCGAGTCCTGAATATCCTTATTAATTTTCTGTCTTGTTGATCTGTCTAATATTGACAGTGGGGTGTTAAAGTCTCCCTCTGTTATTGTGTGGGAGTCTACATCTCTTTGTAGGTCTCTAACAACTCGTTTTATGAATCTGAGTGCTTCTGTATTGGGTGAATGTATATTTAGGATAGTTAGCTCTTCTTGTGGACTGTTTTTCCATTATGTAATGCCCTTCTTTGTCTTTTTTTTTTTAGACAGAGTCTTGCTCTGTTGCCCAGGCTGGAGTGCAGTGGCACAATCTCGGCTCACTGCAAGCTCTGCCTCCCAGGTTCATGCCATTCTCTTGCCTCAGCCTCCTGAGTAGCTGGGACTACAGGTGCCCGCCACCACGCCTGGCTAATTTTTTGCATTTTTAGTACAAACGGGGTTTTGCCATGTTAGCCAGGATGGTCTCGATCTCCTGACCTCGTGATTCACCTGCCTCGGCCTCCCAAAGTGCTGGGATTACAGGTGTGAGCCACCAGGCCTGGCCTTTTTTGTCTTTTTTTATCTTTGTTGATTTAAACTCTGTTTTGTCAGAGGCTAGGATTGCAAACCCTGCTTTTTTTTTTTTCTTTCCATCTGCTTGGTAAATTTTCCTCCATCCCTTTATTTTGAGCCTATGTATGTCTTTCCATGTGAAATGGGTCTCCTGAATACAGCACACCAACAGGTCTTGACTTTTTAATTCAGTCTGCATCTTTTAACTGGGGCATTTAGTCCGTTTACATTTAAGGTTAATATCGTTATGTGTGAATTTGATCTTGTTGTCATTATGATGCTATCTGGTTGTTTTGCACACTAGTTGATGCAGTGTCTTCATAGTGTCATTGGTCTTCATATTTTGGTGTGTTTTTGCAGTGGCTGGTACCTTTTTTCCCCCCATATTTAGTGCTTACTTCAGGAGCTCTTGCAAGGCAGGCCTGGTGGTGATGAAATCCCTCAGCATTTGCTTGTCTGGAAAATATTTTATTTCTCCTTCACTTATGAAGCTTAGTTTGGCTGGATATGAAATTCAGGGTTGAAAATTCATTTCTTTAGAAATGTTGAATATCGGCCCCCACTCTCTTCTGGCTTGTAGGGTTTCTGCTGAGAGGTCCGCTGTTAATCTGATGGGCTTCCCTTTGTAGGTGACCTGGCCTTTTTCTCTGGCTGCCATTAACAGTTTTCCTTCATTTCGACCTTGGAGAATCTGATGATTATGTGTCTTGGGATTGATCTTCTCGTGGAGTATCTCAGTGGTGTTCTCTGTATTTCCTGAATTTGAATGTTGGCCTGTTTTGCTAGGTTGGTTAAGTTCTCCTGGGTAATATCCTGCAGTGTGTTTTCCAGCTTGTTTCCATTCTCCCTGTCTCCTTCAGGTACTCCAATCAATCATAGGTTCAGTCTTTTTACATAGTCCCATATTTCACGAGGCTTTGTTCATTCCTTTTCATTTTTTTTCTCTCATCTTGTCAGCATGCCTTGTTTCATCAAGGTGGTCTTCTAACTTTGATATTCTTTCTTCCACCTAGTCAATTCAGCTATTGATATTTGTATATGCTTCACGGAGTTCTGGTGCTGTGTTTTTCAGCTCAATCAGGTCATTTATGTCACTCTCTAAATTGGTTATTCTCATCAACTATTACTTTAATGACCTTAAAAAAAACTTACTTCTTTAAAATATCATGTACTGTGATGAATTCTTGTGCTAATTGTGTGTATTTGAATTTGTATACACTGGTTTCATTTCCCAGAGTAAATATACATTTCTTTTTGCAAGTGAGAATGGAGATACAAAAAAAATTTACATTGGCAAAATAAAATGAGACATTGAAACAATATGGATAACTTTTTTTTTAAGTTCTGGGATACACGTGCAGAATGTGCAGGTTTGTTACTTAGGTATACATGTGCTGTGGTGGTTTGCTGCACCCGTCAACCCGTCATTTACATTAGGTATTTCTCCTAATGCTATCCCTCCCGTTGCCCCCAATGCCCTGTCAGGCCCCAGTGTGTGATGTTCCCTTCCCGGTGCCCGTAATGTTCTCATTGTTCAACTCCTACTTATGAGTGGGAACATTTGGTGTTTGGTTTTCTGTTCCTGTGTTAGTTTGCTGAGAATGATGGCTTCCAGCTTCATCCACGTGCCTGCAGAGGATATGAACTCATTCTTTCTTATGGCTGCATAGTATTCCATGGTGTATATGTTCCACATTTTCTTTATCCAGTCTATCATTGATGGACATTTGGGTTGGTTCCAAGTCTTTGCTATTATGAATAGTGCTTCAATAAACATATGTGTGCATGTGTCTTTAGAGTAGAATGATTTATAATCCTTTGGGTATATAGCCAGTAATTGGATTGCTGGGTCAAATGGTATTTCTAGTTCCAGATCCCTGAGGAATTGCCATATTGTCTTCCACAATGGTTGAAGTAATTTACACTCCCACCAACAGTGTAAAAGCATTCCTATTTCTCCACATCCTGTCCAGCATCTGTTGATTCCTAACTTTTTAAATGATTGCCATTCTAACTGGCATGAGATGAAATCTCATTGCGGTTTTGATTTGCATTTCTCTAAAGACCAGTGATGATGAGGTTTTTTTTAATATGTTCGTTGGCCACATAAATGTCTTCTTTTGAGAAGTGTCTGTTCATATCCTTCCCCCACTTTTTGATGCAGTTTTTTTTTTCTTGTAAATTTGTTTCAGTTCCTGGTAGATTCTGGATATTAGCCCTTTGTCAGATGGACAAATTGTGAGAATTTTCTTCCATTCTGTAGGTTGCCTTTTCACTCTGATGATGGTTTTTTTTCCTGTGCAGAAGCTCTTTAGTTTAATTAGGTACCATTTGTCAATTTTGACTTTTGTTGCCATTGCTTTTGGTGTTTTAGTCATGAAGTCTTTGCCCATACCTATGTCCTGAATGATATTGCCTAGGTTTTCTTCTAGGGTTTTTATGGTTTTAAGTTGACGTTTAAGTCTTTAATTCATCTTGAGTTAATTTTTGTATAAGGTGTAAGGAAGGGGTCCAGTTTCAGTTTTCTGCATATGGCTAGCCAGTTTTCCCAAAACCATTTATTGAATAGGGAATCCTTTCCCCATTGTGTGTTTTTGTTAGATATGTCAAAGATCAGATGGTGGTAGATTTGTGGTGTTTTTTCTGAGGCCTCTGTTCTGTTCCATTAGTCTATATGTCTGTTTTGGTACCAGTACCATTCTGTTTTGGTTACTGTAGCCTTGTAGTATAGTTTGAAATCAGGTAGCATGATGCTTCCAGCTTTGTTCTTTTTGCTTAGGATGGTCTTGGCTATGTGGGCTCTTTTTTGGTTCCATGTGAAGCTTAGAGTAGTTTTTCCAATTCTGTGAAGAAAGTCAGTGGTAGCTTGATGGGGATAGCATTGAATCTATAAATTACTTTGGGCAGTATGGCCATTTTCACAATATTGATTCTTCCTATCTATGAGCATAGAATGTTTTTCCATTTGTTTGTGTCCTCTCTTATTTCCTTGAGCAGTGGTTTGTAGTTCTCCTTGAAGAGGTCCTTCACATCCCTTGTATGTTGGATTCCTAGGTATTTTATTCTCTTTATAGCAATTCTGAATGGGAATTCACTCATGATTTGGCTCTCTGTTTGTCTGTTATTAGTGTATGGGAATGCTTGTGATTTTTGCACATTGATTTTGTATCCTGAGACTTTGCTGAAGTTGCTTATCAGTTTAAGGAGTTTTGGGGCTGAGACGATGGGGTTTTCTAAATATGCAATCATGTCATCTGCAAACAGAGACAATTTGACTTTCTCTCTTCCTAATTGAATACGCTTTATTTCTTTCTCTTGCCTGATTGCCCTGATCAGTATCATTTGTTAACACTATGTTGAATAGGAGAGGTAAGAGAGGGCACCCTTGTCTTGTGCTGGTTTTCAAAGGGAATACTTTCAGCTTTTGCCCTTTCAGTATGATATTGGCTGTGAGTTTGTCATAAATAGCTCTTATTATTTTGAGATATGTTCCATCAACACCTAGTTTATTGAGTGTTTTTAGCATGTAGGGGTGTTGAACTTTATCAAAGGTCTTTTCTGCATCTATTGAGATAATCATGTGGTTTTTGTCATTGGTTCTGTTTATGTGATGGATTACGTTTATTGATGATCACATATGCTGAGCCAGCCTTGCATCCCAGGGATGAAGGCAACTTGATCGTGGTGGATAAGCTTTTTAATGTGCTGCTGGATTTGGTTTGCCAATATTTGATTGAGGATTTTTGCATCAGTGTTCATCAGGGATATTGGTCTGAAATTTTCTTTTTTGTTGTGTCTCTGCCAGGTTTTGGTATCAGAATGATGCTAGCCTCATAAAATGAGTTAGGGAGGATTCCCTCTTTTTCTATTGTTTGGAATAGTTTCAGAAGGAATGGTACCAACTCCTGTTTGTACCTCTGGCAGAATTTGGCTGTGAATCCATCTGCTCCTGGGGTTTTTTTGGTTGGTAGGCTATTACTGCCTCAATTTCAGAATTTGTTATTGGTCTATTCAGGGATTTGACTTCTTCCTGGTTTAGTCTTGGGAGGGTGTATGTGTCTCAGAATTTATCAATTTCTTCTAGATTTTCTAGTTTATTCACGTAGAAGTGTTTATAGTATTCTCTGATGGTCATTTGTATTTCTGTGTGACCAGTGGTGATATCCCCTTTATCATTTTTTATTGTGTCTATTTGATTCTTCTCTCTTTTCTTTTTTATTAGTCTTGCTTGTGGTCTATCCATTTTGTTAATCTTTTCAAAACACCAGCTCCTGGATTCATTGATTTTGTTAATGGTTTTTTTGTGTCTTTATATTTTTCAGTTCTGCTCTCATTTTAGTTATTTCTTGTATTCTGCTAGCTTTTGAATTTGTTTGCTCTTGATTCTCTAGTTCTTTTAATTGTGATGTGAGGGTGTCGATTTGAGATCTTTCTAGCTTTCTGATGTGGACATTTAGTACTATAAATTTCCCTCTTTTTTTTTTTTTCAGAGTCTCATTCTGTTGCCCAGGCTAGAGTGCAGTGGCATGATCGTGGCTCACTGCACCCTCGGCCTCCCGGGTTCAAGCAATTCTCCGGCCTCAGCCTCCTGGATAGCTGGGACCACAAGTGCATGCCACCATACCCAGCTAAATATTGTATTTTTAGTAGAGATGGGGTTTCACCATGTTGGCCAAGATGGTCTCGATCTCCTGACCTTGCGATCTGGCTGCCTTGGCCTCCCAAAGTGCTGGGATTACAGGGCATGAGCCACTGCACCCAGCCTACTAAATTTCCCTCTTACGCTTTACCTCGTAGTCATTCAGGAGTAAGTTGTTCAGTTTCCATGTAGCTATGTGGTTTTGAGTGAGTTTCTTAATCCTGAGTTCTAATTTGATTGCACTGTTGTCTGAGAGACTGTTTGTTGTTTCCATTCTTTTGCATTTGCTCAGGAGTGTTTTACCTCTGATTTTGCAGCCAATTTTAGAATAAGTACTATGTGAGGTTGAGAAGAATGTATATTCTGTTGATTTGGGGTGGAGAGTTCTGTCTATTAGGTCTGCTTGGTCAAGAGCTGAGTTCAAGTCCTGAATGTCCTTGTTAATTCTCTGTCTTGTTGATCTGTCTAATATTGACAGTGGGGTGTTAAAGTCTCCCACTATTATTGTTTGGGAGTATAAGTCTCTTTGTAGGTCTCTAAGAACTCGTTTTATGAATCTGAGTGCTCGTGTATTGGGTGAATGTATATTTAGGGTAGTTAGCTCTTCTTGTTGCATTGATCACTTTAGCATTATGTAATGCCCTTCTTTGTCTTTTATGACCTTTGCTGCTTTAAAGTCTGTTTTATCAGAGACTAGGATTTCAACCCCTGCTTTTTTTTTTTGGCCTTCCATTTGCTTGATAAATATTCCTTTATCTCTTTATTTTGAGCCTATGTGTGTCTGCACGTGGATGGGTCTCCTGAATACAGCACACTGATGGGTCTTGACTCTTTATCCAATTTGCCAGTCTGTCTTTTAATTAAGGCATTTAGCCCATTTACATTTAAGGTTAATATTGTTATGTGTGAATTTGATCCTGTCATTATGATGCTAGCTGGTTATTTTGTCTATTAGTTGATGCAGTTTCTTCATTGGGTCAATGGTCTTTACATTTTGGTATATTTTTGTAGTGGCTGCTACCGGTTTTTCCTTTCCATATGTAGTGCTTCCTTCAGGAGCTCTTGTAACACAGGCCTGGTGGTGACAAAAATCCCTCAGCATTTGCTTGTCTGTAAAGGGTGTTATTTCTCCTTCACTTCGGAAGCTTAGTTTGGCTGAATATGAAATTCTGGGTTGAAAATTCTTTTCTTTAAGAATGTTGAATGTTGACCCCCACTCTCTTCTGGCTTGTAGGGCTTCTTCAGAGAGATCTGCTGTTAGTCTGATGGGCTTCCCTTTGTGGGTAACCTGACCTTTCTCTCTGGCTGCCCTTAACATTTTTCCCTTCATTTTAATCTAGGTGAATCTGACAATTATGTGTCTTGGGATGCTCTTCTTGAGGAGTATCTTTGTGGTGTTCTCTGTATTTCCTGAATTTGAATGTTGTCCTGTTTTTCTAGGTTGGGGAAGTTCTCCTGGATAATATCCTGAAGTGTGTTTTCTAACTTGGTTCCATTCTCCCTGTCACTTTCAGGTACACCAATCAACATAGGTTTAGTCTTTTCACATAGTCTCATATTTCTTGGAGGCTTTTTTCATTCCTTTTCATTTTTTTTTCTCTAATCTTGTCTTCACGCTTTATTTCATTAAGTTGCTCTTCAATCTCTGATATCCTTTCATCTGCTTGATCGATTCAGCTATTGATACTTGTGTATGCTTCACAAAGTTCTTGTGCTGTGTTTTTTAGCTCCATCAGGTCATTTATGGTCTTGTCTAAACTGGTTATTCTAGTTAGCAGTTCCTGTAACCATTTATAAAGGTTCTTAGCTTCCTTGCATTGGGCTAGAACATGCTCCTTTAGCAGGGAGGAGTTTGTTATCACCCACCTTCTGAAACCTACTTCTGTCAATTTGTCAAACTCATTCTCCAGCCAGTTTTGTTCCCTTGCCGGCGAGTAGTTGTGATCCTTCGGAGGAGAAGAGTTGTTCTGGTTTTTGGAATTTTCAGCCTTTTTGTGCTGGTTTTTCCTCATCTTCGTGGATTTATCTACCTTTGGTTTTTGATGACCTTCTGATGGGGTTTTTGCGTGGGCGTCCTTTTTGTTGATGTTGATGCTATTGCTTTCTGTTTGTTAGTTTTCCTTCTAACAGTCAGGCCCCTCTGCTGCAGGTCTGCTGGAGTTTGCTGGAGTTCAGACCCTGTTTCCTGGGGTATGACCAGCAGAGGCTGCAGAACAGCAATGATTGCTGCCTGCTCCTTCCTCTGGAAGCTTTATCCCAGAAAGGCATGCACCAGATGCCAGCTGGAGCTTTCCTGTATGAGGTGTCTGTCGACCCCTGCTGGGAGGTGTCTCCCAGTCAGGAGGCATGGGGGGTCAGGGACCCACTTGAGGAGGCAGTCTGTGCTAGGAGATCCACTGCTCTCTTCAGTGCTGCAGGCAGAAACGTTTAAGTTTGCTGAAGGTGGGCCCACAGCTGCCCCTTCCCCCAGGTGCTCTGTTCCAGGGAGATGGGAGTTTTATCTCTAAGCCCCTGAGTAGGGCTGCTGCCTTTCTTTCAGAGATGCCCTGCCCAGAGAGGAGGAATCAAGAGAGGCAGTCTGTCTAAAGCAGCTTTGGAGTGCTGTGGTGGGTTCCACACCCAGTTTGAACTTCCCTGCGGCTTTGTTTCCACTGTGAGGGGAAAACCGCCTACTTAAGCCTCAGTAATGGTGGACACCCTTCTCCCCACCAAGCTCGAGCACCCCAGGTCAACTTCAGACTGCTGTGCTGGCCACACGAATTTCAAGCCAGTGGATCTTAGCTTGCTGGGCTTCATGGGGGTGGGATCCACTGAGCAAGACCACTTGGCTCCCTGGATTCAGCCCCCTTTACAGGGGAGTGAGCAGTTCTGTCTCGCTGTAGTTCCAGGTACCACTGGGGAAAAAAAATACTCCTGCTGCTAGCTTGGTGTCTGCTGAAATGACCTCCCAGCTTTGTGCTTGAAATCCAGGGCTCTGGTGGTGTAGGCACCCGAGGGAATCTCCTGGTCTTCAGGTTGTGAAGACCATGGGAAAAGCATAGTATCTGGGCCGGATAGCACCGTCCTTCATGGCACAGTCCCTCACAGCTTCCCTTGGCTAGCAGAGGGAGTTCCCCGATTCCTTGTGCTTCCCAGGTGAGGCGATGGCCCACCCTGCCTCTGCTCACCTTCTATGTGCTGCACCCACTGTCTAACCAGTTCCAGTGAGATGAATCGGGTACCTCAGTTGGAAGTGCAGAAATCACCCGCCTTCTGCGTTTGTCTCTTTGGGAGCTATAGACCCTTGCTGTTCCTATTCGGCCATCTTGCCTCCCTGTAATGTGGATAACTTTTTAATAACTTTAGATACTGATGAGAAAAGAAAAGAATTTTCCTGTTTTTCCTGAAATATAAATCAGAGATTTATGAATCTCAAATTAAGCTCATAATCTTCAGTTATCTTCATCAATTCTTCTATAACAACAAGCCTTAAAAAAGCTTAAGCAATCTGAAAAACCTGACACATATTTAAGATGTTTACCCACTGGTATTGTGAAGTCTATATTTTTAAGTTACAATGCTTATCCACAGAGACATTTACATATTTTCCATTAAGAATCATGTTAGTAATACTTTAGGGAGTTTGTTAAGTCATTTATAGGATACTTCAGAGCAATCAAAAATAAACTGCTAGTATTACTTTATTCTATCAGAAGCCATACAAATTTTTCCTAATTTATGTGATGCAATGATATTGGTAATGTAGATAGTTATTTCTACTTGAAGTGAAAATATGGCAACAGTAGAAAATCAGATATTTGGTGGAAATTCCAACTTTAAGCTTTATAAAACAGAACTTTTTGATCACTAGTAACTGGGAAAAGAAAAAAAACCTTGTGTTTAGTTTTATGAAAATGTATTTTCAAATTAACAATTATTGAAGTTTGATGGAATGTTTTAATCTGACCTAAAATTTAAACGTTCAGATGGGAAGCCCAGATTAGAGAGGGGAAAAAGCAATGAAAATTCCGGGAAAAGTGTCCCAAGAGAGATATGTGTTCTACATGACGACTTGTCTGGCATTCACTTTAGAAATGCTCTCTCTCCGGATGCTCCCACACTCCAACATGGGACCTATGCCAGTTGCACACCATGTCCAAGCAAAGAGAAGTATCTTGTCTTTCCCAAATCCAAACCCTGCAGTCAATAAGATGGGAAAAGGAGCTTGTGGCTACACAGGGCATAACTGTTTCACAGTATTTAAAGTATGTTTTAAATATATTTTAAAATATGTTTTAAACATATGAATTCCCATATTTGTATGTTTGTTTAGTCAGGTGTTACTGTTTGAAGGTGTGCAGGTGGTTCCCTCCATAAAGTTACCCAGACAAGGGAGCTCAAGTGCAGGCTGACTGTGCACACTGCTAGGGCTGTGGGACCTGAAGGAAGGGGCACCTTTTTCTATTTCAAACAAAGCACCATATGCCCTAGTGGCAGTCTTCCATCCTATATACTGTGCTCTGTCCTTTTCTTTCTTTCTTTTTTTTTTTTTTGAGACGGAGTCTGGCTCTGTCGCCCAGGCTGGAGTGCAGTGGCGCAATCTCAGCTCACTGCAAGCTCCGCCTCCCAGGTTCACGCCATTCTCCTGCCTCAGCCTCCCGAGTAGCTGGGACTACAGGCGCCCGCCACCACGCCCGGCTAATTTTTTGTATTTTTAGTAGAGACGGGGTTTCACCATGTTAGCCAGGATGGTCTCGATCTCCTGACCTCGTGATCCGCCCGCCTCGGCCTCCCAAAGTGCTGGGATTACAGGCGTGAGCCACCGCGCCCGGCCTGCTCTCCTTTTCAAGTGGTGCTATGCACCTAAAGAGAAGCGGCAACGTTGTATATTTCCTGTGTCGATTACAGATGCTTATTCCCCTCCCCCAAAATAAGCAAATAAGTTAATAACCCAACAACTGTGAGATGTAGAGAAATTAGTACATTTTAGAGAGGGTATTTTCAGTTTCTGTCCTCACCTGTGAATGCAGAAAACTACCACCAAAAGCAATAATCACGGAGGAAAAAAAGAAAAGAAAAGAAAAGAAAAGAAACAAAGAAAAAGCAGGGTTTTTAGGTACTCAGGGAGGTGGAACAGAAAGACCTCTATGGTGCTGTGCTTTGAGGAGCCTGAAATGCCTGGAAAACCACCCAAACATCTTCCCCACTGCCTTGCTGAAGGTCATGAAGGGTTAAGACATGCATTCTCAATGGGGATAATATTCCCTTCAGGTGTGCGGGGGATTGGTTCTTGGGGGAAAAATTCTTGCTCTTTTTGTGTACGGCTGTATAGAAATTCTGTAGAGACAGACTGCCTATCTGTAGTAGTAAAATTCCATAGGGGAGATGATTAGCAAAAAAAAAAAAGTCTGTAAAGTTTCCTGGGTCAGGGGGATACAATGAAGAAAATCAGGTTGAGAAACACTTGATTAGGCATTTTCCTCAGAAAAGCCCTGTCAAGGCTATGTTGGTCAGAACAACATAGAATTAAATGATGAATCAACAATTACTGAGCAAACAATATGTGCAGAGTTCTATATTAGCTACTATAAGAGAACCCAAGAGACAAAAAATTCCGTCTCTTATTTTTAAGGTATGTATTGATTAGTTGGATTGAGAGAATCTAGCACCCAATAAATAGATGTTGATATGGGTATCAATGTGCAAATACATAAAGAACTATTCAGTGAATAAGACCTACTATTTAATAGCACATCAGGGTGACTATAGTCAATAACAACTTTTTTTTTTTTGAGACAGAGTCTTGCTTTGTCACTCAGGCTGGAGTGCAGTGGTGCGATCTCGGCTCATTGCAACCTCTGCTTCCCAGGTTCAAGCAATTCTCCTGCCTCAGCCTCCTGAGTATCTGGGACTACAGGTGTGGACCACCACACCTGGGTAATTTTTGTATTTTTAGTAGAAACAGGGTTTCACCATATTGGCCAGACTAGTCTCAAATTCCTGACCTCAAGTGATCCACCTGCCTCAGCCTCCCAAAGTGCTGAGATTACAGGCGTGAGCCATCATCCCTGGCCAATAATATCTTAATTGTATATTTTAAAATAAGGAATGTCACTGGACTATTTGTAACTCAAGAGATAAATGCTTGAGGGGATGGATGCCCCATTCTCCATGATGTGCTTATTTCACATTGCATGCCTGTATCAAAACACCTCATATATCCAATAAATATATACACTACTATGTAACCACAAAAATTTTAAAAGAAATTTAAAAATATATTTAAAAACTATTAAAAACATGTTTAATAATATTAAACTATTTATGAAAAGGGATAAATAATGGTACAAACAATAAGATCAAGGATAGCTCAAAGGACAGAAAGATTAGGGTGGTGATCAGAGAGGGTTTCATATAGCAAATGGGATTTGAACTAGACCTTAAAAGATAGAAGGACTTAAGAGATGGAAACGCCCCAAACAAGACTGAGGACTCGCATCAAAACACAGAGTAAGACTCTCAAGCTCAGAAGGAAAGTAAAGTCTCAAGGATTCTAGGAGTGAGGTTAGAGACACATGCCAAGTTTTGGAGAGTTCGAAGATTGTGCTGAAAACCTCTTTGTCCCACCTCCATTAAATTTTTTTATTATAGCAATTCTAGTGCATATAAAGTGGAACCCCATTGTGGTTCTTTTTATTTTACATTTTTATTCAGTAAAATATATGTAACATAAAATTTGCCATTTTAACTATTAAGTGTAAAGTTCAGCGGCTTTAAGTACATTCACATTATTGTGCAGCCATCACTACTATGCATCTGTCGAACTTTTCCATCATCCCATACTGAACTTTATACACATTAAAAAACTCCCTACTCCTCCCTTCCCCCAACTCCTAGGAATCACTGTTCTACCTTCTGTCTTGGTGTATTTGACTATTCCAGGTACCTGTCTTAGTCCATTTTCTGTTGCTTATAACAGAATACCTAAAGCTGGGTAATTTATAAAGAAAAGGGGCCGGGCGCGGTGGCCTACGCCTGTAATCCCAGCACTTTGGGAGCCCAAGGCAGGCGGATCACGAGGTCAGGAGATGGAGACCATCCTGGCTAACATGGTGAAACCCCGTCTCTACTAAAAATACAAAAAAAATTAGCCGGGCGTGGTGGCGGGCACCTGTAGTCCCAGCTACTCAGGAGGCTGTGGCAGGAGAATGGCGTGAACCCAGGAGGCGGAGCTTGCAGTGAGCGGAGATGGCGCCACCGCACTCCAGCCTGCGCGACAGAGTGAGACTCTGTCTCAGAAAAAAAAAAAGAATTTATTTCTACAGTTATGGAGGTTGAGAAATCCAAGGTTGAGGGACTACATCTAGTAAGGGCCTTCTTACTGGTGGGGACTCTCTGCTAAGTCCTGAGGTGGAGTAGTACATTACATGGTAAGTGGATTGAGTGTGCCAGCTCAGGTCTCTCTTCCTCTTCTTATAAAGCCACTAGTCTCACTGCCATTATAACTCATTAATTCCTTAATCCATGAATGGACTAATCTCTTTATGAGGGCAGAGTCCTCATGATCCAATCACCTCTTAAAAGACTCTACCTCTCAATACCACCTATTGGGGATTAAATTTCAACATGAGTTTTGGAGGGGACAAACATTCAAACCATAGCAGTACTTCATATAAGTGAAATCATACAATATGTGGTCTTTTGTGTCTGGCTTGTTTCACTTAGCACAATGTTTTCGAGGTTCATCCATGTTGCAGCATTATAGGAATTTCATTCCTGTTGAGGTTAAATATATTCCACTGTATATCCAGTCCTTTCTTCTTGTTCTTTCTTGATCATTGGAGCTAAGAGATTAAAAATACAAGCATCCTTTTGAAGACCTTAGAGCACTATAACCATGAGAAGGCTGGATGACCCAAGGTTGAGAGATAGCCACTGAAAAGACCCTCCAAATAAGCATAGATAAAAATCCCCTCCAGGACAGGATGGGTAGAGAGTGGTACAGAAAGCATGCCAGACCAGCAATCTGCATCCTGGGCCTCAGTTGGGAAGGTGTTCCCAGGAGAGCTTCAGGGTGGCAGCTACTGCAGTGACTGAGGAAGATCAAATACTGGGGGTTATAGCAAAAGGAAGGAACTGTATTCCAGGAAATAAAATCAGTGAGTGACTTGGTGTCAAGTACTATTGTTATTTTGACCCTCAGGGCTTGAGGGAAAAGAAAGAAGCATGCAGAAGGCTTGGTCTACCTCAGGGCTGCAAGGTGGTTTGGAGAGAAAAAGCCTGAAAGGTAAGAAGATAAAGTGGTTATTGTGACATATGACAGAAAGAGAAGAGGCAATAGGATATATTATTACTTCTGTAGGTTTATCAGTTAGCTCTTGGTGCATAACAAACCACCCCAAAATGTAGTGGCTTAAATGAAAATTTAGTGGCTTAATGAATCTGTGAGTTGGCTGGAAGATTCTGTTCATCTGGGACAGGCTTGGCTGATCTAAGCTGGGCTCACTCATGAGCCATCTGTTAGGTCAGCTGGAGGCTGGCTGGTCTAGGATGACCTCATTTGAGATGGCCTGAGTCCTCCTCATAAGGTCTCTCTTCTGCAGCATGCTGGCCAGAGCTGGCTCTCATGCTGACAGTAGAAGTCCAGGAAAGCAATGAAAGACCTCCTGAGGCATGGGCTTCAAACCGGTGCATCATGATTTCTGCTGTGTTCTTTTGGCCAAAGAAAGTCACAAGTCCTGTCTGGATTCAAAAGGTAGACTCGACCTTTTCATGGAAGGAGCTGCAACTTTATGATACAAAGTCGATACAGAGAGCAATGGAGAATTTGGGCCATTTTTTGCAAGCTCTCTTACCACCAAAGGAGAAATGTAAGAGGGCTTCAAATGTACAAATTATGCATATAAGAAAAAAAATCCTGTTTCTTTATTTTCATAACCAATCATCTTCCTCATGAGACCCCATTACCCTAAGTATGAATCTGGGGTCAAGAAAGCTGAAAAGTTTAAGTGTCTTAGTCTTTCTGTTATAAAATCACTTAGCAATAACTCTATCTCTTTTGAAAACTGCTTCCTGCAGATTCTCTCTCTCTTCCACTGCTCCTCTCCATGGTGGCCTCTCATTGTCAGAGAGGTTCATGTGATATCATGGCAATGATGGAGCTGTGAATAGTCATCCAAGTCCTAGCTGCTCTCTGCTGAGGTGTGGCTGGGCAGGTCCCTGATCCTTTTGCACTCAGGTCTGCTGAGGGATGCCTGAGGAACTTGCAGGTTATTCTCTTTATTGATTCACACACAGTGGTCTTCTCTTGCTGACTCTGTTCCATCATGACTATAGCCATTGCTGTAATCCTCTATTGAGTGTCTGCTATTTTTTTCCTGCCCCTGAACAAAATGAGTTCTGTGAGTAGTTTCATATGAGTATTGTCACCTAACCCCTCCCTACAACAGTCCCTAAATAAGACTACCAGCTCCCCAGTCAGCTATTCTTCACATTGTCCCATGAAGCATGCAGAAATTTCTGAGTGCCTGCACATCACATGGGAACTGAGGAAGAGTAACAATAGCCCTCTCCTTAACCATTCTTACCAACGTCTCTACCTTTCTGGACCCTCCAGGTTCGAAAGAGGCTACTTTGCATGGTGGCCTCCGCATTCCCGTTAGAATCACAGCAAAAGCCTCTTTCTTCTCAACCCAGCCCACATCCCTATACCTGCAAATTTCAGCCCAGAGTTGGAAGCTATGACCTATGCCTCTCCTACTTTGCTTCTTCCTCTACACCACTTTCCTTCTTTTCTCTACTTTTCCCATGTGGAAGGTGGGGGGCACAAAAGCCAGGCTTTCTCTCATTTTTAAGTGGCAGAAGTTTTCCCTACATCATATCCGGCTCCTTTAGTGTCTCCTATTGATCACAATTTCACAGTTAAGTTCCACCCCACCCCACTGAAGAGTCAGAAAGGTTAAATTTGCCTGGTGACATTATTTCATTCTCTTCAGCTTTAAATAGTTCCCCCTTTTAAGTAATTCGGTCTATTTCAGGTTTATGGCTCAAACTCTGAGATTTTCCCCCTTCATCCTGCTGCACCCCAGGATAACATCTGCGAATACGAGGCAAGGCTGGGGAGGATTTGTGTGATCTAAAGGCAATAAAGGAGACAGGGTCTCAGATTCACATACTAGTCTAAGCCGCAAAGGTGGCTGGGCAAGTCCTGTGACCTTTGTTAACTGAAAGATGTCTGCTAAGCCTGCAACTTTGTCATTGAAATAAATCACAGACTTTTTTTCACACTTCAGGTATCAAGGCTATCTCTTTATATCATCAGCATTTTGGAAACATGGTAGTTATTATACTTGCCACTAGATCTTGTAATTTAATGCATTAATAAAGAAGAACACACATTACTGTATCACAGATTTGCATTTTAAGATACTTTGTTAACTGTGTTTCAAAATAATCTGTTTTAATTGTAATCTTTTGGCTTTTATTTCATACATTTAAAACCACTGTTCTAAAAAAGAGTTCATAGGCTCCACCGGACTGCTGCAAGGATCCATAATGATTCAAAAAGGTGAAGAGCCCTTGCCGGAGGACCTGAGGGTTTTCCATTGGCTTGGAAAGATTCAGGAGGATCACACAGAGGGTTTTAATGACCCAGATGAAAGTAATGAGTCCATCAGTTTTGCCACATTCTATTGGCTGGAACTTAGTCATGTGGCTGCCAACTGACTGCAAGAGAATATAAGAAATGTAGTCTGGGTGTCTTTCAGGAAAAAGCAAGTTTGGTGAGCTTCTAGCCAGCTCTGACTCAAGGGCAAAACACTCTGTTTGTAGTTTCCCCCTTGTTCCTAATTTCTACTCCAGAACATTAGTGCAAAGGAGAATCTGACCACTTGCCTTCCTGCTACTGATTTGCTCCTTCTCTTCCTCATACTCCCAGAAGGAATTGCATCTTCCTTTGACCTTTGTCTCAACTTGAACTCTGCCACGTCTTATCTCTCTTCTACTCTAGGGCAGATTTCCACAGCCTCCCCATCAGAGGCAGAAGGTAAATCTTTCTTGTTCTATGGCGAAAACTCTATGACAGAAGTTGACCCGACTTGGCTCTGGATATGAGAGCTGTGGGACAACTAGTAATTAGGTATTACCAAAGATAAATATATAAGTTTAATATCCCCCTCCCCCAAATAGCATCCCTGTTACAAAAATAAGACGAAGGGGCAGTTAAGACTCATTGAAAAGTTTTCCACCTTTGTGACTAGGAGAATTTTTGAGCTTCTTAAAGAAAGAAGAAAGTCTGAAGCATAATGATAAGTTCCATCCTAACTGAGTTGGAGGTGATTACGGAGTAAATTTAAATGTCCACCTGAAGGTGTATAAGTGGAATTCAGGAGAGAGGTCTGAAAAAGAGAAGTAGAATCTGAGATATGTGCATAAATAGATTCATATGCAGGCAATCTCAGCACTAAATGAGTTATTCAGGATAGGACACTGACAGGCTCCATGTGACAGATTCCAAATTCTGCCTTGGGGTAGAAGAAAGATATTACACAAAAAAGAAGCAATCAGAAGAGTAAGAGAAGAGCAACCAGACAGTAACTTGAGTAACAAAGATGACAAAGGGGTCATGCTGTTGTCATCTTTGTATTCATCACACTTATGTAAGTACTTATCATTATAGTAGATGCTCAGTCGTGTGTTAAGAAGGATAAAAGGAAAGAAGGGAGGAAGGCAAGAAATAAAGAGGGAAACTGGATCAAGATGTGATTATGCTATGGAAGCCAGGTGTGGTAGGCAGAATACGGCCTCCCAAAGGTGTCAATGTCCTAGTTCTGTAAATAAAGTTACCAAATATGGCAAAAGGGACTGTGCAGAGGTGAATAAGTAAGGTTACAACCTGGAGGTGAGATGATTATCCTGAATTATTTGAGTTGGATTAATCTCATCATATGAGCCCTTAAAAGGAGAAGAGTAGCTCAGAGAACTGTGATGTGAGAAGGTCTCCATTCACCATTGCAGACTTTAAAGGTGGAGGAAGCGAACCATGAGCTAGGGAACATAGCAGCTTGTAGAACCTGGGATCAGCATTCAGCTGACAGACAGCAAGAAAACCAGGACCTCAGCTCTACAACTACAAGGAATCAAATTTTATCAACAACCCCACAAGCAGGAAATAATTCCCCCTTAAAGCCTCCAGAAGGAGCACAGCCTGCCAGCACCTTGATTTTGGGCTGGTGAGGCCCACACCAGACTTGTGACCTACAGAACTATAAGATAATAAATTGTGTTATTTTATGGCACTAAGTTGGTGGCAATTTGTTATCAGGAGAAGTCAGTAAGATATAGATTATGGCAAGGCAAAGGTACACAAAACTCTTGTTACTTCGTCAGTTTTAGGTTAGTAGCTCATAAAGGTGATGAGTGCCCTGATGAATAGAAAATATGTAAATGAAAAAGCTCTAGTGTATAAGACAGTTCTCCAGGGGTAAAGAGCCTGTGGGAAACCTTAAATATTCATAAAAGTCTTAGGAACCTACAGGAAGGAAAAAAGACATACTTAAAGACAGAAGTCAATTTAGATAAATTTCACCTATTTTGCAATTTTTCTCAAGGTTGAACATGGTAATAAACAGTACTCTACAACCTGTACTCTTATGCTAGGTATTTTTTTGTTTTGTTTTGTTGCCATTTGTGATTATTTCCTGGTAGAAACGAAGATAATGAAAAGGAGAGAAACTCAGTTACTACATTTGTATTTTATAGACTGTGATGAATTATCAATAATAAAGAAGCACAAAAGATGAGTGAAGTAGATTCATTAGTAATTCCATCTTGAAGTGTAATATGCTGTTATCAGATAACAAAACATATCTGTGTAAACTCAGAAAGTTACTTAATTTCTCTGGCCCTCAGTTTATTCATTTTTAAACTCAGATATAAAAGCTTTCCTGCCTACAGACAAAGAGCTGTACCAAGGTATTTCTTGAAGCCGTTTCCAGATCTAAAATCTACGATTCAGGACTACTTACTTCCCGCCCCCCGCAACAGACAAATCCACCAGTATCCTTATTTCAGACCATCATGCTTTGAGGTTAGGGAACGATGAAGTCAGAATTGCTATCTAATATATTTAATCAAAAGCTGTCTAGATGCCTGAAGAATAGACTTCAGGGCTTGCAAACAGGGTTTATCTGAAGCATCATCTCCCATCAGTTGATTAAGGCTGACTTGAGTACTGTGGTAAGAAGGATTCTGAGGCCAATTCCAGGCTGAGTAAATCTTGTGCTTTAATCTTGAAATTCAAGTGGGATGACCACTAGAGGTGTAGGAAGGCAGGGTATGGCTAAGTAAACTGCATATTGACCATCTCTGCAATGTGGGTTAAGGGTGATTAGGAAGCATAAAGATCTACCATTGACATTGCTTGCTGTTTCCTGGAGGATACAATATTTGAACTGATCCTTGAAATGGATATACAAGATTTTGGTAGCAGAGGAGAAGGAAGAAGTCTCTCTTAACGTTCATCCACCTCATTTCTAGTTGCCTTCATATACACCAAGACTTCTTTGCAACTAGGATTTTGCAATGCAGAGTAAATGGCTTTGTATCCCATGTAGAAAACAGAAGTGAGAGGCCATTTTCACACACCTTTTTGCTTTTATTGATAGTGACAGGGTATGGAAATATAAATTTTTGTGTTTTCTCCCCAATCACATTCCAGTGTTTTTTTGTTTTTCGTTTTCCTCCAGCTCCTTTCGTTGGGAGGCAATTACAGCAGCAGTAATGGCAGCAGCTTCTGATCCTGGGGTTATTGCTACAGCAGTGGGTTCTGAATTCAGTCTTTCTGGTAGCACCCTTCCTGGTGCTCCAGGAGTTGTCATTAGAGGCCCAGCTTAGACCCTTCCTCCAACCCTTCTGACACTTTGTAAGCACCCAGTCCCTGGCATTCAATTCCTTGCTGCCTAAAACATTTAGAATGACTTCTGCTTTCGACACTGAACTCAGAGATACGTAAGAGAACGAACAGTCAACGAGGTAGACCTGGAAAAGTGTTCGATATGATCAGGCAACAGGGAGAAAATCAACTTGGCTGAAGAAATGAGATGGATTTGGAAGCTAAAAAAGATGGAGCTATACTAGATTGTTAGGGTTGGAGCAGATTCTGGAAGACTTTGGTACCACGATGTGAAGTTTAGACTTGACCTATAGGGAATAGCGATCATTGTGATAGGTGACTGGAGTGGAGCTTGGAGAGCCTGAAGGTGCAAAGACCAGTTGGAGGCTATTGCAATATGGGGGATGAGATGAACTGAGTGGTAGTCAGGCTGGGAGTGAAGAGAAAAGAGTGAATTCCAAGGTCTAAGGAAAGACTGAAAATTGTGCCTAAAATATAAATGATGCAATATTCCTGACCTCAAAAGCCCATTTCTTAAACATACTAGTTTGCCACAAAATATATATGGCTGTAAATAGGCCAATCAAGATAGACATATGCGTAATTCCAGGTGTTATGATTTGATTCAATTACAGTGAAAATTTGTATTCCTCTCATTTGGTTTCTTCCTTTTGCAGGTGGGTGGGGGAAAATTTGATAAAACAATATTAGTTAAAGTCAGATAAGCTGGTTCTGATCCATCTACCAGCTCCATCCACTGATACTGCTGTTTTACTGCTGAGTCATGGCAGAAAACATTCAAGGAAAATCATGATCCCTGTGACTTCTCCAGGCAGTGTAAACGTAGCAGAAGAAGGGCCAAGAGTGAAGAAATGTCCCCTAAGAACTACCACTTTCAAGCCGCCAAAGTTTCTGCTCTAGTTCCCAGACCAGTCAAGGTCTCCTGAATTATAGGAACTGCTCCACTTTATTGAGTGTCTACTGTGCCCAAGCATTAAGCTGAGAGTCTTATATCTGTTATCTCATTTTACTCTCATGATAATCTTTATGATACATATTCACTTCATACAAATGAGAAGAAATGAGAAAACAAAGTGAAGCTCAAAAAGTTTGCAAAATTTTAACTAATTCATACAATTAATTTATTTCATCACCTTAAAATTGGAACTCAGGGTGAATTATATGATTTAGAAAAAGGAGTCAGTTCATCCTCTCCTCAAAGACAACACTGAGTCTCTCAAGTCTAGGATGTCATTGGTAAGGCATTATCAATATTTTAGAAAAATATATGAAGAAAGTATAGAGGCTTTTCAATAATCAAGATTTCTATAGTTCTAAAGTTGTTTCTGTATCATCCTTTGATCACAACATTTCCTGATTAATGATTAACTTTTAAAAGTTATGTGATTTTTCTCAGACCAAATCAATTCCATTTAAGATGGACACTTTAAATAATTCCAGATTACTTGTCTCCCAAAACTCTCACAAAACCTAGAAGAATTGATTCTCAATAATTGCCATGATAGTCCTGAAATGGAAACTAGAAAAAGTGGTATTCTTGTGGAATTTTCTCACTTGTCTGCCCTTTCAAGACAGTGATTAGTTACTACAAATCTTCACACCCAACTTTCTTAGGCTTAAAAACATCAAGGAAGTTAAGAAAAGTTCAGCCACTGCCTGGTTCTGTAATATTGTCTAAGTCACTCCCTTTCATTATCCAACTTGGTAAAAAAAAAAAAAAAAAAAAGGAAGTTTCACTGGATCCCAGGAGTGTTGGGCAGACCAATTAATAGCTATAATATGCTTTCAATTACAGAATGCTATATCTGTATGTGCTAACGTTTTTTCAGTAATCATGTTAATACCCTATTCATTTCACTGGTAATTGTATAGCACCATCATAATGTAATGATGTGCACCATGCAAAAGTCAGGTGAGATGATCTAATGATGTCAAGATGAAATGCTGTCAGTGTAAATCTAAAAAGATAGTATAACACTGTCAAAAATGAAAGGAAATTATGGTATTGTAAGTTCTACTACCATTAAAAGATGTAAGAAGGAAAGGGTTCCACAATCTGGGGCAATGTCTGTTATGACAGATCTGCTCAAGCAACTTAAAAGACAAACTGGCATTCCTCATCTAATTTTCTTTACCCAAAGAGTCTTTATTAAAATTTTCTGTTAATTTCCTACATGAATGTCTTCAAGCCCAGAATAGGACTATGATTCTCAAAAGCAACTTGTGTTTGAAATATTCACTGTTCTTTGGGTCTATGGTCCAATGTTAATTGTGCCAGACAGTCATTTCTCTTGCAAGGGCAGGAGTACGTTTAAAAAGTTTTGTGAAAAGTAATAGTCCTCAAAGTTTCACTCTTTGAGGAAACCTAGGCAGTAAGGGAAATCTTTGTTATACATGGCACACCTCATGTAAGAAAAGAAATACAGTGCGTTAATGCATGGTCACTGTAGGCAGAAGCATTTATCTTCTCTATATACAAGATTTCGAAAAGCCTTAGGAAGTTCTGAGATGAAAAGGAAACAGATCAGGCACAGTGGCTCACACCTGTAATCCAACATTTTGGGAGGCCGAGGCAGGTGGACCCTTTGACCCCCAGGAATTCCAGACCAGCCTGGGCAACATGGCAGAACTCTGTCTCAAAAAAAAGAAAAGAAAAGAAAAGAAAAATATCTTTTAGTATACTTATACTTTTGTGCATTTGGAAGCCTCAGGTATCAATTCTCTAAAGTTTTCTATTATGTGAGGCATTCAGATTAAGTGCTTTAAAAAATATACAGGCACAATTTCTGCCAAAACTATTAAAAAGATAATAATCAAAATGAAGTAAAGGATATAGAGTGAACAATTAGGAAAATGTTAGATAAGGAAGTGAACTTTGTTGTACTCAGAGAGTCTACCATTCCCTGGGGAACTTTTGTGTGAGTTGGAAATAGATGCTCCTTTCTCAGTGCAGATGCAGTCCCTCACTTGGGTATTTGGCTGGGCAAGTATAGTGTGGGCTGGATTCCACCTCCCACTCCCCTTCACCATTCCACACTCATGTATTGCACAACCTGCATACACCTGCATACGCCATATGTACAGGTGGCGGTCCTGACCATCCCTAACCTACTGAGGATAGGCTATGTAAGTCAACCCCAAGGCAACTAAAAAAACCTAAGCTTTGCTAACCAGGCAAGTTTCCATGATGCCAGGCTACTGGACAGGACTTTCCAAGATGGCCTCCTGAAGGACTTTGGAGTGTATGAGAAATATGCCACAAAATCAAGGTTTAGCCAGGACTATTCCAATTTACTCCTATTGTCCCAGTAATTATCAACCCCTTTTCACTTTCAAAAATGTCCCAGTTTGGGCCAGGTGCGGTGGCTCATGCCTGTAATCCCAGCACTTGGGGGGCCGAGGCGGTCGGATCACCTGCGGTCGGAAGTTTGAGATCAGCCTGACCAACATGGAGAAACCCCGTCTCTACTAAAAGTACAAAATTAGCCAGGTGTGGTGGCGCATGCCTGTAATCCCAGCTACTCGGGAGGCTGAGGCAGGAGAATCACTTGAACCCAGGAGGTGGAAGTTGCAGGGAGCCGAGATCCTGCCGTTGTACTCCAGCCTGGGCAACAAGAGCGAAACTCCGTCTCCAAAAAAACAAAAAAGTCTCAGTTTGGATAAGTTATATGGTCATTCTATACATAACTTTGTTAAAGAAACTGAACATTTTGCCAGAATAGTCTGTAGATAGATGTGTGAGACACGTATATGAAAAACAAGAGAAAATAAAGAATGGGGGCAAACGGTGGGACAAGATCTGCTGCTTAGTTTTATGTGTGTTTGTCATCAGTTATTTCCAGGGACCAATTGCTCATCGACATTTAACATCAGTTATAAAACTAAGCTTTCTATTAAGAGAAATTTTCCCTGAATTTTCCTTGTTCCAACACTAAAAAACGCCCCACCTCAGATTTACAGTATATTTCCATTCAATTTCCTCAGATGTGGATACTAATACCCAACAATTGGATTCTAAAGAAAAGTGAAACTGATTAAAGGGAAACGAAACTGTTGATATAAACAAACTATCATTGCCGGACATGGTGGCTCAAGCCTGTAATCCCAGCACTTTGGGAGGCCAAGTCAAGCGGATCACGAGGTCGGGAGATAGAGACCATCCTGGCTAACACGGTGAAACCCTGTCTCTACTAAACATACAAAAACAAAATTAGCTGGGCGTAGTGGCTGGCACCTGTAGTCCCAGCTACTCGGGAGGCTGAGGTGGGAGAATGACGTGAACCCGGTAGGCAGAGGTTGCAGTCAACTGAGATCGTGCCACTGCACTGCAGCCTGGGTGACACAGTGAGACTCCACCTCAGAAAAAAAAAAAAAAAAAACACACACACACACACACACACACACACACACACACACAAAGTGTCTGGAATTGGGTTCTTGGTCTCACTGACTTCAAGAATGAAGCCGCTGACCCTCATCGTGGGTGTTACAGTTCTTAAAGGCAGCGTGTCCCAAGTTTGTTCCTTCTGACCTTCACATGTGTTTGGAGTTTTTTCCTTCTAGTGGGTTCGTGGTCTCGTTGGCTCAGGAATGAAGCTGCATACCTTCGTGGTCAGTGTTAAAGCTCAGAAAGGCAGTGTGGACCCAAAGAGTGAGCAGCAGCAAGATTTATTGCAAAGAGTGAAGAACACAGCTTCCCAATGAGGAAAGAGACCCCAGCAGGCTGTCAGTGCTGGCTCAGGCAGCCTGCTTTTATTCTCTTATCTGGCCCCACCCACATCCTGCTGATTGGTCCACTTTACAGAGAGCCGATTGGTCTGTTTTACAGAGAGTTGATTGGTCTATTTTGACAGGGTGCTGATTGGTGCGTTTACAATCCCTGAGCTAGACACAAAACTTCTCCACCCCCACTAGATTAGCTAGATACAGAGTGTCAATTGGTGTATTTACAAAGCCTGAGCTAGACACAGAGTGCTGACTGGTGCCTTTACAAACCTTGAGCTAGATACACAGTGCCGATTGGTGCATTCACAATCCCTTAGCTAGACATAAAGATTCTCCAGGTCCCCACCAGATTAGCTAGACACAGAGCGCTGATTGGTGCATTTACAAACCTTGAGCTAGACACAGAGTGCTGATTGGTGCATTCACAATCCCTTAGCTAGACATAAAGATTCTCCAAGTCCCCACCAGATTAGCTAGATACAGAGTGCCGATTGGTGCATCCACAAACCCTGAGCTAGACACAGGGTGCTGATTGGTGTGTTCACAAAACTTGAGATAGACACAGAGTGCCAATTGGTGCACTCACAATCCCTTAGCCAGACACAACGGTTCTCCAAGTCCCCACTAGACTCAGGAGCCCAGCTGGCCTCACCCAGTGGATCTCTCACTGGGGCCGCAAGTGGAGCTGCCCACCAGTCCTGTGTGGTGTGCCCGCACTCCTCAGCCCTTGGGCAGTCGATGGGACCCGGCTCCGTGGAGCAGGGGGCTGCGCTCATTGGGGAGGCTCAGGACATGCAGGACCGCAGGGTCCCGGCGCGGGGGACGGGGGAGAATCAGGCATGGCGGGCTGCAGGTCCCGAGCCCTGCCCCGTGGGGAGGCAGCTAAGGCCCGGCGAGAAATCCAGTGCAGTGCTGGTCGGCCAGCACTGCTGGGGGACCAGGCGCACCCTCCACAGCTGCTGGCCTGGGTGCTAAGCCCCGCACTGCCGTAGGCCAGCAGGACCCCCCAACCACTCCGAGTGCGGGACCGCCGAGCCCACACCCACCTGGAACTCTAGCTGGCCTGCAAGCCCTGCGTACAGCACCGGTTCCCACCCGTGCCTCTCCCTCCACACCTCCCCGCAAGCCGAGGGAGCCGGCTCCAGCCTCCGCCAGCCCAGAGAAGGGCTCCCACGGTGCAGCGGCGGGCTGAAGGGCTCCTCAAGCACGGCCAGAATGGGCACCAAGGCCGAGGAGGCACCGAGAGCGAGTGACGGCTGCAAGGGCTGCCAGCACGCTGTCACCTCTCAAAACAAAACCAAACAACTACAACTAAAACAGCCACAGCTTATTGTATGTGTCTTTAGGTCTAAGAACACACAAAAAATGGAGAGTAGCAACAGAAACGTTATTTTGGTATTTAAAGCCTCAATTCTATGCTTTTGTTTTCCACAGGGTATAGGATTTCTGGTTTTTAGAGAACTCCTATGCAATAAACTTATTAGCCACAGGATAATAATTAAATTTCTTTTTTTTTCTTTTCTTTCTTTTTTTTTTTTTTTTTAGAGATGGAGTCTTGCTCTGTCACCCAGGCTGGAGTGCAGTGGTGCGATCTTGGCTAACTGCAACCTCCGCCTCCCGGGTTTACACCACTCTCCTGCCTCAGCCTCCCAAGTAGCTGGGACTACAGGCGCCCACCACCATGCCTGGCTAATTTTTTTATTTTTATTTTTTTTTTGTATTTTTAGTAGAGACGGGGTTTCACCGTGTTAGCTAGGATGGTCTCGATCTCCTGACTTTGTGATCTGCCCGCCTCAGCCTCCCAAAGTGTTGGGATTACAGGCATGAGCCACCGCACCTGGCCTTAAATTTCTTTCTTAATCTGTCTGCCTCACATTCATCTATATAAAATGGATAATAATGGCACCTCCTTACAGGCTGCTGTAAAGATTAAATGAAATAATACACACAAAGCATTTAGCATACAGTAAATGCCTATCATTGGTTTTGAGATTTTTTTTTTGTTTTTTTTGAGACAAGGTCTCACTTTGTCACCCAGGCTGGAGTGCAGTGGCATGATCATGGCTCACTGCAGCCTCAACCTCCTGGGCTCAAGTGAACTTCCCACCTCAGCCTCCCAAGTAGCTGGGACCACAGGTACATGTCACCATGTTTGGGTAATTTTTAAATTTTTTGTAGAGGTGTCACTACATTGCCCAGGCTGGTCTCAAACTCTTGATCTCAAGTGATCTTCCCACTTTGGCATTCCAAAGTGCTAGGATTACAGGCATGCCCCACCTCGCCTCGTCTGAATTGTTGTTGTTGTTATTGTTGTTTAATATTAAAACAGTAATAAGTTTACTTCAGTCCATGACCAACTCTTTTTGTATGTGCATATAGAGAGCATTTTGACCATGGGAAATTTTAACTACTCTTAGGTAACAACACAATTTACATAGCGTATGTCAAATAGAAAGTTGGGAAATCAGGTTTCTTCCTGCCTTACTTGCCTCTCAAGAATATTGTGAGAGTAAACAATCAATTATACGAGAACTTTCTGGAATTAAAAAAGTTTAAAACTCTAAGCAAATGCAAGGAATTATTATTATAAAAGTGGATTATTTGGGCCTCAGTACATTAATCTGTCAATTAGGTATTCAAGGAATACCTTTCATTCAAAACAAATGTATTTGAAAGTGGATATCCATTATCAAAGCACTAACCAAATATAAAATTCCTAACTGCAAGTTTTATCAGTGTTATCTCCTCTGGCCCAATCCCTGGAGAGCAGATGAGGTGGCCATTTGTCTTTCACAGACATGGGAGCGCTAAGCCAGGCATCTCTCATTTTCAGGAGCATGCTGATCTGCAGGGACTGGAGCAGGAGGCTAGGCAAGCCCAGTGGTTAGCCTCCATGCCCATGGAGAAAGTGACAATTGCAAGGATGGTGATGGGAGGGATTAGGTAAGAGAGGGGGAGATGGCAGCCCTGCATTGAGCTGGAAATTCCATGCCCAGATATTCCTAGGCATAGTGTGAGACAGAGGGAATACAAACTTGGCACTGTTCAAAGGCCAGGCAGGCACTTTACTCCCAACAGCAGTAGCTGGCAGGCAGTGCCACCACATCAGCACTCAAACCCACCAATAAAGGGTGAGGTAGGAATGCCAATATGGAATATGAGCAAGTTCAAGTTAAATGAAAGGCAAATATATAAAAGTTGAGGACCACCCAAAACAGGCAGACATAGCTGCTTCTCAAGGCACTGTGAAAGTATAAGTGAATTATATGTGAAATCCCTTTGGGAAAAACCATTTAAAGGTCTATAAAATTTGCAAGACATGCCAAATACTCGCCATAAGACTCTGAAGAGGAATGGAGCCCAATAACGTACTTGAAACATTTACAGAACATTTTTCCTAAACTGTGATTTTTAAGGCCATGTTGAGTTTTAATGACCCTAGTAAAAGGGAGTCACAAAGAAGTGACTTTCATTCCAACTTCTCTGAGAAGTGTTCCCTAAAAGACAGTCCTCGGGTGGACAAGTACTTTTTCCTGAATGTTCCCCAGTGATTATTTTAATTCAGAGAGTGCAAAGTAGATCTATTTCTATCATTTCGCTTTCTGTTCTTTGGCCTATTTCTCTTCTAATCTCTTCCATTATTCTTATAAGTTAGGAAGAATTACCAGGCAATTTTAATTATTAGATACTTTCCCCCCTATTTTTGTGCCAAATTAACAGGCTTCAGGAATAATTCCATTAAAAGTATTATCACTTTAGCAAATATGATATCCTCTTTGGTTCATCTATTTATCCTGATGCTAAAACATTCTTCCTATCCTCTCCAAGTTTGCTATGCAGGTTAACTGCTAGCAACCTAGCACAGTTACTCTATAACATAACCCTAAATGTGTCTGAATCTCTTGAATGGCATGTGTAAAAAGGCTGTAACGGTGTACCCATGAAGCAGCTAGAGACCCAAATAACAAAGAAGGCAACAGAGAACTGTAGGGAATAATGGTACATTCTGAATTTTTTCATGTATGAATACAGTTTTTCTTGCCTATAGTTTTTGTTTATCTGATTTGTTGATTTCCAATTTTGCTTTTTTTATTCTAAGAAATTATTTAATGCAATGCTGGTATATACCTTGCTAACATCCTGAGTGTCATAAGAAGTATCTTCTCCTTCTCTAACTCCAAGGATTCCTGGAACTTGTAAGAAAAATTCCAGACATCCCTAAACCTCATTTTAGACTAATAGTGGTGCATGCAGACGCATAGTAGGTTGTCTGCAAAGTGAGGTCTGTCCAAAAGTTGGAGCAACAACTACAGTGTTCCTTGATTCGCTAAGTAACCAACTGAAACGCATGCATCAAAGGGGGAATGCACACAAACTACTGGACACATGCAGTTATATGCCCGAAATTATAAATCAGGATGCAGCAATAAATTATACTAAGGTATATGTTTATTATACTTTGCTACATGTACCATCCAAGAGCCTGCTATGTTGAAACAGTAAAATAAAATAAAACTGAAGACTTAATGTTGAAAAAGTAAAATTTTGCTTAACTGCCCATGGGCTATATACATTGAGTATTACTAAGCTTCTCGCTGCAAATAACGTATCTTTTCTGCCCACAATTTTTAAACGTGACTCCGTTGCTGTCAGCTACACTTCACTTGGAAAGCTATTGACTTTTCCTTTCTGTTGCCTTAATTTTATTCTGCAGGAGCACAGAGGGATGCAAGTCCAGGTGGGCACTGCAGCTTCGACTGATTGTGCTGTGTAACACAGCAGGGAAACCTCTTATCTCAGGCTGGGGTTGCCTGTTTAAGAATTTTTTTCTTTATAAAAGGTAAAGGTAGTAAACACAGCTGTAGAGAAAGGTTTTGTATTTTCTTTCTGTTTGTTTTAATCTATTAAAATGATATAATTAGGGCAGATGGTAAAAATGCCTATAAAATTATACTATCTGCCCTTGTGCATGCATGTTGTGGGCCAAGTTTTACGCAGCTCACAGTGTTTGAATAATCTGGCTTTGGCTTCAGAATTGGTTTTCTGCATCTCTGCATACATTATTGTCAGATCATAAAATACAGTGGCTTAGGATCAATGAACTTTAAAATTCTAAATAGATCTTGGAATTGGGATGTTATTAAAGATGACTGAAGCTTCACTCTTGCTATTTCCTTGCAAGAGGTGGATCATTGCTCTGAATTCCTGTCTGTCAATTACTTTTCTTTTAACTCCACAAGGGGTATTTTTAGAATTTGGAATATTTATATATCTTTAAGAAGAATAAAGGTTTTGTAAATAGTACCACAGCCAAACCTTCCTTTCAAGAAGATGAAATCCGAATTTAGGATGAAGAATATGCCTCAATTTCAGTTTGCAAAGACATATAATAATATAATCCCATTTACTTCCTAGTTAGATGAACTTGAAGTGTTTTCAGCTGTGGTATATTAAATTTGTCTCATAGAGAATAGATTTGAGTGGATACTTAAGGCGTTTTCCTAGCTAGTTATGTTTAAGTTAAATGAATAAACATATTTTAATGTCTTAATTATAAAAACAAAACGTGTAGAAGTCTATGATCTGCCCTATCATTGGGAAATAAACCAAAAATCTTATTAGGTTGGAATTAAGTGGAAAATAGTTTTTCCCTCTGGGGATTTTTAATTTATTCAGAATATTTATATAATTGCCTACTAGTGAATCCTTTGAGATTTACTTTGTTGGGGATGCTCTTTAACTCCAAACACATTTTTCTTGAGGGCAAGGGGATATTATAATTAATTTCAGCATGGGAGGAAACCTTTTTTCTATTTATCCTGTTACCCTTCACACCCACTTTCCCTCTTCTCTCTCCCTAGATAAACTCACTGTTGATTTAAATGGGCTCCTAAACATTTTAGCTTGGGCCTAGTTAGTTCAGCCTCATAAACACATGGGAAGAAGTTTGAACCTACATGGGGAATTAAATAGTTTTCCTAACTCAGATGAACCACCTCTGAATGCTAGATCCAAGTCAGTGTGCCTAGCCCTCTATTGGGAGACAAAGGCCATTCAGTTGCATTGCCAAAACCAGTGACCAACAACTTGTGCTATTTTTGAAAGCCTTTGCTACTTTTGCAATCATAACTCCTATCTTTTCATCCCACCCTAGTTCCAGGAAATGTGCTTTTTCTATACAAATATCAAATTGAATATTTCAGAGCTGTTACCTTAAGTTATTAAACGGCCTTAGTGCCCCAGCTCAAAGATAACTGCAGCTCCATTGTAATAAAATGATTACTCAGGTCTACCTCCACAAAATGTTTGACTTAACCAGTTTTGTTGTGTTTGAGATTTCTGGGATGAAAAGTGCTCTAAATGGATCATGATAAGAGTGAATTGCTCAGAGCATTTTTCACTGGACAGATAAAGAAAGATAATGGATAAAGCAGTGCAAATAAAAAGAAAAATAAACCTCACCCCCAAAACTGGACTTTTAAAGAATGAGTATTCTACTGATAAAGTCAAAGTGCTTTTTATACCAAGTGTGCCTATACAATGCTAGCATCATATTAAGGGGTCCTTTATTTACCTGAATTATGCACATCCAATTGATGTGTACAATGTTTTATATAAATGAAAGTTTCCATATTAAAAATACCTTAAATTCGTAAATTAAATATTTTCAACTGCACTGAATTTTCTGAGTTTCAAGCCCAAAAGAAAAGGTGTTCTACTGTTGGCACTTCTATGAGTAAACAGATCTCCAGATAGGCTACATGGAGAAAGTTGAGTAAATGCTGTTATTAAGATTTTCTGCTACCCCACCCCCTTCCGTGGCTCTCTCCCTGCAAACTCAGTGGCACTTATTTCAGCCCATAGTAGTGAATGACCGAAAGCTTCCCAAGCACCTCATCTAACTAAAGGAGGGCCTGCTTCTTCACAAATGTCTAGGAAAGGCGGCCGGGGGCGGTGGCTCACATCTGTAATGCTAGCCCTCTGGGAGGCCAAGTTGTGTGGATTCCTTGAGGTCAGGAGTTCGAGACCAGCCTAACCAATATGGCAAAACCCTGCCTCTACTAAAAGTACAAAAATTAGCCGGGCGTGGTGGCAGATGCCTGTAATCCCAGCTACTCAGGAGGCTGAGGCAAGAGAATCGCTTGAACCCGGGAGGCAGAGGTTGCAGTGAGCCAAGATCATGCCACTGCACTCCAGCCTGAGCAACAAAGCAAGACTCTGTCCAAACAACAACAACAACAACAACAACAACAACAACAACAACAACAATAATAATAAAAGGCTAGGAAAGGAGCATCATCCTTGATGCCTTCCAGTTACCCCAGGTGGGGACACTGAAGGAGCGCCTTACACCTAAGAATTGAGGGATAGGGCAGGGGGCACCAAGAAAAAGGTGACCCAGAAAAAGGTGAGCCGGTGGGAGGAGGAAGGAAAAGTATGAATGTACAAGAAGGAAAGGAAAGGGCATGGGAATTGAGAGAAAGATGTATTGGAAGTACAGAGAAAGAAAGCCACCTGGAAGTGAACTCTAACACTAAGGACCAGTCGGTGTCCGGCCAGTGACTGAGCTTGGGGTTTGCCATTTGAGCAATGTTGCTCGAGGACACTGGGTGGCGCTCGTGGTAAAGACTTGCACTTATCTTAGGGTTTTCCCCCCCGCTACTTCCCCTTCCCTCCCTTTGCGGATTTCAGCTACTAAAAGATGAAATTACTTACATTCTTCCTACGTGTCTCAGCGGGAAGCGCACTGCTGGAAGAGTTTGATGCCGTGGGGCTGTTTCTCCACGGCTGGATTTGTCGGTGGATTTTGAGAGGCAATAGCGTCCAGCCTGCTGGCCTTAGGACAAAGCTGGAGGCCCTAGTGTGAGAACTGCCTCACAACACCAGCAAAAGTTTGCTGCTCCGAGAGCCGGGATACTGGCCGGTGTATGTCCTGAGCGTGGGTCCGAAGCCGCAGACAGGCCCGCAGAGCAGCCGGCAGTGCACAGAGTTACAATGCCTATATTGTGAAATTAAATAAAACTGTATTGTGAACAGACTCTCCGCTGCTTTTAACTTAGTGCTTCCTCTCCCTCCCAGCTGCCTTTAAGGAAGGGGTGGAGTGGGGAGTGGGGTCAACCTAGAAAAGAGGAACAAAATCAAGAAAGTTGAGGCTCTGGACCTGTAGAGACACATCCAGATTTGGTCTCACCCAGAAGCAGAATGGCTCAAGTCCGCGTGAGGGCCAACGTTCTAACGCTTTAGGAACCGAAACAAAGAAGTTAAATTCTTCCCTCCCGGCCCACTCCTTTTTGTCTTTTATGAAATGTGGGAAACAATGTCCATTTTGACTGCGGAGTTTTGGGGGGGTGAAATTTAGCAAGGTCTAGAACTAATTTGACATTGTAACATTATTTTCAATCGGATCCCGAACTTCTAAATTTTGCCCCAATTCTGCAGCTTCCAATCCCATCCTGTTTAGAATCTGCCATCTCAGCAAGGTGTAATGGCATTGCTAGGAACACCCTGTTCAGTATAACCATGTGGTAACTCAAATCTCTATTTAACCAAAAGTGTCGAAGATAGGGGACCAGAGGAAGGGAGGCCTGGCTCCCTGCCCACTTGTCTTTCCCGGGAGGTGCTTTGAACTGTCCTTGGCATTGATCTGAGGAAGCGATTTCTGTAATTAAACGGCAGTGTGTATCAGGTGACTCGATGGGCGCCGATAACTTCTCCAGAGCAGAGCCCAGGACCGCAGACCCATGTTTCCCTCCTGTTCTTTAGCTCCTCACAGCCTACATCTAGACGGTTAACAGCCTGTCGGTAATCGACAGCGTCAAGTCAGGGCTGGCTGGCAGCTGCAGCTCTGTTTACCCCGAAGTCTATCTCAGAGAAGCCCGCGGCAGCCCAGGCCCAAAGCTCGTGACTCGGGCCAGTGGGAGAAGGAGAATGCTGCTGGGCTCCAGTCTCCCGGTGCTGAAGTTTCCCCCGAAAGGAAGTGCGACAATAGCTGTGTTTTTCTGGTGCAGTCCAGACCGCAAAGGCAGGGAGTTGGTGCACGCGCGGCAGCTCTGCTTTGGAGTTCCTGAGCGGGGCTGTATCTTGCTCTGAGTTCCAGACACCCTACCTCTACCCGTCGGCCTGTTTTAGGCCGAGTGGCTCCACACTCCAAGTAAGGCTAAACTAATACTAGACACAACTAACACTGACGATTTCTTCTTCGGTAGGAGGGAAATCGGAGGGGAGGCCAGATAACCCTAGATAGCCTGTGGAACTCCCAGATTGCCGGTCTTGGACCCCGTAAAGGAAGATGTAGGAAGGCCCCAATCAGGATCTAGTCCCCGGAGTTGCCTATTTGAGGGGAGTAACAATGGGGATTGGGAGAGACTTTTATGCTGAATTTCTAAACTCCCAGCTGAATCACGACTAGAACAAGGATAGCACCTCCTGAAGAGCAAAGTTTAGATCTCGTGTATCAACTGAATGATTCTTGAATCCTTTCTTCCCTTGCATACGAGCTAAGTAGGATGTCTTTGCAGCGGGAAATAAAGGGGAGAGGGTACAGAAATCCGGGTCTGGGAAATGGAGAGACTGGGCCACATTCATGGAGCCAGGAGGGGGAAATCAATGAGCATCATCTGACTTTGCAAAGGCTTTGATCCTTGTCTCCTTCCCCACTTCCGAGACTTTCCCATTCTTTCCTGGAGGTATGGCAGGTTATACATGGATCCATTCACCTTTGCGGGAGTCTTTGGCCACTGAACATAGTTAAAGAGCCTTTATTCCAATGTCTTGAAAATAGATGAAAATATTAAACAGAAGTGGAGCTGTTTGGCTCTTTTTGCAAGCCAGCAACGAGGATTTGGGCTTCCTTAAGTTATATGTGTTTAAGACAGTAATTTTTAAAAGTCATTATAAGGACTTTGGGCTGCAGGAACTCTCCCTGCCATTCACCGGCTTAATGGACATTGTGCGTTCTTGGGCATTCCTATCCAGCCCGCGTCCGGGAGATACTCATCTCCTGCAAAGGAAGGTGCCTCTTTCCCCAAAGAGCAAATTTTCAAAACATGTAAGTTGCAACTTGCTTCCCAACACTCCACTAAAAAACAAACAAACAAACAAACAAACAAAAAATGCTGTTTCCCTTCCTTCTTGCCTCCATCCCACATCCCCCCGCTCCCCACTCCCTGCACCTTGACTCCCTATTTCAGTATCAGTGTTTAATTCTACACTCGCCTTTGGTGCAGCCCACGGGGGCGGGGTAGTGGGAAGCAAGGAAAGATGGTCGCCCACCTCATTCCCAAAACGTGCACTTTTGAGGCTTCTGATTGGAACACATTGTCCCCAGACATCACAGAGCCTTGTGCTGTGGCTTCTGCGATGTCTTTGGAATTTATTAAAAACAGATAGACTAAGACCCCTCCCCACTCCACAACAAGCAAAAACACACACAAGCGCGCGGGCGCGCACACACACAAACACACACACCCCCTCCGTACCCCCCACCCCCTTTTTAAGCAATGCTTTGTTGTGCTAAAACTAGTTGGACGAGTTAGGGTGTTACTGCTGCTCCCGAGGCCCTGGCCAATAGAACCAGATCCACCCCGCTGTGCGTAAGCGCGCAATTAAGGATTTAACCAAGGCTGTGCTGCGCCTCAGCCAGCAGTCAGCCGGCCGGAGACAGAGACTTCACGACTCCCAGTCTCCTCCTCGCCGCGGCCGCCGCCTCCTCCTTCTCTCCTCCTCCTCTTCCTCCTCCTCCCTCGCTCCCACAGCCATGTCTGCTTAGACCAGAGCAGCCCCACAGCCAACTCGGGCAGCTGCCGCCGCCACAACAGCAAGGACAGCCGCTGCCACCGCCCGTGAGCGATGACAGGAGTGTTTGACAGAAGGGTCCCCAGCATCCGATCCGGCGACTTCCAAGCTCCGTTCCAGACGTCCGCAGCTATGCACCATCCGTCTCAGGAATCGCCAACTTTGCCCGAGTCTTCAGCTACCGATTCTGACTACTACAGCCCTACGGGGGGAGCCCCGCACGGCTACTGCTCTCCTACCTCGGCTTCCTATGGCAAAGCTCTCAACCCCTACCAGTATCAGTATCACGGCGTGAACGGCTCCGCCGGGAGCTACCCAGCCAAAGCTTATGCCGACTATAGCTACGCTAGCTCCTACCACCAGTACGGCGGCGCCTACAACCGCGTCCCAAGCGCCACCAACCAGCCAGGTACATGGACAGGGGGAAGGCTGGGCAGATACAGGGCGACTAGGACGCTGGGGGCGCGAGATGGGGTGGTAGATTGGGGGTCACAGCGGTTCACGGCAGTGGGGGCGCACGCGGCAGAAGGGAGTAGGACTCAGACCCTCCGACAAAGAGAGTTTCTCGGGCCAGCATTTTAGGGATTTTTAGTAGGAGAGCCCTGTGGAGGTTCGAACTAGCGTCTCCCCCCTCCGGCACCTTCCAAGGCCCTTCAGTCGCTGAATTCCCAGCTTGCCCGGCCAGGAAGCCGGCTAGGCTGGAAAGGGGATAGGGGTGGAGAGAAGAAAGAATCAAACAGCTCCTGGCGTTTGCGTAACAAAGAGAAGGTTAGTTGGGAATTTTGGTAAGCGTGCTGGGTTGGTGCGAGTGGGAATAGAAGGCTGCCTCAAAAACTCAGTCAGGATTAGTTTGAGAGCCGCCACAAGCTAGCACGGTGCGGGTGCCCTGAGCACGCTGGGTGGGGATGGGGGGTTAAGGAGTTGTAGCCAGCCAGAGAAGAGCGCGCCGAGAGTTTTGCGGTTTATCCAGGCATTTCCAAAAACAAAAAGCCACTTAAAGGTGGAGGAGGGTTGCTGAGGGGTCACGTTGTAGGATAGATTTTTTTTTCTGTCTCCATAGGCGCCCACAATTTGTCTTTCCGTCCTCCTTTTTCGTCCACTTTGAAACTTACTTAGAGAGTTTAAGAGGGTTAGTGAGCTTGGGCGGTAAGAGAAAGGCATGAGGCTCGGCGGAGAGGTTTTATTGGTAAGGTTTGATCTCTTCCCACCAGCACATTAATAATCCTGCTAATATTAGCATCCCCTACTCTGGCAGAATTGAGACCACAGCCCTCATCCTCCACACTTCTCCCTGGAACTTGACACACACACACACACACACACACACACACACACACACCCTGGAGAGGTTCTCCGTCAGTTCCAGAGGGGTGGTAGTTTTGAGGAAGGGGAGTTGTAGCCCCAGGGCACGTTTGTACAACACGCGTTTGGCAGTCCCTCCCCCTCCCGCCCAAACCCATACTCATGACAGTGAGAATCTCGTCCTGACCTGCCGCCCCTTTCCTACGAAAACACCCCACCACCGGTTCCCTCTCAGTGTGTGACTCTTGCTGAACTTTAAAAGAGAGCCCGGGGTTGAGGTGTCTTCGTTTCTTTCACTCTCTCTGTATTCCGTGCATAAGTGGAAGATTTTTTTTTTTTTTTTTGCCAAGAACATATTAAGTCTATTTGTAAAAGAAACCAGACACATCTGTGCCCTCGCAGATCTGCAGCGAGATTATGGGGGCTGCATAATCGACCCTCTGTCTGCCGCGGCCCCGACCGCTTGCTGCTGAAGTGAAGGAGCATAGTTTGCTTGTGGGTCTTTGAACTTTGGAGACCTCGGTTAGCGTCTTCCCTGCCCAAGCGTCTGGCTTCTGCGGGCGCCCGAACAGACGCCGACAGAAGCAGGGTCACGGCCCAGGGCCACCTCCTTGAAGCCTGGGGAGGGGCTGGTGTTCTTGAAGCCTGGGGAGGGGCGGAAACGCGGGGGAGCACAGGGTGGGCGTAAAAACAAGTCCGGGAGAAGAAGGAACGACCGCAAGAGCTGAATCCCAGATGCCAAGGAGAAAGCAGTGTTGTAGGAAGCGCTTTGCACAAACTATCTGAATGAACAGAGTAGGAATTAATCAGAGGCTATCCCGCTTTTCCATATTTGGGGTAGGAGCATATTTATCGCGGTCTTGAAAAGCAAAGGTGGTGGTGATATGAGCAAAGAATGAAGACTGAGTGGTAAGAAACTCTAGGACTCTATTTGAGGCCCTTCCGCAAAAGGGGCATTGTCTGGTGACAAGCTTTAACTGAGTCTGTTTTGATTATTTAGAGAAAGAAGTGGCCGAGCCCGAGGTGAGAATGGTGAATGGCAAACCAAAGAAAGTTCGTAAACCCAGGACTATTTATTCCAGCTTTCAGCTGGCCGCATTACAGAGAAGGTTTCAGAAGACTCAGTACCTCGCCTTGCCGGAACGCGCCGAGCTGGCCGCCTCGCTGGGATTGACACAAACACAGGTAAATACGCCGCTGCCATGTACTAGACCTGCCTGAGCTGCACGTCTGGTTGGGTCGCGCGGTTCAGTCTCGATGGGACTGGAGCTGTTTCGACAGTACCCGTGAGAAACTAACAGACCCAAAGACACCAGCCCCTATGCTTTTCCCTCGGTGAGTCAGGCCTTGAGACGGTGGGGATGGGATTCATCAGCGGTCTGGAGATACCTCCCACTAACCGCGCCCCCCGCCCCCACCCCGCAGCGGGCCTCCGGAGCTGTGGGGCCAATTTCGCGGGTTGAAAGCAAGCGGAGGGTTATTTCTAGGGCGGCCTAGGCAGCCCAGAGCAGCTATCTGGTTTTCTTAACAATGTAGAGCCTCCTCGGGGTGAGCAAGGCCTGGTGTTCTCGCGGTGGTCTCAGGCTAAGAAAAGGCTGAGAACGTCGCCTGGAGCGGAGAAACTGAAGGGTCGTGCCCTGAGCCTACGGGAGCTTCAGGCCACGGCCACCGAAGGGTCGCGAGGTTGGGGGCGCTATTGTACGTGGGAAGTCTTCCTGGATTGTCCCATTCCCTTTACTCCTCCAACCCAGCTGGGGCCTATGGAAGCATAAAGAATGTTCGAGTCGCCGCCAAGAGCTGCAGTCAGATTCTGGCCTCTCTGAGCTGCAGAGGGAGTGAAGGGAGTAGGACGGGAGGTTGGGAGCTCGCTCCTTTTTCTTACCACAGGCGGGCGTAGCCCGCCCCACGCCCCTTCCCCGCCGGGCTCGCGCGATTGTTTTGGAGACCTTCGCCGCGTTCCGCGCGTCCTGCGCAGGCTTACACGAGGCGCGCCGCCGCCGCGGACACTCGGGCGCACACCCGCCGCGCTGGCGTCCCCCACCCCCAGCCCAAACAAAAGACAAGCCTTGGGGTCGTGGCCTCGCTGGGCCGGGGCGCCCCGAGCCGGCCAGGGCGCCCTCTGGGGCCAGAGCTCCATGGTTTGCCTAAGGCATAGCTTCTTGGCGGTAGGCCGCAAGCGGCGGGGAGACGCCAGGCAGGGCTGGGCCGCCCAGAGGCCCGAAGATGCCTCCAGTCGCCGCCCCGGGGAAGGCGCGGGCGACCTCTGAGTGTCCCGGTAACGTGTGCCTTTGTTCCCCAACTCAGGTGAAAATCTGGTTTCAGAACAAAAGATCCAAGATCAAGAAGATCATGAAAAACGGGGAGATGCCCCCGGAGCACAGTCCCAGCTCCAGCGACCCAATGGCGTGTAACTCGCCGCAGTCTCCAGCGGTGTGGGAGCCCCAGGGCTCGTCCCGCTCGCTCAGCCACCACCCTCATGCCCACCCTCCGACCTCCAACCAGTCCCCAGCGTCCAGCTACCTGGAGAACTCTGCATCCTGGTACACAAGTGCAGCCAGCTCAATCAATTCCCACCTGCCGCCGCCGGGCTCCTTACAGCACCCGCTGGCGCTGGCCTCCGGGACACTCTATTAGATGGGCTGCTCTCTCTTACTCTCTTTTTTGGGACTACTGTGTTTTGCTGTTCTAGAAAATCATAAAGAAAGGAATTCATATGGGGAAGTTCGGAAAACTGAAAAAGATTCATGTGTAAAGCTTTTTTTTGCATGTAAGTTATTGCATTTCAAAAGATCTCCCCCTTTTTTTACAGAGGACTTTTTTTGCGCAACTGTGGACACTTTCAATGGTGCCTTGAAATCTATGACCTCAACTTTTCAAAAGACTTTTTTCAATGTTATTTTAGCCATGTAAATAAGTGTAGATAGAGGAATTAAACTGTATATTCTGGATAAATAAAATTATTTCGACCATGAAAAGCGGAATGTTTCTGAAAAATACTTCATTCTGCCCCTCTGATAACTGGCTAGTGAAGTTTTATTGAAGGCAACTAAAGAAGGACAAGCTCTGCAGAGATCCAACAAGGCAAAAAAGAAAACAAGTCGGGGGTCTATGCATGCAGACTGTATATGTATATATGTTCAATGCTATACTTTGTGTGTGTGTGTGCATATATATATATATGGCATGTTTATAGTACTGCCATATCTCATATAATTGTTTCAGGTAGAAAGTAATGCTGAAATAAAAATACATCCCTCTCACCCTGTATGTGAGTTAGAAGGCAACAGAAATCCTTCAATAACCCCTCTGAATTCTAAGCTCAAAGCAATTATCTTGGAGAAGCGCCCCCACCCATCAGCCTCTGTGTAGTGCCAGAGCAATTAGACAAATTACCCTTCAAAGGGAGTTTCCAGAGATGAGAAAATGAGAAGAAAAAGAAATCTAGCCTCACACCTATTACATTTTTTAAAAATCTAAAATGTTTGGAGCATGGCAAATGATAGAACCTTGGACTCTTTGGAGTATGATTATAAATGTATCGGCTCTTTTCGAGAGATGAAAACATTGCAGATATTGTGAAGAGGGAACTTCAGGGTTGGGGAAAGGAAGGAATGAAAGCATTGTGGCGCCGTGTTGATTTCATTTTGTGTGAGATAATACTCTTAATATTTCCCTTCCCGCCTTCCTTTTTTCAGGAAGGAGCTTCCTCTGTTTTGCTTTTACATAAAACAGTGGCAAAACAGGTTCTAAATGATGCAAAATAGAATCTGTTTACGAGGATTTCTCCTTTGGGAAGCCTTCTTTGGGACAGAGAAGAAGGACTTGCTGCAGCTGTGCCCTGTGTCCCTTCCTTCTTCTTGCACTCCTGCATGTAGATATCAACAGCATGATCAGAGCTACGCACTGCGCCTAAAGACCCAGGCCTGAATTGTAGGTGTCTTTCTGTCTGGCCGTCCTTCAGTGGGCCGGACTCTCTTTCCTTAGGATACGAAGGAAAATGTTGCGTTGGAAATTACAAGATGCATGTGAAATATTTTACAGCTAGGAAGTCAGCAGCAATAAATGTGACAAAAGAGCCTTCTTAAAGTGGGGGTAGATTAGAGCATAAAAAATTATATCCTGTCACTGAGGATTTCTCAGAAGGCTCTTCCAGGTTTGGGAGACTAGACCTGAAAAGGCACGCTATGTGCCTTGAGGGGAATTTACCTTACCTACATGTTTCTCTCTCTCTCTCTCGTCTCTCTCTCCTCTCTCTCTCTCATTTTCTCTGTCTCTCTGCCTGCCTCCTCCTCCTCTTCTCTCCCTACCTCCCTTCCACCTCCTTTATTTTTTTCGTTCTCTTCTCCTTTACTTTTTTTCTAGAAGAGTTACCAGGCCCGCCAGTGTGGAACAGCTTGCTTCTTGGAGGAATCAGTATTTTGACCGCTCTTTAGACATACCCCGCAGCCTGGCTCCGAGGCAGAACTACGCCCGGCAGCCTGGCCTGTGGACCCCTCCTCCGGCACCCCCAGCGGCCGCGACTCAATATTTCCGTCTCCCCAGTCCGCTCCAGCCGTACTTTCTCGGAAGGAGCACTGGGTGCGGGGAAGAGGGGGCAATAGGAAGGTTTGCGGGGGGCGGGGGGCGGGAAGCCAAAGGGTGCCCCATTTTGTTTTCTGCGCTCACAGAGAATAGGGGGATTGGGGAAGAGATGAAGATATCCACTTCCTGCTTTTCTTTCTTTGCTTGTAAGGATTTCGGGAGTTTCCATTACACCGAGAGCTAGCGCTTTATTTCTGGCGACTCCGACTGGGAGAAACCCGCGCCCGCGGTGTGCCAGCGCCTGGCTTTCCCCTGCGCGGACGCCTCTCCCTGCCAAGGGGTGCGTGTTTGGGAAGGTTGGGGGTGAGGGCGCACCCACTGCACACCTCCAATATTTCTCACCTACTGGCTGCCTGTGAGTGGCAAGAATGTGCTTGGAACATACTGTTTTCCTTTGTGCACACAAAGAGGGCAGATATTTTTCCAGCTGTCCCTATCATCTCCCCAGCCCCATTACTGGTGGAAAAGAAGGGGGATCCCTTCCTCATCCCTATTCACCGGGCGCGGCCGAGCTGAGGGAAGGGAGGGTTCGGATTCTTCTAGAGAAAGAGGGAAGCTCTTTTTAAATGACCACTCCTCCACCCTAGCTTTGAGGCTGCTTGTCGTTAAGATCACTAAAGCCTCATTGCGAGGTGGCCCAGACCAACGCCGCGCGGACACAGACTTGGTTTCAGGATTCCTTCCCTTGTGCCAACCTCACTTCTTCCACTCGCAAAGCCCTCTTCTCTCGTGCGGTTTTTATTTTTTAGCTTGGTCTGGGAGCCGTGGACAAAAATATTCTGGTAAACCAGTCTGCAGCGGGCTTTCCCTGGCCCCATGGGGATTCTCTCAGGGGAATTTAACTCCCTGCCGTCCCGAACCCAAGGATGTAAAAATAACAGATCTTCAGCAAAGTCTAAAAATATCTATGTGATGTTTCTCTCCCTTGCCCTCCCTTCCACCTTCTCTTCCTCTCCATTGTTTTTCCTACGTCGAATATAAACGTGCTCCACTCCCCAGCATATTCCCGGACCAGCCGGCCCCACTCTTGACATCGCACTGGGTGACCCCTCTGCCTGCCCCTTCCGGTTTCCACTTGCCTAGCTCTCAGTATAGTGCTCCCAAGACGAATCATGTCCTTTCTAAGATTAATGCTCTTTTCAGTGGGCGTCTTCATACTCCCCACCCCTTACTTACAACACCTCACCCCCACCTTCAGAGCTCCTCACAAACCCCAGGAAGGCTGGGGCATGCGGTCAGGGCCAGCGCGATTCCTCGGTGCCCAGACCACCTCCTGGGCCCTCCTGTAAGAGATCAGATAAATTGGCCTTTGTTTGAGGCTCGGGTTGAGCTAGGCGGATTTCTGCCCTTTTTCCCCCCTTTTTCCTGGCGGCCACCTCCTTGTGGGACAAGAGGCGGCCTGGGGATCCGAGAGAAGCCGCATTCCTGTGGGTGCCAGGCGGCTCCAGTGCTGAGCCACAGGGCCTGAGACACACACACAGAGGAACCCGCAGACCTCGCTGCCCTTGATCTCGCTCGCTCGCTCTCCCTCCCGTCGGGGCACCCACCCGGGAGCCTGTCCACTCACACTCGGATCCACCCAGGGCACGGCCTCAGGCCCGAGAGCGTTGATCCGCACAAAGACACAAATGCACACAACCCCCTCCGGTGACACAGGCCAGGCCAGGATCTCCCCGCCCATGTCAATCTCCTCTCTCCCGCCCCTTATCCCACAATCCCAGACGCGTCGGCTGGCCTCCTCTGGTTCCTTTGATCCCACCGGACGCCCCACGGCTCGCGGCGTCCTGGCCGCGCCGTCCTGGGAGTCACCCACAGCGCGCCAAAGCCAGGCTGCGCTCACCTCCTCCCAGCGCACCCTATAGCTCACTCCAGCCTTGACACCGCTCAGTCTCCTGAGCTCTCCAGCCCGAAGAGCCTGGGATGCCTGCTGGAACACTGCCCCCACATCCTCCTTCTTAGCGCTTCCTTGTATTCTGGGAGAGGGACCTTTAGGCTACCCAACCGCCCCTCCTCTCCGCCCCATCCCTGCAACCCCTTGGATCGCGCGCCTCCCAATGGTCACTGGGATCTTGCCAACCTAGAGCTCTCTAGCCCTCCCGGAGGCACACCCAGAGGGCAGACGCCCTCGGGCACCTCTGGGAAGCTCGCCACGCCGGCGGATCCGCCTGCGGTCACCCAGCTCCTCCACCCTTAAGCACCCCCTCCCACAGTAGCCGGTGGAGGCTCCCGCCGCTCCAGAGCTTGGGGAGGGGGCGCTGCGGCTTGCTCTCGGCCTCGGCTCGCGCTCCCAGGTTGCCCGCGGTCTTTGCACACAGTGCTTGGTTTTTTTCAACCTCAGCCCAGTCGCAGCGAACTCTGGGCCTTAAAAATAGCCCAAATAGCGGTGGCACATGTGGGATTGGTTAAATATTTTCTACGCAGCCCTGTCTCTTCCCCCCACCCCGCCAACCCCTAGCGTTTTCTGTTGCATCTGACAGGCTTTAGATTCCTCAGGGCAGAAAGTATACATTGTATCTATTGCGTGTGTGTGTGTGTGTGTGTGTGTGTGTGTGTGTGTGTGTTTGGGGTGGGGAGCCTTTCCTTTCAATCATCCAAGGCTGCCGGCTGTAATGTTAATAACCTGTTTTATAGGTCGGGCTCTAACCGTGAAGATAGGAACTGAGGGAATTTACATGAACCTCTCTTTAAAGCAGATGAGAGTCCTGTTTTGCATCAATTAAATGTTCCTGCTCTTTTGTTCACTTGGACTTCTTATTTGCTTCTGATTTATGGGATCCGAAGGAGTCTCTTTGCCAAAAGCACATGTATTATTGAGTCTGTTCCACATCCTAAACCAAGATTTATATAAAACCGTGAAATACCACACATTACGACCTTTCACCACAGGAAGGAAAAAAAATGGCTTTATAACATCATTCTACACACATACCCTCCCTCTCTCCTAGCTTCGGTAAGGATTCTCTGTGGGATCTTCACCATGCAGTCTAGTGTATTTTTTTTTTTTAAGAAGTGGGTGAGGGTGAAGGGTGGTAAACAGTTCCCAAGCTATGATTTATTTTAAAGGCTTTTTTTTTCTTCTCTCGCTAACCAAGAAGACAGAAACCTGCCAATGGAAGCTTATTGTCATCCAGGACTATTTCTGCCACTTGCCATTTGCAAGGTCAGGGAAGAGGGGCGGAGGAAGAGCAGGATATGGACTCAACTTTCATCTATAAACAGGGGTCACTAAACAGGGGACATTTCATTATTGCCCTTAAATTCACAAGAGCTAGGAAACCTGCTTGCCATCCTGCAGGGTGGCCCTGGTTGGGCAGCTCCCGGGTCTGTGAAGTGGTGGGAGGAGGGAGAGTCGACACACATTGGCCCAGAGGCTAGAAAAGATGCCTAGGAAATTCTCTGTATTCATGGTGGGAAAATTGAGCTCCTGGGGATAAATGGGCTTTAGGTATCTTTGACTAGGAGGTCCCCACCAGGAACCAGAACTAGACTCCAGAACCCTCCACCAGGGCAGGGTTCATCCTCCTGGAAGAAACAGCTTGAACCCCTAGAGCTCTTTGACTCTGGGACCAGCATAGTCCCCCAGCCTGTCTCCAGCCTCTCTTGCTCTAACTCTCCCTCTCTTGCTCTAACTCCCTCCTTCTTTGGTCCTCCTATATTTTAATAAGATTGACCTTGCTCATTTTAGCACATTGGTGACAGGTAGCAAAAGAAGCAGCTGGACTGGTTTATATGGGGGGGGGGAATGTTAATTAATAAAAGTTAATGATAGGATTAAAACCAATAGCCAGCCAAGCCAACTGGAGAAGACAGCTTCCCAGCCGGCTATATTTAATTAGCAGCAATTAATACGTTTTCTGCTAATATCCTTTAGGATTCTATGACTTAGTTCCTGCTGAAAGAGAATGAAGACAGAGGGCAGAAACACAAGTGCCCAAGGGCATTTTGCTTGGATAACAAGAGAGACAGCAAATTCATTTAAGAAAATGTTCATAAACAAGTGACAGGAACACTCTCAGGCGATTTTGTGGAAACAATGGTGAAACTGACAAATGTTCTTTGCTTTGGGGGAGGGACACCTTTTTAAAACAGGAAAATGTTTCTGGAGAGAGAAGGGGGAAAAAAAGACAAGGGGTTGGAAAAAAGAAAGAAAAAGAAAAATTATTTTAGACTCCAGACAAGCAGCAGATGCAGCAGCCCTTGCAAACACATCAGCCCTGCACTATTGAAGATTTGGACATGAAATGCTTCAGACCACTGATTTGCTATTTTCTTAATTCTCGCTCTTCTTTTTCCATATGAATCAAACAGTCTTTTGTCCTTCAGGGTTTGATTTGATCGCTACTGTTCACATTTCACTTTTGTATTTTCCTCTTCCTATACCATTACTCATTGAGTGCCCTGTGAAATTACAATCGTACATTTTCAGCTCAGCAACCCATTTGCAGTGCAAAAATAGGGTCTAAATAATGGCTGAATTAGCCCTACTGGACAGTTTCAGATGTAACACTCTGTAATAATTATATTGCAGGCTGGATTAGGATGCTATTATCATAATCTGGACGTTTACAATTATCTGTAATTTGCAAAGATGCGCCAGGTCTTGATTACAGCAGTTTTTTTTTTTTTGTACCACGCTAACCATCACTAAACAGTGACAGTAATAACAGCTAATTTTGCTGGCAATATAAGAGGTGCTGGGGTGTGCAAACAATTTCACACCTGGATGTGCTCACTCAACCAAGAATATAGAGAAAGAGCTTCTGCCCTGAGACTCAGAAAAATATTCTCCTGTGCTTCGGTTCAGTATAGATTTCTAAACCCTGATCATTGCTTAAGAGATATTCACTGAGGGTAAGTTTTTATTTCTTGCATACTTGAAGGAACAGTTCTTGTTTCTCTTCTCACACTTTCCAAGATACATGTTGCCGTTGTAATTTATCATGGGCTACAACTTTGCTTTATAGATTTCTCTATGCTGACCTTTTATCCCCTTTAACAGTAAAAAGGGTTGTTATTCTGTTGAGTGAAAGGATTCGAGTGAGAATGGGATCCTTAAGTATTCGATTTGTCTTTCTTGTTTTCTATGTTGTTGATGTATTTGGTGCAGCTTGTGACTGGAGCCTCCGAAAAGTACCATGTTTCTATAAGGTGTGGAGAGACTCGGCTGGAGATTCCAAGCTAAAATCTATTTGAAAATTATTATTCACAGCTAATCCTAGGTAAATCCAGAGAGGTCTTTACACGTGGCCATGATTTTAGATTTTGAGGCGACAAGATATCAAACGGAGCTCGCGACGGGGCTCCTTTAGAACCACAGGTATGGGGACATTTGCAAAGGCAGGTGTAGTCTAATGAATCTCTGGACGGTGAAGCCCCTTCGACATCTTTCCTCCACTTGGGGGAAGGTTTCCGGAATAACTGGCCTCTGAACCCCTTCAAGGCTGCTTTTCAGGGTCTTTGCCTCAAGCTGGTGTGTTGGGGCGGTGGGGGTGGGGGGAGGCTATGCGGATCTTGGAGTTACTGCCCGCCGAGCACAAACGCTGCGACCTTGGGGTTGGAGGGGCATGATTGGCTGAGACGCAGAACCGAGCTAGGGAGCTAGAAAACCCAGATTTAGGGACGCACCAAGGAAGTCTCCAGCAAGAAGCGGTGCTGTTCTATCTATAGATGACTCTGTTTCCTGACCGTGTAGACATTGTAAGCAACTAGAGATGTTAAGTGCCTGAGAAATCTTTGGCTTTCCATTCCAGTGCAAAAAGGCCTTTCTCCGGCGGCAGAAACCTTTTGACTAAGTTGTGTCAAAAGATAATGAGATGTTTATTGGTGCCAAAGAGAAATCGTTCTCTTCATCCCCTCCCTCCTCTACCCCACCCCCAGCTATTGTTCTCTCTCTCCCCCACTTTATCTCTTTTTAAATAGGAAATACGGTCAGAACTAGGCTCCACAGCTCGAACTCTGCAACCTCCGGAGAAGTTCGAACGTGGGGAGGCGTAGTAGGCACCACCACTGGGCGATGCCTTTCGCCCACGCCCCTCCTACCAATCCCTCCCTCGGGAATCCGCTTACCATAGGGTCAATACATTCTAAAGAGTGAAAATATTAACCCTTAAGGTTCAGAGGATCCAGAGAAAGCCCAGTTCCAAGGGCAGTCTGGGGTGGGGGGGACTACTTGGCAGAATTTCTTGTTTAATTAAACTCCTGTTAAGAGATAAAGAGATAGATACAAATGCATCATGACAACACCTCGAATATGTCAACATGCATTTGCCGGGTTTCAGAATGTTATGCACTCACAGTGGTTTGGCATGTATCTGGTGAATTTTTTAAAAGAAAAATTAGTGTTGGTTTCGATGTATGGTAGCATTCTCCCTAACATAATTTGAATAATTCAGCAAAGCCCCACTACCAGCTGTACTTCTGCAGCCTCTTCCATTCTTTTCAGCATTATAATTTTGGTTAATTTTCAATTTTAGGTCCTACGTCTCTGCAATTTGTGTATGAATAACAGAATAATTTCCCTCTTTTGTTTCGCCTTTCCTGTTCCTGAATCTAAATAAAGATGGCTTTTTAGTATTAAAAGTGGAAGAAAATTACAGGTAATTATCTTTGACGGTAAAAACGCTGTAATCAGCGGGCTACATGAAAAATTACTCTAATTATGGCTGCATTTAAGAGAATGGAAAAAAACCTTCTTGTGGATAAAAACCTTAAATTGTCCCCAATGTCTGCTTCAAATTGGATGGCACTGCAGCTGGAGGCTTTGTTCAGAATTGATCCTGGGGAGCTACGAACCCAAAGTTTCACAGTAGGAAGGGGGAAAAAAGAAAAGAAAACATTTTTCCTAATGTAACAATGCGAATGCTAGAAAATGACAAGACTGATCGGTTTTAAACCATTCTGAAGACTGACTGAGCGTGGAAGTTGCTCAACAAAAAAAGGAACGGGTATATTGGTAAGTAGTCTTTGCTTTGTGTCTAATTATAGTGACTGTCCTTTTGCACGACTGTATGTCGCTGTCATTATATGGAGCACTCTGAGTATCTCTATTGACTTCTGATAAATGGCTCAGTGGTTTCAAGGTTCATAATTTGAAGGATGCCCAGGTCTGTAGCCATTAATTCTCGCAGTATGAGGCTTCCTGCTTGTATGACGAAAGGACTTTTCATTTTCATTATTTCTGTGCTTTCCCCAAGATCGGAAGGATGTATTTCATCCAGGATAGTGCATTTTCCTACCTAGCTAGCTGGCAATGGGTTTTAAACATTAAGTAGGCATAATTGTGCACTCTACTCTCTATTTTTTTCTTTCCTATATTTTAAAAAACTGCATCCAAGCAAAGACAAATATGGCTGTATTATTTTGGCTGGGAAAAGGGAAAGGAGAATACTCAGTTTCAGCACTAGAAACTACTGTGATGTCTAGAAGTTAACTTGAGGATAGGTCATTCTAATGTTTAAAACATAGATAAATGTGTAGAAATTACAATAAAAATGTAATATGTAAAGAAAGTTGAAAGAACATCCATGGTTAAAGTACCTAAGACAAAGGCTAGTGTGCAAACTGACATCTTTGCAGGCACTTGATGTTCATATATATACATATGACTTCCCATATTAGGAAATAGGAATTTTTTTAAGGGTGATAGAAAATTTAATGGGGGGAAGGGAAGTGAGGGAGGAGGGAGGAAAGAGAGGGACAGAGACACACAGAGAAATATACAAGACACTCAGCGTTTTGTGGCTTTTACTCCATATATGAAAGAAGACAAAAACATACAAAGTATATGTACAACTAAAATTCAACAATATATACAGAAATGTTTCTTGATATAAACGTCCCTATTAGCTTTGTGAATGCCACCAATTCACCTAGTAAAGGTGTCAAAGCAATAGAATGGTGATTTTGATTGTTTCCTCCGTCTTTTCTGATTCCAGTTCAGGGTTTGGGGGGGTGGGGTGGGGAAAGAGTGGTTTTTGTTTTGTTTTTTTAATCAACCATCATTCCTGGTCATTGCATTTTGATAAAACATGCAGCATTCCCTTTGTAGCAATGTTCTCATCTTACAGCCACTTTTTCCTTTTTCTTTAGAGAAGGGCTGTTATGTGAGGAATTTTCTTTTTCTCGTCAGTCTGGGAATGGTAAATAAAAATGCAGGAGTCCAAAATGCTTCTCTTTCACCATGTAATGTCTTAAACTCATTAAACAAGTAAAAACGCTGCCATGTTTGTGCAGATTCTTCTGGTTGGGGGAAAATCTGTTTTTAAAAAAAGTCATTTTGATGGATACTCCCAAAGAGAAGAAGAGACTCAGAGCCTGGATCCCAAGGGGTAAGAGAAAATATCCTTACAGTAAGGGGTTTCAGGAGTGCTGGCATAGAAACCAGTTTCTCTCTCACACATGCTCTTTCTCTCTCTCTGAGATGCAAGATCAATTACTGACGTTGCTCAAGAGAGAAGGTAAATGAGAAAAAAGGTGAAAAGGCAAAAAGAAAAGAAAGGTAGAAAGGAAAAGGAAAGAAAGAAGGAATGGAGGAAAGGAAGAAGTAAAAAGAAAGGAGAGGGAGAGAGAGAGAGAGGGAGAGAGAATGAGCCTAGTCGGCTTCTCGCCACACTTATGAGCTCTCCTAAGCCTGCTCCTTTGGCTCCTTTTCGCAGATACAAGCAGGTCCCGGATCCTCTTTTCCTTGTTCAGACGTTTCCCTAGGGTGTTCCCTTGGGCAACTCACATCATCTGTGGTCTCTGCATCGTGTCCTGGTGTGGAGAGGAGTACCAGTGAGAATAGCCAGGCATGTAGCTGTTGGGGGGCATACTGACACCCTTGGCCGAGGCAGAAACGTCCCAGACTGGAGGCAGCGCTGGCGAGCGTGGCGACAGGGCCGCCGAGCCCTGGAGGGGGTCGCTCTCATGAGGATTACTGCCCTGCTTCAGCAGTTTCTTAAACTTAGAGCGTTTGTTCTGAAACCATATCTTCACCTACAAGAAATGCAGCAATCATTAGGCCCATAAACATCAAACCAGTGCGTCTAACGTCACTCAGGGATTTAGAAGCAATATTAAAAAAGCAAAAAAACAAAAAACAAAAAACAAAAAACAGCCACCGCCAACGCCTACAAGCCAAGTCCCCGCCTCCTTCCACCTCTTTCTAGCCTCTTACAGTCCCACTTCCTACAACGTACTAGGTATCTTGCCTGGATACCTAAAGTTATTGTAATTCTAGAATTGCGTGCTAGCGTAGGTTTAAAACAACAGTATAAATAAGAAAAAGCTGAATGAGATGACCAGGTCCAAAGCCTAAAGGATTTTTAAAAGCAGCCCTTTCAAATCAAAGCCATTCAATTGAATGCACCTCCTCTGAAAGTCTTGTCATTTTACATAAAATTTAGTAATGTAAATTTAGTCTATGTAAAATGACTATTTTACACAGTCATTTTCTCCCTGTACATGCGTAGAGATACCCAAAAGCTGTTATCTCTATACAGGTACAAGGAGCAAATGACTGAAGAAATTAAAGCCTGTACATTTATAACTAAATGCCTTGAATATATCTATGCATATATTGCATATGCCATAGATTATACATGAAGCATCTTTCTCCAGACATAAATATATCCCCATAACCTTGCAGGGATTAAGGACTACAGCTCCTTCATTCCCTATTTTGTATGTTGCCTAATCAAACTGTGGTCAAGGATCATCACATGATTGTTAGTATAGTAACTAAAAGTCAAAGGGCTTCTGAAAATTAAACGTGAATCGGGAATCTGGGATGGGAGCATATCTAGGCCAACATTTCAGATCTACTTTATTTGAAGAAGGAAATTTTATGGTGCAGCTTCCTTTACCTTTAAAATTCCCTAGCCATAAGAATCTACTTTTTCAAGATGCATACAAGTCACTGAATAGCCGGAATCCCTTCATATCAAACCCCAAATATTATGAATAGCAATATGGAAAGAGAAAACAGGCTAAATTGAAAAAGAGCTTAAGGAACAACTGTCTTAAGTCAACACACAATCAGTCTGCAGCAACAGTCTCATAAAACCTGAGGTCCCCTTGCTGAAGATTACCTACATCAGATGAGGCCTACTTACTCCATGTAGGTAAATTAATCAACAAAAACTGCAGGTGATTGCAGCCTGGCTTTTTGACCAGGGTCCTAATATACTCACCTAAGCTCCTTCTTGTGAAATCTGAAATGCCTTCTATGGCTTTCAAATTAGTAGGATGGGAGAACTTCAGTAACTGTACTTAACTGTGGCTTCACCTGTTACAATTTTGGTAACATTTCTCTTTGATCTCCAACTCTACCACTGCACCCAAGTCCTGTGCTCCAGGGAGGCAGCTCAGACCACATCAGCCTGTCACCCAGATGACTTAACCACCGTGCTTAGGGAAATCTTCAGAAAAACCCACCTTGACACTCCTAGGATAAATAGATTGCACTTTGGAGCCTTTACTAAACCTCATTGGAACCTATGCCTACTTTGTTTTTTCTTAGTTCATTTCACAAGTTTTCTTTCTGTGTCAATGAGTTGAAAACCTTATTAGTTCCCAGGGCCTACAAAAGGATCCTTAAAAAAGTTGAACCTTATTCTGCCTCCTGGCTTGTACACCTTTTTCTCCTAAATGTTTGTTCTCTTTCATGTTGTTCTGCTCTGGAATAACACTCAATTGAATTATGAGTTTGGTCACAAAAGGATTCTAGGCTGGGGTGGGGTCGCCGAGGGTTGGGAGGATGTGCAAATCCAATCCAGTATTCAATACCAGGTCATTCACTCCAAACTGTGTTGTCCCAGGAAAGTGCATAACTGGAGCAAAAGGCATTTGTCATTAAGCTCCTTCCATCCTTGGTTGACTAGGCCAACAATTCCTCCTGATGTGCTCCCTGCCCGATCTGCAAGCGGTACCAGCATTTCAGGGATACTTGGGCTTCTCGGGAATTACCTGTGTTTGTGTCAGTCCTAAGGAAGCTGCCAGTTCGGCTCTCTCTGGAAGGGCCAGATA